>NC_141542.1:121024500-121367500 GCF_021556685.1 Rattus norvegicus | reverse complement strand
CTGTGTGTGTGTGTGTGTGTGTCTGTGTGGGTGCCTGTGTGTGTGTGTCTGTGTCTGTGCCTGTGTGTGTGTGTGTGTGTGTGCGCGCGCTCGAGCACACACACCTGTGTGGGAGCCACACTCCCAGACTCCTTCCTACTCTTCTCTCCCTTTTATTTTAAGGCAGGCTGGCCTCAGAGTTGTGGTACTTCCACACTGGCCTCCGGGTGAGCATTTGGAGTTTTAGGGCCATACCACCATGCTCAGCTCACTCTGCACTCTGAAATGTCATTTTCCAAGTGCTCCTCAAAGAAGCTGGGAAAGGGTATCATCATTATTGCTTCATGAAACTGCAACCCAGAAAGCTGATGAATTGCCTGCGGCTGAGTCATAGTGGCAGACTTGGGTCTAATATGTGCTGGGCTCTCGGCTGTTTTTAGCTCTGATACTCTGCCTTTCCGTCTGGCTCCTTAAAGGTGACCTCATCCCGTCTCAGTGCTTAGAGTTCTGGCCACAAAGCACTTAGGAGAGGAGCCAGGCAGGGGATGGTGCCCCACCCTTCTCAGTCGAGGAGTCTGCCTGGCTTTGCTGCCTGACTTTGCCAGAACTGCCTCAGATGATTTTGTGACTTGCAAAATTGACAAGACCCAGTGCATTGGTTTGCTATGGCTACCGGAACCAAGAAGCAAAGACTGGGCAGATTTCTCAGTTCTGCAAGCCAGAAGGCAGGCTTAAGGTTCCCTTCGAAGCTTGCTGATGGCTGCTTTCTCCCATTCTCCTCGTGTGTCACCTGTCCTCCATGATAGTTTTACTGAATTTATGGTTTATACCAGTGACTCTCACTTTAAAATAATTACCTCTTGCAATGCACACAGTCACATTCAGAAACAGTAGAGGCTAAAACCTAATGTATGAATTGGGGGAGCTCAGTTCTACCAACGCCACCTAGAGGGCTGTGTCCATCCTAGAGGGCTACATGACTTCAGATTCCTATTCCTGGCCCTCCGAGTTCATTAACAAACAAAGATTTAATGAACACAGGAGTCATTATCTCTTATTAACATTGTAGCCATTTGCCATATGAATTACCGGGAGCAGTGCCAAGCCTGCCAGGATGACTCCAGGGCAAACTGAGGAGGAAAGTGTGGTTTCAGATTCAACACAAGAGCTCAGGACAAGGACATGATAGTGTAGTGGCTCTAAGCTTCGTGAGAGGGGAGCAGGGGGGCAAACAACCCTGAAAGGAAAAACAAGAGTTACCAGGACCAAGGACTTCTCCCATTGATGCCCAAACAAGGCCATGCTAGAGCCATGAGTCCCTCCATGTGTATTCTTTGGTTGGTGGTTTAGTCCCTGGGAGCTCTGGGGGGGGGGGTGTGGGTCCGGTTGGTTGATGTTGTTATTCTTCCTATGGGTTTGCAAACCTCTTCAGCTCCTTGAGTCCTTGCCCTGATTCCTCCATTGGGGTCCCCGTGCTCAGTCTGTTATTTGGCTGTGTGCATCCACATCTGTATTTGTCATCTCTGGCAGAGCCTCTCAGGTGACAGCTGTACCTGTCAGCAAGCACTTCCTGGCATCAGCAATAGTGACTCGGTTTGGTGGCTGCATATGGGCTGGATCCCCAGGTGGGGCAGTGTCTGGATGGCCTTTCCTTCAGTCTCTGCTCCACTCTTTGTCCCTGAATGTCCTCTAGACAGGAACGAAGTGAGGTGGGAGTAGGTGGGTGGGTGGGTGGGGTTGCACCCTGATAGAGGCAGGGGAGGGGAGGTTGGGGGTTTCCAGAGGGGAAACCAGGAAGGGGGACATCATTTAGAATGTAAATAAATAAATTATCCAATAAAAAGGAAATAATTACAAAACAAAAGAAAACAAAAACAAACAAACAAACAAATAAACACCAACACCAACAAAACGAGTTACTTCAGAATATTGCCGGGCGCTTGTGTGGTAGAGCATTGAGACTGTGAGTGTCAGAGCTAAGCAGAGCCTGGCTTGTGCTACTTGCTCTCCTATGGATATGTTTGCCTCTGTCCCCAAAGGGTCACACTGTGCGAATGGGAGGGCAGCAGGGGATGCATGATAGACCTCTTGGGGGGACTCAGTTGGCCAAGCAAGCCTGGTACCTCCCCCTGCCCCCCAGCCCCAAACTTCTCTTGCATTCTATCTTGTTGTATCATCTTTTTTTTTTTTTTTTTTTTTGGTTCTTTTTTTCGGAGCTGGGGACCGAACCCAGGGCCTTGCGCTTCCTAGGTAAGCGCTCTACCACTGAGCTAAATCCCCAGCTCCTCATCTTTTCTTTTTTACTGGGGTCTTACTATGATACCATGGCACAGCCAGAAAACTCAAACCGGAAATGAGCAGATGCCAGCCCTATGTCCTTAGATTTCCGAGACAGGGAGTTAACTAGCACAGCGGTCACCGGCTTTGTGACCCAGGCTTAAACTCTCCAGATCTTTGATTTTATTGGCCACAGATGGGAGCTTTTAGTGTGTCCCTCCAGGGTTAGAGCAGAGAGGCCACTCTACAGGTAACACGTTTATCAACAGCGGTGATGCTTACAGAATGGTACCCTAAGGCTGTTCAAATATTCCATCGGGAGGTTTGTGGATGTTGGAGAGGGAGAGTGGCAGGTATCCTGACGGAATCCTATGCAAACGAGTCCGGTGTGCAGGTGTACCCATCCACGTGTTTGGCTTTCCTGCTAGCTCATTAGGTGGATGGCATGCATGGTAGAATCAGGAAAAAAATAGGATCTCCGAATGAGGAAATGATATTGTGGCTCATTTTTGCCTGGTTTGGCTAACTGCCTAAGGGGAGTGCTATGGGAAATCGCTTCTAAGTCACCCAAGCAATGTGTCAGCCTAGGGAAACTTAAGAAAATGGTAGAAGAGGGTTAATCATTTACTAGGTGTGAGACCAGAGTCTTCCTCCCTGGAGTGCCAAGCCTAGCACTGAACCAGTGTGCACACACTTTGGGTAAGTCAAGGAAAAGGACGATACATGATACATGTCAGTGCTACATTTCTCATTCTCTTGGAATGAGGGGCCACCTAGAGAAGAGAGACAGACTCAAAAGTCCATGCGCAAAGACTCCAAATTTCAAAAGATATCCCAGGAGTTTCACTTAAAAGTTATTCTCTCACTCAAGCCAGACTGGAAAGCAGATTCCAGAACACGAGCTCTCCATGGGCTAATCTTGCTCTCTAGCACCTAAGTAGGAGAGAGAGAGCACCCACATTCAGGACATGGCATACAATTACATCCATAACCTGAACCCCAGAGTCGGCCAGCACAACCAAACTTCAAAAGACAACAGCACTCGAACTGTAGACTTCAGAGTGCCCCAAAGTCAAATCACTGGGCACAGCTTGGAAGAGAGAGAGACCAGGGCTGGTTCCAACCCAGCATGAGAGTAGCTACAGTGCTGCCTGTGGCTTCGAGTGGCATGACACACGTGCCCTCACATCAAATTCTTCGTTTGGGAAGAGTGAAGACCCAAGGTCATGACGCCCATCCCTCCTCATGTGTGAGCAGGAAGACAGCCCTGGAGGCTACACACTTTGCAACCGTTGTGTTACCCAAGTCCAAGCAGGCTGATGCAAGGTTAAAAATTAATATTTTTGCATATTCACATCCCCCTTAAGTGCAGGCCAACCTTTGCATCTGATGCAGGAGACACAAATAAACCTGTCTGCTTTAACACCAATGCTGATTGGCTCACTAAGAGATGTCAATATAATTTTGGGGGTGATTTAGGGACTGTAAAGGACAATCTTGACTGTGTGCAAAGCTATGTGGACTGAACACTCAACCTAAATCCCATAAGAATCTACTGTGCCTTTTAGTTCCTGTGCATTCAAGGGCTTGGAGAGTCAGATCCCGAAGGATAAAAGCAGGTTAAGACCCAAGGCAAAGAACAGTTAAATCCACCTTGGACTGCATGGGCTCCCAAGGGTTTGCAGAAGTAAAATCTGTCAAAGTCAGAACAGAATGGGCACCACTCCAATGCCGTCTGCATGGGCTGAGCTCCTCTGAGTTCTGGGTTGTATGTTTGGAATTGTGTAAGTCATATCCCCCAAAATAGCTAGGAAGAGACAAGACTCATATTAGCCTGCAGTATTGAAGGTTCTGGTACATGACCGATTGATCCCATTCCTGCTGGGCCTGAGGGAGGGTAAACACCTCATGCTAGGAGAATGTGGTAGAGCTCAAACAAGGTGATGAGACTTCTAGGGCTGGGGCACAATTTAGCCCACAGTTACCACCCTGGACGATCTATTCTTGCCATTTCGGAGTGTCTGTAGGCTAGGATCTGGAGGCATGGCTTTGTGGGATTCTGCACTCAGGGACGCACAGCTGCCAGACAGGCTGTGGCATCCTTCCCTCGATTCTGAGTCAGCTCACTAGCTGTTGGCAGAATTTGTCTCCTTGTGACTGTAGGGCTGAAACCC
The DNA here is from genome assembly GCF_021556685.1 of Rattus norvegicus. Lineage (NCBI taxonomy): Eukaryota > Metazoa > Chordata > Mammalia > Rodentia > Muridae > Rattus > Rattus norvegicus. Next base: position 121,363,070 of record NC_141542.1, on the reverse strand, counting down.
TAAGCTCTCTGAGGCTGATAGCTGTTCCACACCATAGTTCTCCCAGCATAACCATGGTTTTTCTTCATACTCACGGGTGAGCATTTGCTGCTACTGCTCTGAATCTCTCCGACCACCTCTGACCTCTGCAATCTCTTTCCATGGCCTTCCTTCCTGAGGTAATCTCCAGTTTCACTAACTCGAAACGAGCCAGCCCTATACTGCTATGGTTTGGATCTTCACGTTCCCTGAAGTCTCCCATGTTAAGGTTTGGCTCCCAGCCCCAGCCAACCACGTTACTGAAAGGTAGCAGAACCTTCAGATGCTTGGGTCTAGTAGCTGTGAGCTTGCTCAGCGTTGTGCATGTGTGTCTGGAAGTCTAGTTTACCTAACAGCAAAAAATTCTACATAGTGATCAAATCCAGAAACCAAGAGGAATTACATTCAGCCATATCCATGACCACCTCTATGCCTAGCCACTCAGAGGCCTAAAGGGAGGGTCTGTACCTGGAGAAGGAAGGATGGCAGGTGGGGTGGCTTGAATAAGAATGTGCCCCATAGGCTCATGTAGTGGAATGCTTAGTCATCAGGGAATGGAACTCTTTGATAGGATTAGAAGGATTAGAAGGCGTGGCTTCTCTCTCTGTCTCTCTGTCTCTCTGTCTCTCTGTCTCTCTGTCTCTCTGTCTCTGTCTCTCTGTCTTTCTCTCCTTACAGAACAGGATGTAGTTCTCAACTCCTTTTCCAACACCACACCTATCTGCTGCCATGCTGATAATGGACTGAACCTCTGAAACCGTAAGCCAGCCTCAATTAAATGCTTTCTCTATGAGTTGCCTCCATCATGGCGTCTCTTCACAGCAACAGAACACCAGAGCAGCAGAAACGCAAGTCTGGGATTCACAGGTCTTGGGTGAGATGTTCCCTGGAGCTCAGGTGCTGGATATTTAGTCCCAAAGTGACATCTCCATACATTTGGAGGAAGAGCCTCAGCAAGGGCAGGGCATTAGGATTAGATGATGAGGTCATGAGGATAGTGGGTATCATTAGTAGCATTTTTTTTTTTTTTGGAGCTGGGGACTGAACCCAGGGCCTTGTGCTTGTTAGGCAAGCGCTCTACCACTGAGCCAAATCCCCAACCCCTTGTTAGTAGCATTAAAAGCAAAGCAAACTAGTATATGTCTCTGTCCCTCTGGGATTTCCTTCACCTTGTTATAATGCAATAAAAAAGCCCTCCCCAGATGATGGTCCAGTTCTCTTGGATCCTCTGGCCTCCTACCCCGTGAGCTCAACAAACCTTTATGATGAATACTTCTTTTGAACATTTTTATGGCATCAGGAGCAGGCTGATACAGGTCACATATTAAGGAGGAAGAGGAAGAGGAGGAAGAGGAGGAGGAGGAGGAAGAGGAGGAGGAGGATTCAAAGTCACCCACAGGATGGATACAATAGCAGAGAATATCTTTGCTTTGGCTCAGGAAGGCATTCAGCACCTAAGACAGTAGCAAAGAAACAACATAGCCGGGAGAAGAGGGTGCAGGCCAGCCTGAAGAACTTAGCCACCATGCCGAGCGAGGCCTCTGCTTCTGTTAATTCTTAATTCAACTGGGGGTCAAGTCTGCTGCTGAACTGGTGTCTAATTAGTGAGGATTGAGGCAGGCACATCCATGGGGCAGAAGACGACAGGAAAATCCTATTCTAAAAGCAGCAGGGAAAGCAGAGCCCATGGAAAGTTCCGAGACCTTGCTCCCAAGCCTTGACTGTACCAGAGACGAGAGGTTCACCTGAGGAGTTGCCAAAGGCAGAGCATGTAGCCCTGGCTGGCCTGGGACTCACTATGTAGCCGAGGCTCTTCTCAAACTTGCGATTTATGTGTAGATGCATGTCAGCACATCTGCATGAATCGGTACTTTTCTGTTGGCCCGGATTCCAACCACCTTGGTCTCCCGAACCTCTAGGATGTTTTCCCACGGAGGCTGCATCCTTCCGACAGCAAACTGTCAGCCTCAACCTCTTCCCAGGGTTCATTTTCTTTCTTCAGCTTCTGGTCTCTGTCCCAGGGGGAGGCTCTCAGCCTCAGCGTGCCTCTGGCCCGGGAGTCAGTCCGTCTGTATTCATGTCTCAGTGCCCTTCCTGTAAGTCATCTAGGAAGGGGCACAGTCTGCATCCTGTGTGGAGATCGATGGTGCTAATGGTTTCTGGTCCATTAGCGGCAGAAGACGAGTCAGCAGCGAATCACTTATCAGCTCAGCATGGCTGGGGGGGGGGGGAGAAAACCCTTGTCTCAGGTCCTCTGACAGACAGCTCCATCCCAAACCACAGTCCTCGTCCTTCCTCTTCCTTAGGATATGCCACCCCCATGAAGCTGTAGTGTAGCTGTACAGACAAGGGTCCTGTCCCTGAAGACTGCAGGCAAGACTGGTTTATTTACACAGAGCACTTTGCTCTGGGGACAACGACTTGAAGGAGACATGTAGGTGGGGTTCTATATCTCATGTGGTGGTCCCCCTGTGCAGCGAAGATGGCTTCTGTCCTTGTTTATGGACCCCACTGAAGTGCCTATGTGCGCTGGGTCATTTTCACTGTGAGCTCTGCCTCCTGGGTGCAGCTTCACTGAGGGGCGTACCCTGGTACCCAGGCAGCCAAGAGTCTACTTATTCCATTGTTTCTGGGTGTAGCCTGTGGTAGAACACTTGCCTAGCTGTGCACGAGACCCTGAATTTGACTCCCAGTGCTGGGGAAGAAGAAAATCTGCCAAACACGTAGGTAAAAACGCATTGCTGTTTTCCCAGAGCCCGTGTTTGAGCAGCAGTAATTGTGCGAATTCCCATCTCTAATGGATGATAAATGAACCAGGATCTCAACTATGGACAGTCCAGAGCCTCCCTACCCACAGGCTACAATTTGGGGGGTGACGGCAGAATAAAAGGGAAAGGGCAGAAATCCAAATATGTCTTAAAACCATAGGTGGGGGACTGGAGAGATGGCTCAGCAGTTAAGTGCACTGGCTGCTCTTCCAGAGGTCCTGAGTTCAAATCACAGCAACCACATGGTGGCTCACAACCTTCTGTAATGGGATCTGATGCCCTCTTCTGGTGTGTCTGAAGACAGAGACAGTATACTTACATACATAAAAAAATAAATAATTTGAAAAAAAAAACCAAAAACCACAGATGGATAAGCCCTGGGTTCCTTATTTTATGTGGTACCAGGTCAGAATCATGTGGGCACATGCTCTGTCCATCAAGTGTAATCATGGGGTTTTGATAGTTGGATTATAGTTCCAGGATTGCAGCCCAGCATGTGACTGGTGTTGAATTAAGCCATGCCCGCTCCCAAGGGATTGCTCTTCTTCCCCTAAACCAAAACGGTGGCTTTCTGCCTAAAGTGACTCCTATGCACCCACTGGTTGCTAAAAGGGAACCACCCTCTTTCTCGTTTGGTCTTCGACAGCCTCGTTTACAGTATTAGTGACCTCTAGAAATCTCTAGAAACTCAGTTCAGTGTGTCAATCTTTGAAATTTTTTTTGTAAATAATGCATTTTCCCCAAAACGATTTTGACTTTGAGCCACAGCGTAATGACAACCCACTACCAATCCGCCACTTCCAGTACTAACCAGTAGAAAACACACGCCTGCCCTGAGCACACTTGTGTTTTACCTGCATGACTGCCTGTGCATCACCCGGGTGCCTAGTGCCTAAAGAGTCCAGAAGAGGGCGCTGTATCTCTTGGAACTGAAGTTACCGACAGTTGTGAGCTATTCCCCACATGGGTGTTGGGAATGGAGCCTCAGACTTCTGAAAGAGCAGCCGGTGATCTTAACCACTAAGCCATCATTCCAGGATCTCAGTTGAGATTTCGATGGTGGTGGCTGAATGTCTGGATTTGTGCGAGGAGGATTGCCATCCAATAACATGAATCACATCTGGTCGTTAAGCACGAGTTGTTTTTATCTAGAGACTCCCTGGAGCAACAGAGGAGGAATCAGCCAGAATCACTGAGTCTCTGAAACTCATTGTTTCGGGTGACCTAGACTTGACTGACCTTCTACTATAACCAGAAATGTGTGTCTTAGTCAATGCTCTATTGCTGTGAAGAGACACCGTTACCAAGGCAGCTATTATAAGAGAAAGCATTTAACTGAGGCTTGCTTGTGGTTTTAGAGGTTTAGTCCATTATCACCACAGCACAAAGCACGTTGGCACACTGGTGCTAGAGGGGTAGCTGAGGGTATCTAGATCTGAAGGCTTTTGAAACTCCAAAGCCCACCCCCAAGTGACACACCTCCTCCAGAAAGGCCTCACCTATTGCCAACATACTTCCTAATCCCTCTCAAGTAGTGCCACTCCCCAGTGATTAAGCAGTCACATATGAGCCCATGGGGGGCAACTCTCGTTAAAACTTACACAGTGTGGCTACCACCCCATCTTTCCTTTTTAAACACAGGATCTATAACATGAGCAAGTTCAGGAATGCATCCATCTTTCCTTTGTGAACTTACGACCTTGAATTGAACAGGCTCAGGAATATGCATCCTCACGTGAGCCCAGTGCTCTTCTTCCCGTGGGTCACGAGTTTTTCTCTTTTCTTTTAGCATCCTTTGCTCCTTTTGGCTCCTCTCTTGTTATTTGCTGTGGTGGTTTGAGTGAGAGTACCCTCCGTAGGCTCACACACCCGAATATTGGGTGCCCAGTTAGTGGAACTGTGTGGGAAGGATTAGGAGGCGTGGCCTTATTGAAAGACAAGACTTGTGCCATTCCCCGTGTGGTTTCTCTGCTTCCTTTGTGCATATGGGATATGAGCAACTCCTGCTTCAGTGACATGCCCACTTGCCTGCCGGCTGCCACACCCCTCCCCCACCCCCTGCTGTGATGATGATGGGCTGTTATCCCTGCTCCCCAAATCCTTTCTATAAGTTGCCTTGGCCATGGTGTTTTCCCACAGCTATGGAAAAACAGCTAAGACCTCACATGCGGAGACACACTTGCAACCCCAACACTTGGGAGGTAAAATGCAGGAGGATCAGAAGCTCAAGGTCATCCTTGGATAACTGGTCTGTAAGAGACTGTCTCAAGAACAAACAAAAAATTCAGAGAGTTTTATACTTCCTTTCTTAATTTGTAGTGTGTTTTATTCATTTTTTTTATTTCTTACATGTATGACTATTTTACCTGCATGTATGTGTGCCTGCGGACCATCTGCATACCTGATGTCTGAAGAGGCCTGGAGAAGCATCCCTGGAACTGGAGTTACAGACAGTTGTAAGCTGCCACATGGTGCCAGGGACTGAAACCTGATCCTCTGCAAGAGCCACTCTCATCTGCTGAACCACACCTCCGCCCTTCATTTATTTCGGAAGCTATCACAATGGGCGGGTTTTTTGCTCCTATCGTTCCACAGAGAAGCCCTTCCTTGCACGGAATTCTACTTTACACAGATATTTCAGTCACCCAAAGATTCTAGGCTTTGCTGGTTAATTCCCAACTGTCTCACATCTCATCACCTAGACAGAACCCTCACAATGCCTGCCTATGTTTGCTCTGCCCCAATAGAGCTAAACGGGTTAAATGTATCCTTTTCCAAGGGCTTATTATTTTAGAAAATGCTTCTTTAAAACTTCTGCTTTTTAGCTCAAATGCAATGAACAGGAAAGCAAAGTGTGGCTCACCCTGCTTTCCTGAAATCTATGTTAAATAATTTTGTTTGAAGAAAAACAAAGAAGAATGCCTCCCCAGCCCCTTTCCTTGGGAAGAATTCTCCTCCCTGGGCTATTTCTTCTGCAAGCCCTTTCAGCAACATGATTTTCGGTTGCAACATATGTGAATCTCAAGTTTTTTTCCTTCTTGGGGAAAACTAGAAAAAGCACAAAATCGAGTTCAGAAATAGAAGACAGGCGTTATAAAAGAAGATCGGTGGGGCTGGCCTGGAGGCCCACACACTGGGGAGACAGAGGCAGCCAATCAGACGTTCAAGGTCGTCCTCTGCCACAGGGTGAGTGCCAAGCTTTGAGAGGAGTGGAAGGAGCAGAGGGAAAAGTGTGTGTAGCGTGGGCAGCACCATGCTGGCTGAGGAGTCACGGCACCCAGTAGGGTGTGTCTGACAGCAGCTACATCAACAAGATCAGAGAGGAATCAAAAATGACTCCTTTTTTAATGGAAAAAAATTAAGTAAACAAGCATACAGAATAAAAATATAACGATACAGGTCCTGTAGCCATAGGTAGTGCAGAGCGTCTGCTGTACTTTGCTGCTGGAAGTTGTAGGTGGTGAGTACAACACCCCCTCTTCTCCACCTCACTCTTTTTTTTTAAAGATGTATTTATTTATTTATTTATTTATTATTTATTTATTTATTATAAGTAACTATCTCTTCAGACACACCAGAAGAGGGCATCAGTCCTATTACAGATGGCTGTGGGCCACCATGCTGTTGCTGGGATTTGAACTCAGGACCTCTGGAAGAGCAGTTAGTGCTCTTAACCACTGAGCCATCTCTCCAGCCCTCTGTCTTACTCTTGGACCTCTGGTTTTGAATTTATAGGACAGGAATGTGTTCGTCTTCTGTTTTCTCCATATTTCCCAAGTCATTCTACTGCGGCAAAATGAATATTGGAATATATAATATTCATCATTATAATTTAATGTATAGTCAATATTTTCATCTGTAAATATATTAATTTATTAGGTAGGTGTTTTTGTATCAGTAAAAAAATTTAACTACCTAAGACCTTTCTAGAGTAGAGAGAAATAAGAACTTCATGTGTTTGTGGGGCCTCCTCACATGATGGGGGTTCATTTATACTCAACTCTGCCAGCTCTCTTCTTCCACCACAGGCTGTTTCATAAATGCCCATCTGATTCCCTAATTGATCATGAGCTTTGTGACGCTGAGAAATGACCCATCTCACTTACCCTCTGTCTCCAGCTCATGGAGCCTGAATACTACTAGGTGCTCATTGTAAATGAATTGAAATATCTTTTCATACAAAGAAGAACAAGAATCATAAGTAAGCCACTGTAATTTCCAGCTGAGGAACAATGTCTACAGCGTTGGAAACCCTTAATTCTCTTGGTGGGAGTAAAAGCTAATGGAGCCACTACAGATATCAGTTAAGAGGTTCATCAAAAAGCTAAAAATACAACTAGCATCTGACCAAGCTGTACCCCTGGTAGATATTTACTGCGATGCATGTAAGTCAGCATCTAACAGACACCTGCACAGCTGTGTTTACTGCAGCTGGATGCGCAGTAGCCAAGCTTAGGGATCAGCCTGGGTACCCATCAAAGGTGACGGGTAAAGAAAATGTGTTATGTGCACAGTGGTGTTTTGTTCAGCCACCAAGGAGGAATGGAACTGTCATTTTTCAGGTAAATGGATGGAATACAAGGTCATCAGATTAAAAGACATTGGTTAAGCCTATGAGAGCCACTGCACTGTGCAATGTAGCACTGTGCAATTAGCACTGTGCAGTGTAGCATGGGCAGTGTAGCATGGGCAGTGTAGCACTGTGTAATTAGCACTGTGCAGTGTAGCACTGTGCAGTGTAGCACTGTGCAGTGTAGCACTGTGTAATAAGCACTGTGCAGTGTAGCACTGTGCAATTAGCATTGTGCAATGTAGCACTGTGCAATGAAACATTAAAAAAAGACGAAGTCTGGGGAGGGGGCAGAATTTGAGAGGAAGGGGACCATTGTGAGGAGCATGAGAGATGACGATGGGGTGACAGGAATAAGAACAAATTAATGATATATGCCTGCAAAGATTGATAGAGAAACCCATCATTTGGTGTGATAATAAAAAATGCTACCCAAGAGCAGATCTGTGCACAAGGAAACCCATGACCTTTAAATCTTAATGAACACATAAAGAAATGATAAACGGTTGGCGGACATGCAACTACCCTGGTCAGACATTATACACTGTTCATGCATTGAAGAGTCATAGTGTACTCCTCAGACATGTCTAACTATCATGTGCCATTTAAAATATTAGCAGGACAAGTATGGTTTTCCTGTTGTACACTAATCAAAGGTAAGAATACTCACAATTTCAGCAGAAGCTAGAAGAAAGGATTGTGAATTCATTTTATCACAGCAAAATGATAAATGTTTGAGGAGATTGGAATGTCGAGCCCAATTTGACCATTTGCAGAATGTATACATGCGTTAAACTTTCCAATTACCCTGTAAACATGTACAACTTTAGGTGTCAACTTAAAATATAAAAACATTAGGCCTTAAGGGATATAGAGGTCAAGACGAAAAGACAAGACTAGGCATCATCTTGACACCTTTTGAGAAAATAAGGGCTAAGAGTAACTTCTAAACGTCACCCAGTTAGAGTCTCTGGTATCAAAATACATGCGTCCTCAAAGTAAGCACTCAGTGCTCCATTTTAGCCTACAAGACCGTTAAGTGTGAACCTCTTCATTGCGTATTGGAGCTGCCCAGTATGAACAAGAACAAGACTCCTCCTGTTACTCCTAAGGTCCAGACTCTGCCAATGCAAGATCTGGGTAACCCTGACTGAGATCAAGATGGACAGGAGGTAGTCACGGAGGAAGGCATGCGTCCAACCACGCAGCGAGTGACTATGGGAAGGTCAAATACCTAAAACATAGGAGACCACTGAGGCTACTACTGGCTGTGCAGTTTCCAACGCAGCAAACCTTTTCACTTGATTCTAAATATGTGGAAGACATGGCACATTGAGTACACATTTGTTAGCTCCCTCTAGCACTGCTCTGTAAGGTCCAGGTGCTTCTCAACTTATAATGGACCAGGCTCCAGCCCATCCCAACATAGGCTGGAAATACCACATGCTGAATGGTCTCACGCATAGACACTGTAGTGTTTCGGTCCCTCTCAACGGTATGGCCTTTTAGGGGTGACAGATGTAGTCCAGTATCTAAGAGAGAGTCACACTAGCCCAGGAAAAGACCAAAATTCAAAACTTGGAGTATGGTTTAGACAGGTCTTTGTTTTTAATCACCATATTTGCATATATGTATATATGGGGTGAATATGCATATATGTATATATACATATGTGTGTGTGTGTGTGTGTGTGTGTGTGAAGCCAGCTAGCTCTCAGATGCTCAAAGTACTGTACATTTGTGTGACAGACATGTTTGTGTCTCACCTCTAATTGACAACTGACTTTGAGCTGAGTTCTGTAAGAGTTCTAAACATTATAAATATTAAGTAAGAGGCCACTGCTAATTGGGAATACAGATCATCAAAGTACCATGTGATGGCCACATGCAAACAGATCAGCCGGAATCACTAGGACGTTTAGAAGCAAACCGTGTCACGTTTAGTCACATTTAGGAGTTAGAATGCAGTGAGTCTGATGGTCCAATCAGTAGGAAAAAATGACATAGGGACAGCTCCCCAGATGAAAACCCCTAAGGATGAACTTTACCGTATTTGAATCACAGTAAATCCCAGATGGGCTGGAAATATACATTTGAAAAGGAACAGAAGCATCCAGGAGTTAAGGGGCATGTGGGGAATGGTAGGTAAGGGAAGAATTTACATGTATGAGATTAAATCTCATGTCTATATCCTGGTAATAAAGAACGTTTTGCTGCTGGCTCACAAGGGTCTGCAGTTCTAGTTTCAGGGGATTCGAAACCCTCTATTGACCTCTTCAGACACCAGGCATGCACATGTTGCATGTACATGCATGCAGGCAAAATACTCACATACATATGAAAACAAATATTTTAAAAAAGAACATTGCTGACTTTTGCCAGTTTGGGGAAGGTATCCTGGACTCCCTCAGCCTTTCTGGGTATCAAGAATGTCTCTGTCACTCCATGATTATTGATAGGTCATGCTGGTGGGGTGACTCACGGTGGGGCCTCTATGCACTTTACACTAAGGGATGACTCCCAGTAGGAAAAGGCTTCACAGAAACACCAACCATGTGATGAAGGAACCAGAGCTTTGCGTCAGGAGACACCAGGTCCAACCTCAGGCTAGGGAAGGGAAGCTAAGATTTGATTCAGCAAACTCTGGACATTTGCTCCGGTGGCCATCCATGATTGGCAGAACTGTGCATAGTATTCCACACTGATATCCCAGGATGCATCCTGATTCCACTGAGAGAAAGCCCTGGAAGCTTTGCATTTAGGGTCTCTCCTGTCCTCAGCCTTCTCTTGGTTGGCTGTGATTCATATCTTTTTTTCTGTAATAAAGCCAAAATTCCAAAATGACACCACTGTTCCCCGAGTTCTGTTCACCATGCTAGTGAGTGGGCTGTGGGAACCCTTGTACCCCAATCCAGTGGTTAGAGGTAAGGGTGGCCCTCATACCTTGAAATTGAAGGCTGGTGTCTGCAGCATAGACATCCTGTGGATGGTGGAGCCCTCACTGTGAAGTCTATGCAAACTCTGGTAGATAACACTGTCAATGGGGAAGGGACAGAGACAAAGCTCCAATCTGTCACCCCCAGCAGCCCGAGGGGTTCCCTCACTCTGTTAGTTAGGGACCTCAACTCAAGACAAACCTGGATTGATGGTTTCCACACAGAGAAGAGTTTCATTACATAGCCAGAGTAGAGCAGAGTTGGAGAGTTTATTGAATGTCTTTAATATGGACTTAACAAATGTGGGTTAGGAAGAAGAAAATGTGCCCCTCTAAAAGGCCGACCTAAGGTCATGGGATGGGCTTTGCTGATGTTCGAGGGGTAATCAATGTAACCGGGAAAATGCTGTCACTGTTCCATGCTGTGCAAAATGCTTTCCCATGAGGCTCATTCGCTCCTCGAAGTGACGTTTGGATGTGCAAATCTTGGCTCATATCCTATAGAAGAAAACCGTGAAGTAGTGTAGAGGGAAAACAGCATCAGCCATGGGACCTTGTGCCATTCAAAGTCTGCATGTATGGCATTTGCATATAGAAATATTGGCAATCTAAAGAAATTTGACGTCTTTAAAGTGACCAGTGGGTCTTCTCTGTGCCAAGAGAATGTGACACAGGGATAAAATATGGAGTTAAGTAGCACAAACAAAAAGACCCCCCCCCAAACATACATACACACATACATTATGCAGGATACCTGTTGACTGGGTGGTTATTGGTGAGAACTCCAGTACATGAGGCGTTTTTATATAGCTCATCTCTTCCTATCATAATGAAACTTTATTTGAACAATACGTCATTTTTTTTAAAAATAAAAAGCCTATGTTAGCTTCTGATTTTGAATAGTTCAATAAGTTTTTGAGTGGATCTGGGGGAGAGGAGAGGTCACAGAGTAACTAGGAGGAGAGGAGGGAGGGGGAAATGGAATGTAATATATGAGAGAAGAAATAAACAAACATATAAAGATCATCCTCCATGATCAAGTAGGCTTCATCCTTGAGATACAAGGATGTTCCAATATACCTAAATCGAAAAATATAATCTACCACATAAAGAGACTGAAAGACAAAAGCCACATGACCATGTCACTAGATGCAGAAAAGGCCTTTGACAAAAATCAAACATCCCTTCATGATAAAAGTCCTGGAGAGATTAGGGATAGAAGCAACATACCTCAACATATTAAAGTCGATTTACAGCAAGCCCACAGCCAACATCAACCTAAATGGAGAGAAACTCAAAACATTTGCATTAATTTCAGGAAGAAGACAGGGACATCCTCTTTCTTTGTACCTGTCCAATATAGTACTTCAAGTCTTAGCTACAGCAGTGAGACAACTGAAGGAGATCAGAGTTACAAACAGGGAAGGAAGAAGTCAATGCAGATGATATGACTTTATATATAAAAGACCCTACAAACTCCACCAGGAAACTTTCACAGCTGAAAAAATTACTTTCAGCAAAGAAGCAGGATATGAAATTAACCCAGAAAAAAAAATCAGTGGCCCCCCTATTTACACAAGGTAATTGGACTGAGAAAGAAACCAGGGAAGCAGTAACTTTCACAATAACCTCAAAAACATAAAATATCTTAGGTTGTCTCTATCCAGGTAAGTAAAAGACATATATAATAAAAAATGAAGAAATCGAAGAAACAAATTTGAAGAAGAAAATGGTAAGATCTCCCATGCTCATGGATCAGTAGGATTAACAGAGTGAAAATGGCCACTCTACCTACCCAAAGCGATCTACAGATTCAACGCAATCCCCATCAAAATTCCAACGCAATTCTTCGCAGATATTGAAAGGGCAATTATTAGCTTCATATGGGGACACACACACACACACACACACTCACAGACACACACACACACACACACACACACTCACACATACACTCACACACACATGTATAGCTAACATAACCCTGAATAATTAAAGAACTCATGGAGGTACCATCATCCCTCATCTCAAGTTTTACCACAGAGCGGCTGTAATAAAAACAGCAATGGCATTGGATAAAAACGGGAAAGTTGATCAATGTAAACGAGCTGAAGACACAGGTGCAAGGCCACCATCCACAGACACCCATTTTTTTTTTTACAAAGAAGCCAGAACCTCACATTGGGAAGAGAGAGAGAGAGAGAGAGAGAGAGAGAGAGAGAGAGAGAGAGAGCATCCTCACCAAATACTGCCAGTCAAACTTTGTGACTGCATGTAGAAGAACGCAAATAGATCCCTAGCTATCACGCTGCATAAAACTCAACTCCAAACAGACGAAGGACCTTAACACAAGACCATATACCCTGAATCTGACAAAAGAGGAAGTGTGGAGCAGTCTTGACTTCATTGGCACAAGAAAAGACTTTCCAAACAACACTAGCAAAGGCACTAAGAACAGCAAATAATGGGACCTCAGGAAACTGAAAAGCTTCTGTAAGGTGAAGCACACCATCATTCGGACAAAGGGGCAGGCTACGTAATGAGAAAATATTTTTATGAACCGCACATCTGATAGAGGTTCATCTGATAGATATACAAAGAACTAAAACGACTGGATATCAAGAAAATAACCCAATTTAAAAATGGGGTACTGATCCAAGCAGGTAGTTCTTGGAAGAGGAAACACAAATAGCAAAGACTCAGATGTTCAACGTCCTCGATCAGGGAAATGTAAGTCAAAACTGCTCTAAGATTTCATCTTACTCCAGTCAGAATGGCCAAGGTCAGCAAAACGCGTGACAGCTCATGCTGGCGAGGATGCGGAGTAGAAGGACCCCTCCTCCTGTGCCAATGGGAGAGCAAACTGGAGCTTCATAGTGTGCCGCTATGGAAGTCGGTGTGGTGTTTTCTTAGGATGTCAGGAATGGATCTACTTCAGGATCCAGCCAGACCACTCTTGCTCACGTATCTAAAGAACTCTACATCTACCACAGAGATTCTTCCCCATCCATGTTCATTGCTGCACTGTTAATAATATTCAGAAAATGGAAACAGCCTAGATATCCAAACACAGATGACTGGATAAAGAAATTATGGCGTGTTTATACAATGCAACGTTTTCCAACTCTTTTTAAAACTTTACATCATGAGTTTGCAGGTAGACGGATTGAGCTAGGAAAAAAATCACCCCTAGTAACGTAATCCAGACCCCCCAAAGGACAATATGACATATTTTCTGTTGTGTGTGGAGGTTAGTTTTTTAGTCTTCAATAGGCACGAGACCATCTGTATGACCACACTGGTTAGGTATAGAGTAAACTACCAGTGTGGGAGGGGTGGATCTCCCAAAGAAGGGGACTAGAACATATGGTTATGGAGAGATGGGAGGGAGGTGGCATTGGGATGAGAGGATTACACAGAGATGGGGAGGGAAGAGAAGGTAAGGGAGGGAATACGAGGAGGGACCAAAACCACCAAGGGCCATTTGAGAGGCCACATTGAAGTGACTACCATAGAATCTCCTCAAAACCTATACACAGATGACAGAAATCTAAACAGAATCACAGAGGAGCAATGTCCCATTAGACATCATTCCCCACCGAATGAAACTTCCAGCACCAAGAACAAGTTACAGCCAGTGGAATTGTTGGCTAAAGGATCTCCCTCAGAGAGCCCAAGCATCTCTGGCTATTGCCAAGTCTACTGGTTGCTCTCCACAACCTGAATGGAAGATCCTATTGCTGAAGACAACACTAACATATCTTGTTGAACGTAACTAAGTTGAGCTGGTGCCTAACTAAAGCCTTCACTCCTACTGACTAGTGTTCATGTCACTGGAGGATAGTCTGAATGCTGCTAGTGGAGAAACATAAACACCAACTTAGCTACCAACCTTACCTGTATGATACGCTGGTGCAGTGATGGCACATAAGTTGGGGGAGTAACCAATCACTGTCTGATTGGATTTAAGGCCCATGCTAACAAAGGGAACCCATGCCCAATGCTGCTTGAGTGGTCAAGAACCCAAGACTAAAGAGGCTGTGGGCCTAGGGGAAAACCAAATACTATTGTTCTCTTCAAGGAACATAGCAATACAGTGACTTCCAACAACATTCTGCTTTACCCATAGACCAGGGTCTCTCAGCCGCTATCAGAGAAACTTCATGCGGTACATGGGAACTAATACAGACTTCCATGACTGGACAATGTGTAGACAGTGAGAGACTTGGACACTCAGTCGTAGATCTTTATCACACCCTTCCCTCAGAGACCTGTGCAGCAAAGGGGTGTGAAGACTGTAAGAGCCAGGAGGAAGAATGACATGGAAACAGCGTCTTCCAGATACAACAGGATTTATTCACATATGAACTCATGGAGGATGTGGCAGCTTGACCAGGACCTGTGGAGGTTCAAGTCAGGTAGAATCCCAGCATTGAGAGGGGAAGTGGACACGATCTCCCATCCTCAACCAAGAAGCTGTCTCTACTTGACGACCATTAACAAAGGGAAAATATGTTTCTTTCCAAAGGAGTTTCACAGGGTATATAAGTCACACTTAAGAGTAGTCCCCATGTCTAGCAGTAGATGATTAACATAGGGAAAATTTAGTATATGGCCAACACAAGACACGACAAACTCAGTAGATGGCCAACACCACCCAAACTCACTAGCGCTGTGTTTAGTTTTTTGTTTTGTTTTTGGTTTAGTTTTGTTTCGTATTTCATGGTTTAAGCTTTTCTTTCTTTCCTTCTTTCTTTCTTTCTTTTTTAATCTTACTGATCTTTTGCTTGTCAGATCATGATTTCTGATCTTGTGTTTTTATGGGTTTTATTATGTGCATGTTTCTTGTGCTTTTTTTCTTACTGATGGGTGTTTTTTAATGTCTGGTTTGTTTTTTATTTGCCTGTTTGTGGGGGTTTTTTTCAAGAGAGAGAAAGAGAGAGAGAGAGAGAGGGAGAGAGAGAGAGAGAGAGAGAGAGAGAGAGAGAGAGAGAGAGAGAGAAGGGTTTGGAGTCAGCAGAGCAGTGAGTCCAAAGGATCTGGGAGGAGGTTGAGGAGGGAACCCATGATCACAATATATTATTTAAGTTTTCAATATAAAATTAACTAAAATCTTCAAGATGTGTTTAATAAAAAGCAAATGTGGTTGAAATTCAAAGAAAAAAGAAAGAAGAAAGGAAGACAGAAAGAAAGAAAGGAAAGAAGAAAGAAAGACAGAAAGAAAGGAAAGAAAGACAGAAAGAAAGGAAAGAAAGAAAGAGAGAAAGAAAGAAAGGATGGATGGATGGATGGATGGATGGATGGATGAATGAAGGGAGGATCCTGATTGCAGAGAGTATTTTCTATATTCTATTCCCTTTATTGATTAATAGCCAAGCCTGGTTGACCTGAACTTGACAATTTAGGGTCTGGATGATCTCCATGATACTTCAGAGGGACCTGGAGTTAGACGCATGGGGTCTCCTAGGGAGGAGAGACTCTTCAAGGTAGGGATACAGGAGGAGAGACATCCACAGTATCAGAGGAGGTGAGGGTTGAGGTGTGGGAGATCGTCAGTCCTTTAGCATTGTAACTGATGAAGCCAGCTGTGCAAGGGTACACTGCAGATGCCCTAGACTCCCTGGAGCATCTATAGTTCAAATTAGATCAATTTTAGCAGCTAGGGCCCGTGTATCTACGAAAATCAGAAGGGAGTATTAGCAGAGACATCACCCTAACACCAGGGCCAGTTGGAGCAAAGAGAGACGAGCTGGTCAGGAGCTAAGGAAAATTCTTCCTCAGACTCAATGCTTCTTAGGATGGGAGAGAAAATGAGAGCCGTAGGAGCACATCTAAGTTTATTGTGCAAAGTTAACCTCCCTTACTCACGTACAAGTCGGGTGACCTTGACCCAGCAGCTGGCCTCTGTGACCAATTTTGGTGCTCGAGGCAGAAGTGAGGGATGGGAGCCTCTAGACCCTCTAGAAGCAGTGAGACTGCACAGGGGAAAGTGATGGACATTCCGCTGCCCAGGCTCCCCCTCCACTGCCCAGCTCACTACACTTTATGAGAAGATTAACTTACTTCCAGTTTGCCTCTCTGACAGGGATGGCAGTGATGGGTGTGTGGCATGGGTTCAGGAGGGTTTGCTGACTGAACGTGTCCTGTAAATGCCGATAAAGCTGGCAAGCCTAGGGCACTGGACCTGCAGGCAGAGTGAAGGCCGTAGAGATCTTGTCAGCCTCACTTGGGGAGCATCCTCTGGCTCTCACAGACCTGCTGCTGGTCCTGACTCACCATGGACCTGCCCTATTACTCTGTCATGAAGGCTGTCATATGTTAATGGCGCAAGGACGCTGGCCATCTGCCACTGGATCTTGAACAGCTGTCTGGCAAGGAGAGGTGTGCCATGCCTCCACTGAGAGCCTGGAGGGCACACTTTGGGTCTAAGAAATGATGGGGCCGAAGCCAGGCAGGAAGCCGCAGTAGGGACTTGCTTAATGAAGACAGCTGCTGTCAGCGGCCCTCTGCATCTGGCCGTGTGCCCGGCTTTCCACGACACATCACCACATCTTCGAAACTCCCTTCCAAAGAGGTTACTCTGTGAATCCCAGTTTATACCTGAGGAGCCAGAGGCAATTCTCCCACCTACTCAGTGGTAGTGAGTGGTGGGTCAAAGGCCTCTAGGCAATCTAACATCCGCCAGATGGTAGGAACATACGACCCTGAAAGGAAAGAATGGCTGAGCTGACTGAGACCTCCAAAGTCAGTGCGCTCCCTGCTCCTTGAGTGTCTCCCACGTATTTACAAAGTATCCATGTTAATAAACCCATTTTTCCTTCCTTAGCATGTCATGTATAATAGGCGTCTGTTCCCACTAACTGCTGATAAGGGCTGTGGTTGTTTTAGCAGCATCATGAGACCACAATGGGATACGGGATCCCACTGCCAGCCCCCCAGGGGCGGGATCCCAACGCCAGCTCCTCAGCGTCCTTGCACTGGGCACTGTCCTTTAACCCCACTTTTTCTTTCTTTTTCTTTTTTTTTTTTTTTTTTGGTTCTTTTTTTCGGAGCTGGGGACCGAACCCAGGGCCTTGCGCTTCCTAGGTAAGCGCTCTACCACTGAGCTAAATCCCCAGCCCCTTAACCCCACTTTTTCACTTACTCTCCTGCAAATATATACGGTTAGGCTGTGGAGGCCTTAGGGGTGGGTGCTCAGTTTGCAGCCTCCCGGGCCTCCGGAGAGGTCACGTTGATAAGATGTCAATATTTTGAACATCTAGCTCCAAAGGAACCAAATTCTGGCTAAGTTTCGAGATTTTTGCCAGAGAGATAAGAATGTCAACACTTGATAACTTCTAAAAACTCCTGAAGAATAACCGACAGTCCACACAGAGAGGATCCGTGTGAAGGATGTCGGGGGAGAGACTTTTCTTTTTGACAGGCTACGGACCGGCTGATCACAAGGGCGGCTCTCATCCGTGAGCTCAGAGGCTCCATCTCTGTCATCGGTGCCTTTGCAGCCCCTTGACAGCACCTGTTTGATGGTCCGTAGGGATGCACCAGCTGCTGTGCCACCCTTGCCTGAACACAGGGGGACAGCCTTGTCCAGCCCCTGCTCCTCCCAACCTTCCCCCACCCTCACAGCTCCGCGCGACAAATGAGCAGTCAATTTAATTTCAGTGCACTCTGAGCGGCCACACCAGATGGAAGGCCGCAGAAAGGAGGAGAGCCTTTGGCAGGAAAGAAGGGGGAAGGGAGGGAGGGGGGCTGTCACCATAACAACTGGAAAAGCACCGCGACGAGTTCTATTTTGGTGCCACCACTAATTACTATGAATGTTTCATTCGACCCCGTGATCAGCCGTCCCCAAAGCAGCCTGTACCGGCAGATGGCTGGCTTGTCACTCTGTGAAGTTAGCCAAAGCCACAGTTGTGTTTGGTTGGTTTCGTTTTTCTTAAAAACACCGACAGAGTTAATAGTGTTTTGTGTTACATTTTATTGTAAGGACTCAGATGCCTCCAGATTGCCTGCAAAACAAACACTGTTTTGGGAAATGAAAGACAGGCCCAGGAGAGGTAACTAATTGATCATTCAAATATTACAAATATAAACCCACGAAGGCACTCTGGAGGAGTAGTGCCTGACAGGGTCTCTCTCCTGACACTTCTGGTGAGGTTACTTGCAGAAATTCGGCTTTTCCTATTTATATATCGGAAGTTTTAGGAGGATCCATCCCAGCTGACTCGCAGCCAGCCTTCAAAATGGCACAGGGTTGGCTTTGTTTGGTGAAGCTCTGGGCCACAGACGTCAGACCGAGCTCCAACAAGAAGGACAATAACTCAATCTACGTCTTAAGAAATCTGTTTGGGCTAGCAATGCCGATGATTAGCCAAAGCGACATAACGTGTAAACCAATCACCTGAACAGAATCCACATCAGGAAGACAACAGGAAGCAGGAGTGTTGCAGTGAGATTGTCAGAAAGAAACACACCGGGACCAGACAGCAGTACAGACAGTGGGTCTGGGAGGCCTCGCGCAGGCACAGAGCCTTACCAAGTGAACATGAAGGACACGGGCTGGCAAGGAGAAAGACTGCAAACGTCCCCACTCAACCCTTGGCCAAGGAAAATGAGCCCCTGGCAGAGGCTCGGAGGCACTCACTCCAGAGTGTCTGAAGGGGGCCCGTGGTTGGTTATAGCACTAAGGCACACTCCGCGGTAGAGCTTTAATATGTTAATGAGACAGGGACCATACCGAGTTGTATGTGTAATTACATGTAACGGATTATGTGAAGAGCTTGTACAAATGCAAATGTACCAAAAAGCCCACGCTATGCAGGACCCCCCCCACAAAGCCTTTGTTCTATGACTTTAAAAACCCCAACTCTCTGTAGGGGGGGGGATTATCTGAGCCACTGACCTCTCCACTCCAGCCTCTCTCTCCCTTAGACACATACCTTTCCTTAGAAAACTCTTTGTTCTGCCCAAGTTCTTTGCTCCTGGACACAAGACCCTGGGACCTCTCTGGAGATGCTCTACGCATCCCCACATCAGCTGACACCGATACCAAATAGTTCTTCATGCTTGGTAGGTAAAAACATGGTTGACAGAAACAATAGCACTCAGGAAAGGAGGGAGGAAGGAAGGAAAGAAGGGAGGGAGGGAGGAAGGAAGGAAAGAAGGAAGGAAGGAAAGAAGGGAGGGAGGGAGGAAGGAAGAAAAGAAGGGAGGGAGGAAGGAAGGAAAGAAGGGAGGGAGGGAGGAAGGAAGACACTCCTGAGATTATGAGTGTGGGCTTTTCAGAGACCGAATTGTGATTGAGTTTTGGGGGTTCTGTTGTCTATTTTCTTTTGTTTTTACAATAGCTTTGAAGCTTCTGAAGTTTCAAGGACTGCTAAGAAACCTGAATGAGCTCATAGAGTTGTTCCTAGGGACTGAACGGGATTATAGGCGATCGGGTAAAACTCTTGTTAGCAAGGATCACAGAGAAGTTGTGGTGTCTTTTCTGTCTTGTTTTTGAGATTCCCAGAGAATGTCTGGGAATGGAATAAGGCCGTATAGAAGATCACTGCAGAAAAGAGATCGCTCTGGTCCATTTTCATTAGGAGGCATGCTTTGTTACAAATACACAAGCGGCACCTTTCTGTTCCTGGCTGGCAGCTAGTGCTTACTTGCCTCAGAATTCTGAGAGTTGGAAAGTTATGGTCGGTCTGCTCCATGACTCAGCCCACAATCAGAAAAGGGGGCAGTCTCAAGGACCAAATTATTAACCAGAGAAGGCTTTGTATTCTAAACAAATAGTGGGAGGTGGAGAAAGGGCAGATCCCAGCCTATGGGGAGAAGAGCAGATACAGTTCCATCAAGCTGGGTTGCAGCTACACATAGGGAGACTTTTAAGTCAAATTTCAACCTGGCCTGAGGCAACGCCACGAGGCCACAGACGCACATGGAATTTGATTAAAATGATATGCAGTGGACTGCAGGAAAGGAGCTGGCTGGCAGGATGGTGGGAGGGGGCAAAGGTCATATCCTGCCCCGCCCATAGCAGAAGACCTATCTGTCTCTCCTCACAAAAGGCAGAGTCCCAAGAGAAGCATAGCAAAGTTATCTACAAAGCTTTGAAGGACAAGGGAGGCTTAGGCTGTGAAGGCCTAAGTGCCCAGAGGAAAGTGTGTATTTCTCTTAATTTCCTGTTTGAAACTTGGCACCTGGGAACATCAAAGTTG
This sequence comes from Rattus norvegicus, assembly GCF_021556685.1. Classification (NCBI taxonomy): domain Eukaryota; kingdom Metazoa; phylum Chordata; class Mammalia; order Rodentia; family Muridae; genus Rattus; species Rattus norvegicus. The sequence continues at coordinate 121,342,572 of NC_141542.1, read as the reverse complement.
TACATATTCATGAGTCACCATGTGATGTCACAATACATGTACATAGGTCATGTGATGTTTAAATTAAATCACATATAATTTGCTCATCTCCTCAAACATTTATTATTTCTTTAAGGTTAATAAAAAACTTAAAATCATGGGACCATGAAGTGCTTGCCTTGCAAGCCCGAGTAACCCATGTTTAAAAGAACTGTTAAGTGTGATGGTTTACCCCTATAAGCCAGGGGAGGCAGGGACAGGCATGTCCCCGGAAGCTTAAGAACTAGCCAGCCTGACCCATTCTGTGGTATTCCAGGCTGGTGAAAGAGAGGCCCTGTCTCCAACAAAAGGTAACTGCCATTTGAGGACCATCGCTAGTCAAAACTAGAGGTTGTCTTCTGACTGCTACAGGTAAGCACTTATACACACACACACACACACACACACACACACACACACACACACACACTCAAAACCATTTCTTCTAATTGAAGTTTGTATTTCTATGCTCAGAGTCAATGAGCCTGGACAATCATTTAGAAATGTGGTTGGGAGACTGGAGAGATGGTGCAGTAGTTATGAGCGCTGGCTGCTCTTGCAGAGGATCCAGGTTCAACTCCTAACACTCACACAGCAGCTCACAACTGTCTGGAACTCCAGTCCCAGAGGATCTGACACCCTCATACAGACATATACACAGACAAAGCATCGATGAAGATAGCATAAATGAATAAATCTTTCAGAAGGAAGGAAGGAAGAGAGGGAGGGAGGGAGGGAGGGAGGGAAGGAAGGAGGGAGGGAGGAAGGAAGACACAAGTGGTTAGGCTAAAAGGGGCTTTGATCTAGTAGGAATAAAAGCATGATCTTATTGTTCAAAATTGTTCCTGGATTCAGGGGTCTTCGTTTATTTCACTCTAACACAGGACAGAGGACCTGCCACATGCAGCCTCTCTCAGGGAAGGGAGACTAGAGTATTCCTGTTGCCTGCACTGACACAGAGCAGTGGTGTAGGTGGGGGGTCAGAGAACATTTCCTGAAGAGGGTGTTGGATCCCCTGGAACTAGAGTTAAAGATGATTGTGCGTCACCATGTCAGTGCTGTGAATAGAACACCGGCCTCTGGTAGTAACCAGTGCTAACTAAGCCATCTCGCCGGCCCCCTAAGTTCGCTGTTGAATTTAGTCCTATATTCCCACAAAACCCCACCCCAAAACCCTGAGATCAGAGACTTGGACACTTGCACACCAGTGTTGGTTGCAGTATTATGAAAACAGTCTGCCCCACGATCAGCAATGCCCAGTTATGCAACATAACACAAAATGGATAGAGATGGGAGCTGGGCTTTCAAACAGTCAAAACTGGAAAAGGTGAAATCTATTTTTAAAGTCGCAGCACAAGGTCTTGACTCCATGGCGACGCCCTCTAAAGGTCTGGTGAGTGTCCACGTGCATGCCACTACCCAGGACTCTGAGCCCTGTTCAAATGTCACCTCCTTTGAGACATTGCCCTCTCTCAGACTGCCTCCTTGTGCTCCGGTGTGCGGTTGCGTTTGTCTGCAGAGTGTGCACTGTGGGAACGGCATGCTCACTGTAGAACCCTATGCACTGGGGTAGATTTCTGCCCTTGCTCTGCCATGTGACTTCGGACAAGCTATGTAGTCTGCTGAGTTCCCTCATTTGGAAAACGGAATAGTCATGAGCTGTGTCCAAGGAGCACTGGACCTCTATAGATGCTGTTACCATGGTTGCGACAACCCTGTCTCCTTCCCACTAGTGAGTGAGTCCCCTGGAAGAGGAAATACAGCATCCTTCTCTTCACCCAGGACAGCCAGCTCCTGGTCCATGGCAGAGGGTCAGAGAATGAATGAATGAGTGAATGAATGAATGAATATGAGTGGATGAATAGAATTATTGTTCAGAGGGCCCTCCTGTAAAAGACTCTACCACTAGGGCACATCATCCATGGTGCCAAACATGGGTGCTCAAAGCAAAAACACATTTTGTTTTTTTTTTTTTTTGACACCAATGTCCCTCCCAGTCAGACCTTAAGACCCCAAAGTTGCCTGTAAGCCACAGACCACCTGCCAGAGGACATCTCTTGGCATCTGTTTTTTGATTCAGTGATGTTCATTTCTTCCCAAAGCATTCATGCCTTTCAGAACATCCGAAATGAGGTCTCCCCAGCAGATTCCCGCATCCACTCTGCTTTTGGGAAAATACCAAACATATTAATAAAATAACATATTATTCATCCTGTAACTGCAAAATCAACCAACCTGTTGATGGTAAGACATGCATCCTCAAATAAACATGGGTGGGTGATTTTGCCCCATGTGGGCATTTATTAGCAACATCTGGAGACAGTTTTGGCTCTCATCTCTTAAGCATGGCAGGTGCATCATGGTACTTTAAGTATGAAGTGGATAAGGTCAGAGAGGCTGCAAAGACCCTCAGTGCCCAGCATGACCTTCTAGAGCAAAGAATTCTCTAACTAAGAATGCACTAGAGTGGAGGCAGGAGTGGAGGCTTGAGGCCATCCTGAGCTACACAGGGAGTCAAAGCAAGCTAGCATGCAAGCAAGCTAACCAAAGTCACTAGAGCAGAGACAAGACAAATCTTGCTTCTCGGTTCCACTGTAGAAACGTGGCCTCACCTGGGTGTTTATGTCAGACTAAGATGCTGTGTGCACATGGTCAACCTGGAGCTTGTTAGAATGCAAATCCTACAGGTGTTCATGGGGCTTGAAATGTTGGCACTTCTAACAAGCTCTTGGGTGAAGCCAGACAGTACTGCCAGTTTATTGGATGTGCTTTGAGGAGCAGAGGTTAGAAAAGATAAGTTTCTTTATTATGAAGTGGGGGAAAGCAAGCACACAAACACAACAGTTGGCCTAGTTACAGTCTTGCTGGTCTCTTGGACTGAGGAAAATAGTCTTTGAAAATCTGCAAGCATTATAATTCACAGGATGCAGCATCAGACCTGGGTGCTGACACTCCCCGTCAGGGCAGAGAGGTGGATAAGAGAGGATCCTGCTTACATGGAAGGGCAATGTCAAGAACGAGGGGGAAGCAGATGAAGCATCCTTGTGGAGGGAGAGCAGGTGACAGGCCCTGCCTGGAAGACTCAATCCTGTGCACAGAGTGTGAGGATGGGCACACATTCCCTAGAAACAGGAGGAGGGTGGGGATTTAAGACAATGACCAAGCTTCCTCAGGAAACAGTAGGCCTTCTCTGGAGTACCGTGTGCCCTATAGTGAGGGGACATGTTCAGAACCAGTTGTGGGAATCTCACTCCTCATCATTCAGAGCATGGCTGGAGTCCACAGGAGTTTTCCTATAGGCAAGGAGCCAGCTAGAGAGCAAAGGATAATGCTGTCCTCCACACCCCACTCTTTGTAATTTTCTTGAACCTGGAAGTTGCTTAGAGAAAGCAGGGAGGAAAATTACCTCAATCCTCTTTTAAGAGTAAAACTATTAGAGATCTAGTTTTGTACCATTTTTGTGTCTGTTTTCCTGAGAATGCAACCCAAGAAGCTCAGCATTTACTCTGCAGCCCAGGTTGACTTTGAACTTGTCACAATCATTCTGCCTTAGTCTTCTGAGCGCTGAGCTTATAGGCACACACCATCACATCCACTTTTATTTGCCATTCTGGAATGGAGCAGCAACTGGGACTAAAATGGTTCAGAGGGTTCCACTTGATCCTTTAGGCAGGTTATATTATAGCCAGAGAAAAGGAAGTAACAGAATAGAAGTAGTCTGTATCCAGTAGACTAAGGTGCAGTTAAAGTAAGGCTACTCTGTTTATAAAGTACAGGTTAGTTTGTTTATATGTGGAGTCAGGTTACAGCTCACCACTGATGAAGAAGCCCTTTTAGATGGAAAGGCTTTAGGATGAGCCTAGCTCAGTTTAGCAGTTCCTGCGCATTCAATTTGGGAATAGTTACTACTGTAATGCCATTGGGTCCAGACTTATCTGGTTAAGGATCCTTTAGGAAAACAGTGTAACCGATAAGGCATTAAAAGAGAAACAAAACTAATCAACATAGACAACTGTTTTCAAATGAGTTAAAGCAAGGGAATTTACCGATGACACTGTCAGATAGACTGAAACTTCCTGTCTTCAGGGAAAAAATAGATCTGTTTGGCGACCCAAATGCTTCCTTGTGTTTCTGTGATCAAGTGGCTCTCAGCATGATTGACTTCCATTTTGGTCTGCTCTGGTTGTCTGGGTCTAAGTGCCAGGGCTCTTCTAAAGCAATGGCCTCGCATACATTTTGTTTAACATCTGCCTAGTGCGAGCCTAGGAGATGGTGAGAATCTCTCAGAGAAGGGTGGGTGACATTCTCCATCCAACCCATCAGAGGTGCCATGGGAAGGAAGCTACGCTGTGGACCAGCTCGCACACCAGGGAATCCAAGGCCATGCAATGAGTTATTTTGGAGGAGGAAAGAGCAACTTTGTTTCCTTCACGAGGGTTTTTGTTTCTTTTCATCACCGTCCCCCAGCTGGGGTCCAAACCCAGGGCCTTGCGCTTGCTAGGTAAGCGCTCTACCACTGAGCTAAATCCCCAACCCCTTCTTTTCATTTCTAAGAAATGCAATTTTATTACTTTTAAGTAAAAGCAACACCTTTTAGCCCAGCTAACAATAACATGATCTTCCTGCCTAAAGGAAGAATCTCTTTTAGGTTGTCATATAGCTGAAAACAATTATAGTCAGCGCAATTAGTCACTGGGTAAAGGAATAGTTCTGTGGGGCATGGAAATAACTTCCTATCTAATAGAGATATCCTATTCCACAGTTGTTCCTGCGCTTGCTTAAGCACTCACTCACCCCACACACTGTTAAAGAGAAACTTCATCTCACTGCTTTGAGATCAGAACTCACATCAGATTAATGGAATACAAGGTGATGTATTTTATCATGTTGCTATAGACGTTTGATTGATGAGAGAGACCAGTGTAAGGGGCAAAGAGAATTTTCCTTTTACCCCCTGAAAATTCCGTAATTTAAGTCTGACAGCAGACAAATTAACAGGAGAAAAATCACATAACTTCATTATGTCCATACACATGGGAGACTCACAAAAACATGAGACTTGGAGACAAGCCAGATGGCTGAGAGTTATATAATGTCCTAAACTGCAGAGGCTGGGGAGTTTCTGGGCCAGCCGTGAAAACAGGTTAAGCGAGAATGAGAAGAGGAAGCCAGGGCAGACAGAGGCTGTCTTGTTGTCTAAATAATCTCTCAGAAAGCAGGCCTAGAGGGTAAGTTAAAAGCTGTACTTGTTGGACCTGGAGAGAGACCTCAGTGGTTATGCACGCTTCCTGCTTTTCCGGGCAACCTGAGTTCAGTTCCCAGCTCCCATGCTCCATGTTCACGGTATCCTGTAACCCCAACTGCAAGGCATCTGAAGATCTTTGGACTTCTGCTGGTGTGCGCACGTGAGCAAATACACGCAAACACACACACACACACACACACAGAGAGAGAGAGAGAGAGAGCCAAAAATATAAATTAAATCTTTTTTTCTTTTCTTTTTTTCTTTTTTTTCCCCCCGAGCTGGAGACCGAACCCAGGGCCTTGCGCTTGCTAGGCAAGCGCTCTACCACTGAGCTAAATCCCCAACCCCAAATCTTTTCTTTTTAAGGTTGTCCCTCTTAGCGTCCCATCACTGAAGCAGACTCCTAAGATAACGTATAAGGGTAATAGATGTCCTGGCTCTCAGCCTCAGAGGCTCCTGCTCACCAGCTCTTCCCAGGACAGACTCCCACTAACCATCTGCTGCTCCCACCAGGAGAGCACACAATAGTGGGGACACATGGCAGGACAAAGCTGACCAATTTATGGAGGGGCTGTGAGAAAGTGAAACTGAAAAGCTGACAGTGAGTGCCCCGTCATGCAGGACCCAGTCACTTTAACATCTTCTGGCCTCCACATAAAGGATCCCACCAGCTCCCACCAGCTCCACCCTGGGAAACAAGCCTTCAACATGGAGGCCTTCAGCTAATGCTTGTGATCGAAGTTAAGGTTCTGTGCAAACGTTAAGAAAAAGCAGACATTGATGCTTTTCTCCTCTTTGGTTAGGAGCTGATCCTGCGAAGGGGTTCCTGACATTGGTGCTCCACAGTAGGTACTGTCTGCCAAAGCTCCCAACTTTCAGATGCCTTTCTCTGAGCTTCAACACCAGCCTGAGAAATATGGCGGAAACATATATAAACATACTAGTATTTTTCCAGTGTCCGAAAGTATTGGATAGCAACCAGTTCATAAAGCACAGTGGTTTCATTGGCACAGTGAGTTCTACTTTCCTTGAGAGCCGGGCTGTGGCAAACACCAGTTCGTTTGTTTGCTTGCTTGCTTTACTTCAGTCATAACACTAACTTTCAGATACATTATGTCTTCATGGATGCATATGTGTAGGTCGCCAAGTGGCTATAAAGGGTTAAATAAGCTGCAACACAAGTCAATGTGCTTCAAAGAGAAAGGTTGGGAATCTCCTTAAGAGTCAGATACAGAGCCCAGGCTGCTGGAGTCAGGCTGCAGGGTCAGATTGAGCCGCAGAAGGGAGCAAGAAGAGCTGTGGTGGGAAGGGCAAGACCAGGTCCAAGTAAACAAATGAGTAGACATACTGATGTCAGATCCCAAAGACAAATGGATCTATGGTCAGTGTTAGCATTGCTTCTAGGCTCTGCCCAACGGTTACCTAGTAACTGCCAGTTAGGACCCTGACTGCTATAAAAGAACTGTTTGCTCCTGCTCTCTCTCTCTCTCTCTCTCTCTCTCTCTCTCTCTCTCTCTGGGTGTGTCTCTCTCCGTGTCTCTGTCTCTGTCTCTGTCTGTCTGTCTGTCTGTCTGTCTGTCTGTCTCTCTGGCTTCTCTCTCCCTCGCTCTCTTTCCCCCCTTCTCTCTCTGTGTGTTCCTGGCTAGTCTCTTCCCTTCTTTCTCTCTCCTCTCTCTGTCTTTCTCTGTCCCCTCTCTTTCTCTGCCTCTACTCCCTTCTCAACACCTCCTTCTCATGCCTCCAAATAGACTTCATTTTATACTAGACCCATCATATGGCTGGTACCGTGGGGGCAGGGGAGGCTCATCATGGGCCCACTAAATAACTCTCTCCTGCCACAACATGCCACCGCATAACAAAACGTATCAGTCAGAAATTTGAGTGGACCATATAGACAATGAGGACCAAACCAAGTTGAAGCCTCTGAGACAGCCAAGAGTGTTCTGTCTGTCAGTCCCTCGGTGCATATACTGGGTGGTCAGAGGGCAGGTTGACGAATCCATCACTAACAGTGTTGGTCTCTTCCTTTTTATAGGGTCTGGGGGTGGGGTGGGGTTTGTGCCCTTTTCTCAGTCTGGTACGGCTTTTCCCGATATGACTTTAGCACAACCACTCATTTTAAGGTTTCAGTTTACTGTGGTAAGTTTAGAGGGTGGCATCCTTCCTACTTTCAGGAATATCTTATTTATTGGTTTGTGTCTTGTGTGTGGGTGGTTCCAGGCAGACGGTGTTGCTTACACATCTATCAAGGTACATAGACACCCTTGTCTCCAAACTGTCGTCAACTCTTGCTTGCCAAGCGGATTCTTTCAGGAAAGGTTGGGGTGGGAGGAACCACTTTTTTTATACAATGCAGAGAAACTTCTCGAGGGGCACAGCCAGATCTCAATGCAGAAAGAATGCTTTTCACAAGGACACTGAATCTACACTGGTGAAGCTACATCTGTTCACAATGTGGCTATAAAGAGCTCCAAGAGAAAAAAAATTGTGAGATTATATCATTTCACTGACTTGCCAGCTTAAATATGCAAAAACATTTTTATTTGGGCACATCCGGGAAGAGAAGTAGCTGGTGTCTCATAGCTATACTAGGTAAGTGTGTTTATACTGACGGGGGTGTGTAATGTTATGGGATATACATCATGGGGTTCGTCCACAGTTCCTGACTCACAGCTCTTGAAGCACTCATAATTTCCCAAGAGACTAGAGCAAGAAGAATATCTTTTGTCCTTAGTTCCTTAGAGCCCAAAAGGTGAGAGACAGTCTTTATTTACAAAAAGCCCACTTCGACTACACCTGAGTTCATGTTAATGAGGCTATTTGTGTAAACCCCTAGACAACCCCAGGATTAGGTTCCCTCTGGTTGCCAGGGCAACCAATCATATGCTTGAAGCCTGTCATTCTCTCCTCAAGCTATCTTGGTGGACAGGAACTCAGGATGGTCGCCAGTGGCCAATAGTTTGATCAGTCATAGCTGTGTAACGAAGCTTCTGCACATACCGTGAGAAGCTGGACTTGAGACTCTGCAGAAGGGCTCAGTGTCTGTGGTGAGAGCACCGGAGAGAGCATAGAGGTGACATATCTCTTCCCACGCACACACCCAACACATGTCTCCCTGTCCTTCACAACAGGTTTAGAAATGCATGCACACGTTCTCTGACTCCTGTGAGCCGTTCTAGCAAATTCACCTAACACAGTGGGAAGGGAACTAGGAAAATGATTTACGGGCATCTAGTCAGAAGTGGGGCGCATACCGCTGCTTGCAGCTGGCCCCTGAAATAAGAGCTTTCTTCTAGGACCAAATCTTTGCCGTGTGGGATCTGACACTGTCCAGCTAAGCAGTGTCAGAATGAACTTAAGAGGAGACATGCTACTGTGATTCCAGGGCCATCCGTTCAGGACTGTAGGGTGTGTGAGAACCACCCCTCACATTTAGTCACAGATGCATTTCGTTCTCTGAGAGCAAGTGGAAGCAGTGTGTTTCCTGCTGAGGATGTAACAGAATGGGGAGGTCTGTGGAGACTGCAAATACCACCTCATGCTGAACAGATCCTTCAGCCTGCTCAGTTCCATTCAGAGCAGAATGCAGTACTCCATGACGAGGCTCCTTCAGATATTGAACATGTTAAGCTGAAGGAACTGAGAAAGCCCAGATGCAGGAAGGTCGCCTCACCCTTCTCTTGTGTCCTCCCCTGAAGCAGATCACAGACAAGTCTCCTCTGGCTGTAGATCATAAGACTCACTTTGGAGGGCTCCTGCCCTATATATACCCAGAGGCCAAGGAGAATTGCGCACACAAGCACACAGACCTTGCTGAGTTCCCTGGGTGTGTGACTCATCTCGTCTTGCCTCTTTCTCCTCCAGTCACCTCTGCATGACTGTCCCTAATAACACATTGTTTCCCTGAGCTCTTTTTATGCACATCAAACTTCTGTTAAAATGTATCATCCTTTCCTGTTGCTGCTCCGTCCTTTACCATAAGAATTCCAGCCTTGAAATAGGTGGAGGAAAGTTTTGTTTTGTTTTTTTCCCACTCAGGAATTCATTCTGGAAAACAATCTTTATCCTGCAATTACAGACCAGAGACGTTCACCAAAATAAGGTGGGCGGGCAGTTCTACACTACTTCTCATCCTTAGTCAGTTGTCAGAGTTTCCAGGCAGGAGCCTGCCCCTAACCTCGTGGAGCTGGAGCTTCTCTGAAAAGCTGGGCAGGTCTGGCAGGCTGGGACTGGTGTTTGTGAGCCACTCCACAGACACGATTCCTGCTGGGCCCCCATCAGGGATGGTCCAAACAGCCTGTAGTCTGCCCCAGAATGTGGCTAGATGAATTTACCAAAGGTCACCTTTGTGCTCCTTTATTTTCGGTAGGGTTATCAGGAAAATGAAATCAACCTGGTACCCACGTTTCTCTTTTCTATCAAAACTAAAACTAGACCAAGAGTTCGCAGGAAGAGCATGAAAACCTGCCTTTTCTTAGGAAGTAGAGTACACGGATACTGTGAGATTGGCTCCTGCAGATACCAAACTCCAAGGCTGCTTAGCCCCTGTATCCAGTGGCATGGACTTTCAAACAACACCCTCCTGTATACTTGAGTCATATCTAGCCTTACAGTAGAAGAACAACGGAAGTGCTGTGCAGATCTGTTCTACTATGGTATCTAGAGATAGCAGGCAGGGAAACTGTACACTTAGCACAGATGCAGATGTTTTACTATTCCTGATCCCTGACTGTGCAATGCAGAATCTGTAGGCACAAAGAGCACACTGACTACTTACCTACTCACTAATGTTTAATATGCAACATATATCTGTAAATAAAGAACAGTGTGATCTTTAAACCTACTTTACTTCTTTGCTGTCTCTGCTTGACTCTCACAGATATCAGACTGTCAGCCCCTGGTGCAACCTAATACAAGAAAATACTCCCCAAATTCAGGCCCCCCATTTATCTGTTGTGGTGGTGGTTTGTATATGCTTGGCACAGGGATTGGCACTATTTGGAGGTGTGGCCTTGTTGGAGTGGGTGTGGCCTTGTTAGAGTGGGTGTGGCTCTGTGAATATGGGCTTTAAGAACCTCATCCTAGCTGCCTGGAGGTCAGTATTCTGCTAGCAGCCTTCAGATAAAGATGTAGAGCTCTCAGATCCTCCTGTACCATGCCTGCCTGGATGCTGCCATGCTCCTGACTTGATGATAATGGATTGAACCTCTAAACCTGTAAGCCAGCCCCAATTAAATGTTGTCCTTCTAAGAGTTGCCTTGGTCATGGTGTCTGTTCACAGCAGTAAAACCCTAAGACACCTGTCAACCAAACACACACAGGGGTGCCATTTGGTACATGAACACAGCAACAAACCAATGCTAATCTAATGGTTTGGAGACATTCTATGCACCGTAGATACACACTGAGGTTTAGGTGGGATTCAAGGATGAGTGTGGCTTCGGAAAGTGTGATAGTAAGCTACACGTTACAAACATTCATATGTCAAATATACACACTGAAATACTTACAGACGGGAAAGATTTGCTCATTCCTGGTATGTGTTGCTATTCACATAAGACATTCGGAAGAAAGTGCAATTTTGAACTATTTTGTATAATACATATATTGAAGCGCAGTGTATACCCTCCCACATTCTAACCCATGGCCCCTTCTCATGAAAGAAGCAGGCAGTTCCTGGTACATTTTACTTCTTTACGTGGTTGTTGCTCCCTGATATCACATCATGAACTCATGGTCCCACAGCACCATGACCTGCCCCTCTTAGTCTACAATACCTCTTGTCAGTAGCATGAACCGTTTGTGTTAGGTTAGCCGACGGTATTTTTATTTCACAGTTCTGTTTTAAAGATTCACACTGGTGAATAGCATGCTTCTTTGTGTTTTAGTGTGTGGCATATCAGTCTTTCACATTAAACCAATTTACAAAGGAACTTTGTTTTAAGGTGAGACATAAATCGTGGAGGTGTTGGCTCTCCGTTCCACTGGGCAGGTAAACATTGGCAGTGGGGATCCTACTATCCTGGGTGTGTTCTGAAGGAACTGCAGGTCCTTAAGGCTTTATCCCTGGACACCTTGCTTTATTCTTGTACAGAGTTGCACAGCAAAACCTCATGTGGTAATCGGCTCACTCCGGACTCTACTCCTTAGGGGACAGAGAGGAGGACCCAGATTTTCAATATAGTCTTTCCTTTTTCTTCTCCTTCCTTCCTTCCTCCACCCTCCCTCCATCCCTTTTTTTCTTCCTCCCTCCCTCCCTCTCCTCCCTTCCGCCTTTCCTTCCTTTCCTGACACAGGTGCCTGTAGAGGGCCACAATAACATTCGCCACCACTAGATGGCGCCAGCCTTCGCCACGCCAGCCGACTCCCTTTCAGGAAGTTATCTGTGTGCGCATGTGCAAGAGTGCCTTCGTGCCAGGTCTTTGCCCACTCCGGGGCGTGCCTAATGAGATCATGGGTAAACAACCAATCAGGTGTGGATGCGCCATGCTAGGGTGTATTTAAGCGCACCATGTTGGCGCGCTGAGGCTTCTCCTTAAGATTAAAATAAAGTTTGGTCACAGCAAGGCTTTCTATGTACCCGCGTGTTTCTTGCCGGCGAGAGGTCGCGCGTGGGACAGGTGCCCACTATGTAGCCCAGGCTAGCCGGGAACTCATTATGTAGACCAGGCTGTCTTGGAAGTTACAGAGTTGCCTCTGTTCTCCAGTGCTTAATTCCAAAAAAGAGTTTTTTTGAGAATTCTTTGCAGCTAATAATTATTCCTTTCTGTCTGTACAATTCCTCTTCTCTGTTCCCACGTCTGACTCGATCCCCTTCTTGAGACACATGTGTGCCCAATGCTCTTTGTCCTGACCAGTTCGAGACTAAATGAAAAGTACTTAAGTCAGTTGTCTATGCTCCTTCCAACCCAGAGAGAGTGAGAATTAACACACACACTTGCCAAACATCACAGCCTTTTGCAACACTGGGGCCACATGATCAACCACAGTTTGAAGCTTCTTACTGTATAAGTTTCCTCGGTCCCCTGAGGAGGACTCTAAAGGACTTAGCCACAGCTTAGGGGAAGTGTCACCATTTGTATCACAGGCTCAGGCTAGGTTGAGTGCAAAGGGTGGTGGAGCAGAGGACTTTACTGGGCAGACATCTGAGGCTGAAGTGAGCCTGGGCAGTTTCTCCACACTTGTTAGCATTTTGTCTAAGCTCCATCCCACAGTTACCTGGCAACAGTCAAGTATGCCTGACTCAATATAAAAGGGTTGCTTGCCCCACCCCAGTCCTCCCTCTCTTGCTCTCTCTTGTTCTCCCCCCGTTGTCCCCTCTATCCCCATTCCCTTTCCCCCTTCTCTCCACGTGCTCTATGGCTGGCCTCTACTCCTCTCTACTCCTCTCTCTCTCTCTCTCTCTCTCTCTCTCTCTCTCTCTCTCTTTCTCTGCCTTTCTCTGCATCTCCTGAGACCCCTCCCCATTTCCTGAATTAACTCTAAACTCTATACTACACCATCATGTGGCTACTCCTTCAGGGGAAGGGATGCCTCAGCATGGGCCCGTGGAGGCACTTTTCCCCCCATACCTGACTGTACCTCCATAAGACATATCCCCACCCTTTTTATCTTTTTATTGACACATCACTCCTTTCTCTGCTTCCTGTGGAGACATGAGTGAGGGACTGCATTAGCGTCTGTGACATTGCTGCAATCAGAATACCTGACAGAAACAAGGGAGTAAGCCATGTTTTGGGGACGTGGTTTCAGAGGAATCTGTCTGTCCCGGAGGTAAGGCTCAGTGGATGCACTTGACTGTGGAGGTGCAAATACCAAGTGGAATCTGGGAAAGTGGCAGGGATAGGAGCCCGGTGGTGGCCATCAGGGGTCCACCCCCAGTGACTACTGCCACCTAGGCCTTACCTATCAAAGGTTTCATACCACACACACACACACACACACACACACACACACACACACACACACCAGATAGCACAACCAGTCGGGACACTGTCCAAAAAACATGAAACCCATGAAGGAAATCACAGATTCAAAATGTAGCAGGGACTAGACAAAGCCAGATCATATTTAAAAGCAAGAAGGATCCAGATTCTGCAGCAACCAGCCCAGGAACTCCATGCTGCATTTTTATCTCCAGTAACCAGTTCAGAGAGCCAAGCCTGCTTGAAATAGTCAGACTCAGAGGAAGCCACACTGCTATCTCTAGCGAATGATTATCCAACGGTTCAATACTTGATTAATGACTGACGTGGGCCTCTACGTTTTGTCCCTGTTTCCAATTAGGGCCAATTAGGAAATGTTAAATATGGCCTTCCATTTAATCGTGTGGGATGACCTGTATCTAGTTAACCCACTTATTTATTTGTAGCACCAGGCTCTAGTCAGAGCACACCTGAAGGCTTCCCTTCCCCACTGCAAAGCTTGTCTGATTTTCTGCTTTTGTTTTGAGTCTCTGCCATAACGCAAGTGGTGGTGGCTGGCTCCCTTACAAGCTCTGACTAAACAGCCTCGTTTTTCTCTCATTTAATTGGTTTTCACCGAATTTTACGTGGACCTAATATTTTTTGATTGCTACCCAAATTTACATTTGCTCAACAAATATTTACGGGGAAGCTAATTAATTCTCCTATGTTAGATGCCAGAAATCTGGGTTGAGTTTCCAGACTAGTGAGGGAGAATTTCATTAATCGAATAATTACACCAACAGATACAACATCTCAACTACCAGGAGAAGCAGTGTGGTGTGCTATGAGGACCTAAAGTACTTGCTCAGAGCCCATTTCTTTGAGGAATTAACAATTAGCCTGAGATTTGGAGAGGGACAAGACAACAGGCAAGGGAGAAGAAAGACTATAAAGGCCCAAGTCAAGGTCATGGGTAGTATGGACAAAACTGAAGCCTGGAGAATGGGGAGCCTGGTTGGAGACCATAGAACTCGGGGGCAATGCCAGAGGAAGTGTGATTGAGAGACACATGCCGGGTCTCATGGGCATGTTGAAGGAACTTTGTCTTGATCCAAACACAACCATATAATAGCCAACAATGATTGTAAGATACTGCGTCCGCATGCTTCTGATGGTTTGGTTACAGGAAATCTGTTGTTTATTACAAGTTTAAAGACAACAGGGGATTGATGATAAGCTTTGCGGGTGTGGAAGAAAATAGGTAAGTGTAAACTTTAGTAGGTATAGAACACAGGGCTGGGGGCCGGGGACATGGCTCAGTACTCGAGGTGTTGCGAGTGAGTTTCAGGAGCTGAGTTCAGCCCTCCAACACCCAAGCCAGATTCTGGTTTGCTTCCTGTTGCCTTGATAAACACAGTGATAAAAAGCAGGGTGAGGAGGAGAGGGTTTCTTTCACTGTATAGCTTACCATCTATCATGAAGGGAACCAGGGCAAGAACTCAAGAGCAGGAATCTAAAAGCTAGCACTGAAGCAGAGAATGTTGCTGACTGGCTTTCCTTCAGTGCCTTGCTGAGCTGGCCTCCTTAGACAACTCATGACCACCTGGGTCTACTACCTCAACCATTAATGATGAAAACGTACCACAGACCAGCCAACAGGCCAATCTCATGGAAGCATATTCTTCACTGTCGTTCCCTCTTCCAAGGAGACTCTAGTGTGTATGAGGCTGACAAAAAAACGAACCGACATGCCAAGTAAATACTGTGTTGGTATAGAGACCTAACCACAATCCCATCATGCCAGATGTGGAGATGGGATGCCTGGAGTGAGTTGGCTAGTGAGATTTGCTGAACCAGTGAGAGACATTTTCTCAATAAACAAGGTGGAGAATGCTTGACCAGACATCAGCGTGTGACCACACATGTGCAAGAGTAGTGTCAAGTGATGCTTACGGGAAGAGGCAGATCCAGGAAGACTGAAAGCTTCCCTCAAATTTAGCTGGATGGAGCTGAAGTAACACATTCACAGAGTCATGGACGATTGGAGACCAAATGCTCAGCAGGAAGGCAAGAGAGCAAGTAACTGAGCTGTATGTGGCTGTGCAGGACAGAGGGGTGGGGTGGCAGCTATAAAGGGGGGGGGGAGACAAGGGAATAAACAGCTAGGAGTTGTCCATCCCTCCCTTTCTTTTGACTTGGATTGCTTTGGTCTCCAGATATTTCAAGTGAAAACCTTGAGGAAAAATCAGTTGAACGTGAAGGGTAAGTGCATAATTCCCTGAGGAGGGCGATCACAGCTTCCGGGTTCTGAGGCAGCTGAAAGGGTGGGGGTGGGGCCCACCTTTCCTCTGAGGAAGAGTAGGTGGAGATGAGGTAGGAAAAGGCAAGAGCTCATCCATCTGGTGAGTTCTATCTTTTCCTGTAAAGTGGGAGGCTCGGTCATCTGCCAAAAGAGAGGAGGAGGAGTGGGCATCTGAGACCAAAGGGAGGTGATCTCAGCAAGACTCATGGGGACCAGAGACACAGAGTACACAGCAGTGTTAGGCTCTGGGAAGTTTGATGAAACCAAGCAGAACCAATGGGGGCTTCCCGTAGCGGAAGGAAAGAGTACATAAGATGTGTGTGTGTGTGTGTGTGTGTGTGTGTGTGTGTGTGTGTGCACAGACATCATGTATATATACAAATGTATGTATCCTATATGCAGACATATAAAATACAGATATATAGATATATAATTTTACTATATACTTGTACTATATAGATATGTACATATGACTATTTACATATATATATTTACATATATGTATATATATATGTATATATATATTGCCTTCCTTATGATTAGGATATTGCCAGAAAACAAAGTGGCAATGACCTAGAGACCAGCTAGTAAGCCAGCTAGGAAGCTTACCTGGTTTAGCATTCAGGAGACGGTAGACAGAGAGGAGAAGGGGGACAGGTCTTACAGAGCTCTGTGATGGGGCGACAAGCAAGAGACAAAGTCACGCTCGGAGTGGTTCTGTTGTGCAGTAGTTGTGGTCAGCTGCTATTTCTCTGGCCCCAAAACACACATTCAGACATAACTCCAGAGAAAGCCCTAGAATGGGAACGTCGTGTTAAGAACTCTGCCATGAAGCCACACAACTTAAGCTTTGGGGCCCTCCGCCTGCACGCCCTAAAAGAGCCCTAGCAACTTTTGTATTTGCTACAGTTTGCAGGTTCAGCTATACCCATGGTTTCTTCACAAGCTTCAGATGGAGAATATCAACAATAGACTCTGGAGCCGAAGCTTTCTTAGGAGCACAGTGTCTCCATTCCTTCACGGTATCTAATCATAATGAAAGAAATGCCCCGAGGAGCTGGACCTCCCCCCACCTTCATGGATGTCCATTAGCAAAGACTTCCAGCTATGGAGAAGTGAATGGGGGCTGGAGATGGGGCATGAGAGCTGCCCTGAGTTAGGCAACAGGGGAACCACCCTTAGCCACTTGCTCCTGGAAGCTGGGTGTGAGCCAACCGGAGTGACAGAAGCCAGTCACTCCCCTCATACCCTTGGCTCCTTTTGCCTCTGAAGACCTGCTGTGTCTGAACTTTGCCTGTTGTAAACCCCTACCACGTGTCACAAGATACACATTCCTCCACACATCTTTTTAAATTTTTCTTGTTCTGAGACACTGCCAGGACTCTGACATTGTGGTGTCCCTGTTGTTGTGATAGAATCACGGCTCGTGTCTGGACAGACCACACCAGGCCAATAATGGTCCCATGTGGAAGAGGTTTATTGGGGACGATGGAGACGGGGGCGGGGGAGGGGGTGGGAAGAGAGGGAGAAAAAAAGAAGAGAAAGGGGGCAGAAAGGGTCTGTCTTCTATTTGAACTGCTCCCAGGTGAAGGTGGGAGCTGGGAATGTATGGCCATTACCGTGTCAGCAGATGTGCAGGTCCCTGTCGCCTGCAGGTGACGTCACAGCTGGAGTCGAAAGCAGTTCCTGATGCCAACGCCTGTGACCGACCGTTGCCCATGTAATATTCTTGCGTTTGCTTGATCTACAGGCTTTCCTGGTAGTCTCTTTGGGAAGACAATCATAAACACAAACAAGACAGGGGCCATGATCACGTGACACGTTTCTCACTATGATGCTGACCCACTCTATTTACCTGTGATGTGCCTGAGCCAGATGGCTACAACCTAGTCCTTTTCTCAACAGAGAAGGCATAAGACACATTCTGAAAGCTTGGTCTCCATCTGAGCATTGGGTCTACTCAGGATTTCAACCAAGGCCCTTCACAGTTTAGGTTCCAGGAAGTAGTTACTGCCTCGGGTGGGAGAGGAAAACAATGGGTTTGGGTAATGGTTTTGCCCCTTCAGAGTTTCTAGTTATCCATTCTACTTAAAACATCATCATGTACGTTGCACCTATTCAATTGATTAAATTTGATATTGGTTCATGGCTGACTTTGGACTACTTTCTCAGTCTGCCATGAATGGTTTAGAGATGTCTAGAATATCTACCCCACTGGGTCTGTTTGGGCACACAGAGGAAACATACACTTGGATAGGATTGGCTCTTTTGAGGGAAGCACACTTTGGCCTCACTGACTCTTCATTGTCCAAGTTGATCACAAATTGGGCAGATAAATGTTTACAAAGAATGTACTTGTTGCTATTAGGACCATATCTTTAAATGTTTTCTTGGGGACCTCAAATATCCTTGTAACATAAGTCTTTAAAATAAGCAGGCATAACCTCTCATGAATCCTTTTCCTGCCTCGGATACAAATCCTGCACAAGTGCATGCAACTTTCGCACACGTCCCACTTCCTACCCCATGTCTAACTATATCTCCCCTAAAGTCTAGTGCCTCTCACGGGTTCACAAATCTGTTTCTCCTGCTGGTGCGCAGATCCGAAAGGTGGTAGGACCTCTAATACATAGGCTTAGGGGGAAGTGTTTAGGTCATCAGGAGCGACACCCTAGAAAAGATCAACACTGTGTTTCTTCCTTTCAGGACTGGTTAGCAAACCCAGGACTCTGTACCTTCTAGGGAAATGCTCTATCCTGAGCTGTACTTTGGAGACAGAGCAGCCCAGGTTGCTCCTGCACCTGGGATCCCAGCTTTGTGCCAAGTTTACATTCTTCTGAGACCTTGAGTTGTTTCTCAAGAAAGCAAGTTGTAAATCAGCGAGCCTGCCCCGGTCCCTCCACCCGTCTCTGGCTTTCTAATATCTTCCTCACTCATACCTCTGCTGTGGTGCTGTCTGTCCTGAGGAGATGCAGCCAGAAGGGCCTGAACAACAGCTGCTGCCACTTTTGTCTTGGCACTTTCAGCTTCCAAAAAGGTGAGTCAAATCTTCCCCGTCCCCCTTCCCCTTCCCTCCCCCTCCCCTTCCGCATCCTCCTCCCCCTCCCTCTTCCCCTTCCCTCCCCCTCCCCTTCCGCATCCTCCTCCCCCTCCCCCTTCCCCTTCCCTTCCCCCTCCTCCTCCCCCCTCCCCCCTCATTCAGCCTTAGGTGTTTTGCTGTGGAAACTGAAATCATACTAACACAGTCTATGTAACCGTTTCCAGTTTTGTCACCATCTTAAATAAGAAATGCTCACGAACGAGCACTGCCCATTACTCGCTGGCTCATCCCAGGGCACGTGAAGCCTCCTTCACGGTTTTTAGGTCACGTGACATGGAAACAGGTTGTAGTTTCTAATTCTTTACCCTTGGATGTTTCTTTTTTCTTTTTCTCAGCCAAGACTTTTTGCCAAATGTTAAACTGTAAATAAACAGATCTGCAAATAAATGCTTCCGTTTACTCCAGGTGGGTCCACATCTTAAACCGCAGTGCTCAGTGAAAGTACCTTCTACTGTCAAGGAAAGCCCTGGTCTGTGAGAGATGTCAGTTATTCTCAGATGAGACCCTCACTCATTTTTCCAGGCTTATCTCCTACTATTTTTAAACAAAATATAGAATCGCCAGCAAAGTCAATGTAGCCAGTCCTTTCTGTCATACGCCGCATCCTCCCCCCTCCCCCGCGTACCCCCCGTCCGGCCTCCGGGGTCTTTGTTTGTCTCCTTCAGCGTTTCAGTGCCAGCCGCTATTCTCCAAGAGGCTCAGTCAGTCTCATTCCCAGGAGGAACCCACAAAAAATCGAACCTAGGACAGGATAGAGGCAGATCCTGCTTTTCAGTGGGGATGAGATCATTCGCATACAAAATGCTTCTGTCCTGAAAATATTTCCCTGCTTTTCTTGGCCACTTGTTTTTTCTCCATTTCTACTCATCCTTCAATGGTGATTGTAGCAGAGCTCCTGGGGGCTACCTGCAAACTGTCTGAACCCCTCTCCCCCCACTCTCCTCCTCCGCCCTGCTCTGGGGTCTCTACCGGAGCTCCTGGCTGCCCTGGGCTCTCATGGTCTGCCCAAGCGGCCAGTAATCCAGCAATATGGCCTCTGGATACACACTAGACTTTGGGGTCTGCTGTCTTTTGTTCTTTGAGACCTACCTTTCTGCCTTGCAAACCCTCTTGCCCCACGATGTCCCAAAAGAGGGCTTTGCCCGTAAGACGCAGTACTAAATCAAATGAGCACAAAAACCATCATTTCATAAGCCGAACAGCACTTTTGTAGTGAGAACTCCCATTTTTTAATTCCCCAGAGCATGTGTTCAAACGCTGTTGAATCTGGGCCCCTCAGAGAGTCGATCTGCTTTCTGATTGGTTCCGTGTGTTTCTAAAGATTTACTGAGAACTGGAAGAAGGCACCAGTCTAGTTTGGGTTCATTTTATTCAGGAACGGGTGAGAGTGGCCTAGAACTCCAGCACCAGGTTGTGTCATCTGTAAGTGCTAAATTAATTGCTAGGGCTTTTGTCTGTTTGTTTTGGAAATACTGTCTCTGTATGTATCCAGGCTGTCCCAAAACTCACTAATTAGCTCAGGCTGACCTTGAACTCCAAGTCTGCAGGCCTCTACCTCCTGGCTCTTGAGATTACAGACCTGCACCTGCCATGCTGAGCCTTTTTTTTAAAGGAAAAAAAATTATTTTTATTTTCTGTTGAATTACTAAACTGACTGATGCAAAACAGCCTAGATCTAACCAAAAAGAAAAAGTCACAGATGTGGTGTGTGTGATTCCCTCTTTGAGCAGGATGCTCCCACGGCTTCATGGTGAAGTCAGCCAAGTAGTCGTGGCAGCAGCAGCAGACCAATGTCCCAGCACTGAAGTCCTCAGACCAGGGCGACTGTCCTCTGAGCCTCTCCCTCCAGGAAGTTGTTAGTAGCTCACGACTTGGGATTTCTCTGTCCTTGAAAGGATGCTCTGGCCAGCCTTGTGACTGAGATGGAAGCTCGAGGATCTGGCCCTGTCGACACTAAGTGCTTTATCCTCTTCCTCCACCTGTGCTTTGTTACCTTCCAAACCCCAGAGAACCGAGGGCAGCTGTTCTGCTGCTCTGAGAAATTATTTTGCCTGGAATATTGATCACAGACAGGAACATGTACCGAATGGAATATAGCACGCCAGATGTTCATCCAGAGAAGAGGACCTTAGCCAGAACATGGTATCTCTTTACTTACACGATCCCAAACCTGGTAATCCCCAGTGGGATTAACTCCCTTGGTTCCTACATCAGAGACCGGTAAAGTGCTGCTCTAACCAGGAAACCCTGAAACCTATTGCATTCGTTTTTTCCAGACTGAGACTAGAAAGCCAGAGTCCTAGACAAGTTAAACGCTGTCCTTATCGATCAATAAGGCAGACGTGGCTCTAGAAGAACCCAGAGGGACCTAGTATCTCCATCGATAGATTGCAACAAGAAAAAAAGAAAAGAAACACTTTGTCCATTAGTTGTAACGCTCTTTGTTATCCCAAAGCCTAAGAGAGATTTCGCTTTACAAACTGATGCACTCCCAGTCACTCTAACGGATGATGCTACTCACTCTAACGGGTGACTACGACTTCACCCAGCTAAATCTGTTCCAGAAAAATATGTGCACGAAGCAAAGCCAGGAAAAGGAAGGCTTCGAAGATTCATCAGATTCCAGCTTCTCGTCCCAAAACGCTAGTTGAGATCAGAATCACTTTTTAAAATAGTTTCATACCACAGAGTGGTTGTTCAAATTCTGTCTGAATGTTACCTGAGTATCTTTCACAGAGATCAGTGGTGTGAGCAGGCTCTCCTGACCAAGTAGACCCCGTCCAACCCCAAGGCTTTTATACTTGGGATTTATTACTGTGAAAAACTGTCACTCTGAGCAGGCCATCAAAGCCCACTGGATGGCAGGGTCAGATAGCTCTGAACCTTACTGGCCTTTTCTAAACACAGAGGTCACACTGTGAGGGGTAGGGGTGGGTGGGTGGCCATAGGAAAGATGTCACCAAGGAAAGAAAATTCAGGCTTCAATTTATATCCCAACCTTTACCTGCCATGCTGTGAACAGAGTCTTTGCGTTCTCTCCTGCAATTTAGACGTTGAAGTCTTGACTTTTGTTAGATAGTCCTAGAAGATGGGGGCTTGGAGAACTAGGCTGTGGATATGTTGTGGAACTCCCAAGAATGAGATTAGTGTTTTAGTCACAGTTCCTATTCTTACACAAAACTTCACGACCAAGAACCAAGTTGAGGAGGAAAGGGTTTATTCAGCTTACACTTCCACATTGCTGTTCATCACCAAAGGAAGTCAGGACAGGAATTCAGGCAGGTCAGGAGGCAGGAGCTGATGCAGAGGCCATGGAGGGATGTTATTTGCTGGCTTGCTTCCCCTGGCTTGCTCAACTTGCTTATAGAACCCAGGAACCTCAGCTCAGAGAAGGCAACACACACAATGGGCTGGGCTCTCCCACCCTTGATCACTAATTGAGAAACTGCCTTACAGCTGGGTCTCATGGAGGCATTTCCTCAAGGGAGGCTCCTTTCTCTGTGATAACACCAGCTTGTGCCAATTTGAGGCACAAAACCAGCCAGTACAATTAGTGACAGCTCCAGTTTGGATCTGGAATGTAAAAGGTCTATGAACCTTCAACAGAACCCCAAGCCCAAAGTTCTACCAGACATTAGAAAAGAAAAATGTCTGATTTGATAGGTCTGCTGTCCGTGGTTTTATTGCTGTGAAGACACACGATGACCACGGCCACATCTGTAAAGGACAACATTTAATTGGGGCTGGCTTACAGTTTCAGAGGTTTAGTCCAGTATCGTCACAGCGGGAAGCATGGCAGACACGGTTCTGGAGGGGCTGAGCTCTACATCTAGGTCCACAGGCATCAGAAAGAGACCGTGTGGCACACTGGGCATAGCTAGAACATATGAGACCTCAAAAGCTACCCCTACTCCCAAGGTGACACACTCGAAAGACCACATATACTCCAATGAGGCTGCAACTCCTAATAGTGCCACTCTCTATGGGCCAAGTATGAGTCTATGTGGTCCATACCTATTCCAACCACTAGAGTTGTCATCTTCTAAGTCTTCCAAGCAGTATACGTGTCTTCAGAGGACACTCTTCAGTAATCAATGTGAATCTTAGCTGCTTTGAATTTCAGGACAATAATAAAATCTTCGGGCAGTCAGTGTTCAGTAATGCCATCACGATTGATCAGCAGAAAGAGTCCCGCCTGAGAATCCACGAGCATCGTCAGCCGGGGCACTCTTGACTCTGTTGCACATATTCTTCTCCTCAAGCACACAGAGCTGTACTTTCCCTGTCGTGTCCAGGGCACAGGGGTGGAGTACAGCAGATGCCATCTGTGGGGCGGAATGAACTGCAATCCTTGCATTTGTGAGCTAGAGTGTTAACCCAACCCTCCTCTGTGCAGCACCTATTCCTCCTCCCTCAGGACGGGTATGATGCGATGACGTGATTGTTTACATAGGCACAGTGAGTCTCAAGCCTTTGAAGGCAGTGCATATGAAGGCCTGTGTCTGTATCTGACACAAAGCCTAGAACTGTAACCAGTGCAGGCTGTTTTCATGAATGAATGATGAGATGTTAAAAATCTGATCGATGCTCCTAGGACATACCACCTCTCCTCTAGGCACATAAAAGAGTGAAGATTGCATCTCCCTGCCATTAAATGGTCTTTGGAAGCAGCAGGGATACGAAGCACTTCTGGTCTGAACTTCAGGCCTGCGCTCTCTACCAAGACTTTTCTCTGGCCTAGGCCACCAGTCAGCCACAGTTGATGAGTCTGGGTTCCTAAGTGACCGTGTGAGCAGATCACATCCTTTCTCCCCTGACCTGTTCTGGATTTTATATTCCACGAGCAAGAAATAAACCTCGGCTGAAAGATCGCAAGGTCTTTTTTGTCCTGTGGCATAACTTAGCCCATCCTGACCAACGCAGTCCATGGCCACTTCAAGAAGAGAGCAAAGAAAGTACATTTTTAAAGGATAAAATGTGTAGGTGCTCGTGCAGGCACTCTCTTATCAAAATTCTAGGTCTGGGGCCCTCTTACCTGATTTCTCGGGCAAGATCTAAAATTTAAAAGCCACTTGTGCCAGACAGGACAGCACACCTCTATGCTCCCAGCTTCTTGGGAGGCTAAACAGGACGATCACAATATGCAAAAGACAATCCAGGACCGAGGAAATGGCTCAGTGAATAGAGTAGTTGCCACATAAGTGTGAAGACACGAGTGTGAATCCCTAGAACCCGTGTAAGGTCAGATGCGGTGGTGCATGTCTGTTCTCTCAGTGAGCCTGCCATCTCCGAATGCATATGGGAATTGGAGGCAGAGGAACCCCAGGAAGCCGGTGTGGTATATGAGGTGGAGAGGAAGAGACTCTGTTCCTAACAAGGTGGACCTCCAGGTTGTCCTTTGGCCCCTGCAGGCATACTATAGCACGATCACCCCTCTCATAAAACAAAACAGAACAACTCTGTCTAAGAAAGGCTCTGCCAGAGTGTGATACAGAGGCCAATGCTCGCAGCCAACCACTGGACTGAGAACAGGGTCCCCAATGGAGGAGTTAGAGAAAAGACTGAAGGAGCTGAAGGGGTTTGCAACCCCATAGGAAGAACAACAATATCAACCAACCAAACCCCAGAGCTCCCAGGGACTAAACCACCAATCAAAGAGTACACATGGAGGGACCCATGGCTCCACCCGCATATGTAGCAGAGGGTGGTCTTGTCAGAGGCCCTTGGTCCTGTGAAAGCTCGATGCCCCAGTGTAGGGGAAGGTCAGGGTGGGGAGGTGGGAGGGAGTGGGAGGGTGGGTGAGGGAGGGAGCACCCTCATGGAGGTAGGGGGTGGGGGGATGGGATGGGGGGTTTCTGGAAGGGAAGCCGGGAAAGGGGATAACATTTGAAATGTAAATAAAGAAAATATCCAATAAAAGCAAAGAAAAATAAAAAGTTAAAAAAAAAAGACCACTCAATCTGCACAGCTCCGTTAGTGAGCTCGAAGGCCTAATGTCCTTTTGTGACAATCCTCCAGATCCCTGCCTCCCTACCAGTCAGAACAAGGCCAATGCCAGCAGGCTACAGAGACACTCTGACTCCCTCTGCGTGGTATTCTACTCCACAAATAAACCCACATTCGCTATTGGTTTGGGTATAAATGTTTAAAATGCACGTCATTTCATTTTTCTTTTCTTTTTTTGAAATCTGGAGTGGCATTTGTAGGAACGAGCACCGTATGTCCCTTGCAGTGCCTTCTCAGTAGGGCCAGCTTGGCCCCACTGTATGGTGCCCTCTCCCCAGTGACCTTCTGGGGACCTCACTTCTTACCCTGCAGAGTATCTGGCCAAAGTCTGTGAGCAGTTGGAGAAGGGACAGGATGGAAGTGCCCGCTTGCTGCTGCAATCCTACATCCACGGCATCCAAAATCCTGACTCGCTTTGACTCTAGCGCCGGCTGGACGTTGTGCGAGGATGGGTACCACATGGCTCACAAAGCATCCCGGCTCCCAGTGCTTTATTTGTCTCTGCAATGTGCAAAATGCCTCCCCGCCCCAAATTCCAATATTTTAAGACACAAGCTGGATCTATTAGACAGAATTTCGTACTGGGAGCAATGTGAAAGAAAAGTTGCTTTGAGAGCCTCTGCCTCAGTTTTCGGCTGAAATGAATTCACCTTCTCATAGCAATGCACTACATGATAACTTCTATTTCTGTCTCAAGAAATTCTGCCCAAAGGTACCAGTCTCAGAACGTGACCTCCTGGATCATGCAATGGTGGCATCCTTTTTTTTTTTTTTTGTTCTTTTTTTCGGAGCTGGGGACCGAACCCAGGGCCTTGCGCTTCCTAGGTAAGCGCTCTACCACTGAGCTAAATCCCCAGCCCGGTGGCATCCTTTCTTTAGAATAGCTGGATGGCAAAGAGGCAGACATCAGAGGGCGGTGACAGGCGGCGGTGGTGGCTGGAGGCAGAGGAGGAGAAGGGAGGGGGAAAAACAGAGGAGGTCCCCTGGAAGGACCAGACCTGACCCTCCTTCCCCACTTTAGAAGACCCCAAATGCCTGGTCCACACAAACACTTGGCACGACCCAGGCCACGAATCCCGGTGCATCCTTTCTTTGGAATAAAGTTTGAGACCCAGGTGACTCCCAATCAGGGTCTTTCGTGGGTTTTGTGACAGACATTTCAAACATGTGACCATCCCTTGGCCTCTGAGCAGTTTTACCACAATCAAGTGTTTTCCTGTTCACACCTGATGTACACAGTCTAGACCAGTTCTCCCAACATCCAAGTGTCCGGAGAACCGCCATTGAAGACTCACCTTTAGCTTGGATTGTGAGTGGTAACATCAATTCTGTGAAGAGAGCGTCTAGATTTGACCTAAGGTTCACTCCACGAGCATCCGACAAGCATCAGGTAGAGGCGCTGGCACACAGATCCCGTAACATAAGTAGGATTCCGAGTTTCCACAACATAGAATCAGGAGAGGACTGAGATCTGTCTCCTGACGTGCACGCACGCCTGTGTCATGGCACACGTGTACATGCTCTCACACAGGCAAAAATGTCAAATTACCATGTGGTCTAGATATAGCTAAGATAATGGAAAACGGCGTCTCAAATGGGTAATTGTGCTCACATGCTCGCAACGACATCATTGCAAAGAGACAGCAGGAGAAGCAGCTCATGATCTGCCAACAGAAAATGGGTTCATGTATGCCCAACCTTGTGGGATAGCAACATGATGTTATCACCTATGAAATTCATGCTTAAGACCTGCACAATCAAGTCTCTCTCTCTCTCTCTCTCTCTCTCTCTCTCTCTCTCACACACACACACACACACACACCCCTCATACCTTATCCACAGCTTGCCTGCTGCTGCCCCATGTCCTGCCTAGTTGTTTGTACCTCAAAATGGAATGTGTGCACACCACAGAATTCAGCCTCAAAAAGACTAGGACACTGGAACAGCTGAACCATGCTCACAACCACACGTGAAAGGTCCCATCAAGAGGGGCAGATGCTATATACTTCCCCTTAGGTGAGTAAGCTACAGTAGTCACACTACAAGGCATGGGTAGAATGCTTATTGCCAGGGGCTGGGGCAAGTGGGGAGTTAGTGTTTAATGGGTAAAGAGTTTCTATTTGGAAAGAATAAAAATGCTCCTGATTTGGATGGCGACGACGAAGCCCACGAACTCTACACTTACCTTAGGATGATCAGTTGTGTGTTATGTGTATTTTACCACATTTTTTAAAAGGAAACCTGGCCAGTAAGATTGATCAGTGGGTAGAGGTTATTGTATGTTCAGGATCGACAGCCTGAGTTTGATCCCTGGATCCCACAGGTAGCAGGAGAGAACAGTTTCCTGAGTTGTCCTCTGGCCTCCACATGAATGCTAAATGTGGAGCATTTGTTTATATTATATAATTTGGAGCACCAAACAAACCTAAAAAGAACAGGAGTTCAGACATCGTCTTTAAGTCTCTCTATATGAACACAAAACACTTCTTTGACAATGTATTACTTTGCTATATGCTCATGCAATGGCCAAGGTTGACTGTTGCGTGTAGCTTTGCTATCCCGCCTAAGCTCTGGAAACAGGCTGTGCTACCAGCCCCCACCCAGCTTCCCTTGAATCCACAGATAAAAGACACGCACACACAGTTGTTCATTTTCAACTTGCCTTCTTGGTACAATTGCTGGGCGATACTATTCCTGACCCCCCCCCCCCACCCGGAAAAGCGTGCCCTTAGCAGTATTCTTATCTCTGTACCTCCCACTGCCCTAACTTTAGTTGTTCAGTTACATCCCCGACTGCCCGCCTGTGGGAGCCGCGCTCTGCTCGAGACCTCACATGTCTAATCAACTTTTCTCCATCAGAAGCTTGGGGAACTCGCCTCTCCACCCTTGCCTCCTGGGACCGGAAGTCCCGCCTAATCCTTCCGCCCAGCTACTGGCCCATGGCTTCTTTACTGACAGATCAAGAACCAATTGAGAAAGAGGACAGCATCAGACTCGCTCCTACAGTTGACCCACTGAAAAAGTCAGTCAGGACAGTGATACAAGCATTCTGGTGGAAGAACTGGGAACCTTTAGGCCATTTAGAAATGCAGACAAGTAAGCTGAGAGTGGAAGTTATCTGGGGTCGCACTTGAGAAGTCCAAAACCCCCAACACTTCAGCCCTGCTGTCTAGATTTGTCCATTATAATATACTTAAGAAATGGTGATGACAGGGATGAGGGAGCCTCAATGCCCGTGTGCACTTACTTGCCTTACGGTAAAAGCACGGGGATGATTTGTGCATGAGATTCCAGCACAGCAGAAACTTTAAACCGTTGTAGTTTGTCCTAAGGTCCCAGGAGCAAACACACAGTTCTTCCTGGGCATTTGCTGTATGTTGTCTCTCTCCACTTCGTGTGTGCTCAAGAAACGAGCCTGCTATCTGGCTCCTTGATCATCAAAACAAATTCCTACTGGACAGTGGGAACGTGGTTCAGTGGAAACAAAATACACTTCAATTTCCATGCATCAAATATTTATGGAGAATTGGCAGGCGGCACCCGGCTGTAATGCCAGCACTTGGGGGGTGGGCTGGGAAGATCAGAGGGCAATTTGAGGCCAGCCTGGGCTGTATCAAATGCTATCTTAAAAAAAAAAAAAAACAACAAAAGCAAAAACACACATGCACATAGACACACAGACAAATACATACACACATACATACAAACACTATATATATATATATATATATATATATATATATATATATATATAGAGAGAGAGAGAGAGAGAGAGAGAGAGGAGGGAAGAGAAGACAAGAGAAGAGAAGAGAGGGGTTGGGGATTTAGCTCAGTGGTAGAGCGCTTGCCTAGGAAGCGCAAGGCCCTGGGTTCGGTCCCCAGCTCCGAAAAAAAGAACCAAAAAAAAAAAAAAAGAGAAGAGAAGAGAAGAGAAGAGAAGAGAAGAGAAGAGAAGAGAAGAGAAGAGAAGAGAAGAGAGATGCAGGGACATTTTAGGATATAGTAGAAGGTGTTGTAAGTGTTGTGACGGAGAGCCAAGGGATCCACGAGGATGGTTTACAAGGTTCAGCAGAGAAAGAGGACAAGCAGGGGAGAGATAGGAAAGTCAGAAGACGGTTAGTGGGTGCACAGACCGGATGGGGGATGGGAAGTCGGGTCAGAAGAAGAGAGAAAGAGCAGGCAAGGTGCAAAGAGGCTAGGAGGCAGGGGTGTGTGTGTGCACACTTACAGTGCTTGCTGTGGAGTCTGGTCTTACCCAGTTTTGGGGGCTGGTTAAACAGCATCCATGAGGCTGAAGCTGAACCTTGAAGCCCACAGAGATACCAAATGAAAAAGATGCTGTAAAGTGGGGAGGGAAATAAAGCGAGAACCAGAATCCACACCATCCACGGTGCCCTCAAGGGTGGGCTGATGTTTTACTGCCTGTTTTGCTGAAGATCCAGTACTGGGGATAAGCCAGGGTTCTCTGTCATGGACTAAGACCCTCACACATTTGTCCTTGGCAAAGCTGAAAAAACAACTCCAGAAGACGGAGAGACCATGTGGTCAACCCCAGACCGCCCCTTCATCTCCCCACCTCACCACCAAGCCAGAACGTCTGAGTAGCTCATAGATCTTGAAACCATACAGAGGTCCCATTCAGCACAAATGGGCACCTCACAGGGGACTGGGGAGTGAGGGGTTATAAGAGAAATCACCAGCTGAGGTAGGATGGTAAGGATGGGCAAATGTCGGCTAGACAGTGGGGCCATGTTGGTCTACGTCTGCCCCACAGCTGGACCCAGCCTCTTGTAGGGGCAGAACTCAGGGAGTTGACTGTGCTCTGTGGTGGGGAGGCACAGTCTGAGATGTGGGAAAGCTGGAGCTGGTTCGGGGGTCCCGGGTCCTGCAATGAGGCCGGGCCATGGGGTCCTCAGACCCTTGGACATCAAGGTGCTGGTGGAGTTGAGAAAGAGTTGAGAAGGGAGTCATGGGCTGTGGGGCTGGGGGTTTTGGGTAGGTCAGAAAGGGAGCTCTGGTTTGTCCCATGGGGGGATTGTCCTTAGCTTGGCAGAGGCCAGCTTGGTGGCAGTAGTGACTGGGAGCTCAGAGAGGCCTTCTACGGGAGAATTAAGCTGTAACTTTGTAGGCGAATGCCTTCCTCGTGGCTCCCCACGGCAGATCCTGATGGAACAGATAGACCGTGGTTCTAAACAGTTTATTGATTTTCATGGTGGAAAATGGATGAGTACTGTACCATACCCACTTCTCAGGGTGGGCCTGAGATTAAATAGCTTTTGCAGGGAGGGATGTCTGGGAAGGGAAGCTTGTTGGTTATGCCCTCTGGGCCTCCAGGTACCTCATTAGCATGAAGAATTTTGAGCCTACTTGACCACAGGACATATTTCTTTTATGTGAGAAACATGGCACATGTTCCAAGTCAGGGGTCTGGCAGGGAGCTGGGAGTCGCCTAAGCCTCAGGTGTGTGCCCACCGAGTCTCTGGGTCTCGACCTGCTCTACCTTACCAAACTTCCTGGCATGGTTTACACCCCACAGGGCATCTTCCCAGGGCACTGGAGTCACACTAAAAAACGGGCAGTTGGGAAGACTGTATCTTTTAAAGGGAATGACAATAAACAGGAGAACTATGTTTTCCCAGAGAAGAAACTTGTTTAAAAACAAAACAAACAGAAATAGGCTGGGTGTAGCGGCTCACATCTGTAATCCCAGCATCTGGGAGGTAGAGGCTGGAAGATGAGGAATTCAGTATCACCCGTGGTGTGATGGTTTGTATATACTCAGGGAGTGGCACTATTAGGAGGTGTGGCCTTGTTGGAGTGGGTGTGGCCTTGTTGGAGTGGGTGTGTCACTCTGAGTGGGCTTTAAGACCCTCATCTGAGCTTCCTGGAAGTCAGTATTCTGCTTGCAGCCTTCAGATGAAGATGTAGAACCCTCAGCTCCTCCTGCACCAGGCCTGCCTGGATGCTGCCATGTTCCCACCTTGATGATAGTGGACTGAACCTCTGAACCTGTAAGCCAGCCCCAATTAAATGTTGTCCTTATGAGAGTTGTCTTGGGTTGGGGATTTAGCTCAGGGTAGAGCGCTTGCCTAGCAAGTGCAAGGCCCTGGGTTCGGTCCCCAGCTCCGAAAAAAAAAAAAAAAAAAAAAAAAAAAAAAAAAGAGTTGTCTTTTGTCTTGGTCATGGTGTCTGTTCACAGCAGTAAAACCCTAACTAAGACACATGGTTATATGACTCCCTCCCAAATAAAAGAACCAAACAATGGATAAATAAAATATAATAACAAAAGTGGAATGCTCTGGTTGAATGTGTCTGAATTGGAACCTTCGAGGCTGTGGCAAGGCTAGTTTACAAACTCGCCAGAAATTCTCAGCTTCTTCTCTTGTTCTGCC
This sequence comes from Rattus norvegicus, assembly GCF_021556685.1. Taxonomy (NCBI): domain Eukaryota; kingdom Metazoa; phylum Chordata; class Mammalia; order Rodentia; family Muridae; genus Rattus; species Rattus norvegicus. The sequence goes on along the minus strand of NC_141542.1, from coordinate 121,311,602 downwards.
TTCAAGCTCTGGACCTTCCAACACTCAGATCGGGATGCCCTCCAGATTCAATTCAATTCACTTCCTAAAGAAAACCAAATGGTCCAGGGGAAAAGCAGGCTTCCTGTCTGCCCCAGCTCTCTACCCTGGGGAAAAGTCACTCCACCAGGGTTGCTTCTCTGTTCCTGTCCTGACCTTGGAGCCAAGCCATAGAAGGGAGGAAGGGGCCCCTGCTAAATGAGGAGATAGATGCTCCCCACAACTGGCACGGACCAGAGCCGGGCCTTTATTCGGTATCGCAGAGCAACAGACCCTTGGTTCCCCAAGAATAATCCAGATTCCAAAATTCATTAGAGGGATTCCCCAAACTCAGAAAAGGTCCTGGGGTTCATGGTTGTGGTTTCCTGTGGAAAGAGATGGGGAAATCCTTAAAGGAAGAAGACAAACTGACCATGGGGTGGCAGGATGCCTGGCACTGGCATAAAGATGGTTTAGATCATAGTTTACCCCAAGTCTGAAGGGAGTCAGGGTAGCCAGGGACAGTTCAATGGGTGTCAATTAGGGAGCCAAATCACCCTACCCCCCACCCACCACCACGATTTGTTTCCTTTTAGAAAAATAATATCTAGAGAGCTTACAATAAAACTATCTTTAACTCTGACTGACGTTTACAGATCTTAACACTGCCCAGTGCTCCAGGGTGAGGCGGGTCACCCCGCTCCGTCTCCAAAATGACTCAGCAGATGGCTGCTGAGTGTGACACACTCTCTAGACTGTCAGTGTTCCAAACCCAACCACGAATTCTGGGGACGCTTGAGTGTTTGATGGCTATTTCTTTTTGACCCCCAACATTTTCAAATGCCTGCTCGGTGCCAGGCTCCTGATCCAGTGCCTATGCAGACTCCCTTGCTGAATCCTCAAATGTCTGCAGAAAGCTCTATTATTATCCCTGTTTGAGCTGGTGGATTCTCTGTGAAGTCACCCGAGGTCACACGGCTAGAGCAGAGACAGACAGCCTTTGCAACGTAACCCAGACAACCAGAGCCAAGGAAGCAGACCAGGGCTGAGACGTGCTGGACATGGGCGAGCTTCGCTCACCCAAAAGTTCTGGGGGTGTCCGAAAGAGCAAGCTCAAGGTGACTTTGATGGAGAAGTTTTAATGAGGAACAGACGTGGTAGAAACAGGCAGTGAATTCTCAGGAGAGAAAATCGTACTCGAGAGAAAGTGGAGTCCCTTTATGATATTTAGGGGATGTTTCCTGGCTTCGCCTCTGGACCTTACCTCAGGCCATTTGAGTGGGGCTCTCGTTTGAAAAGGGGAAAGATGGGTAGCTGGCGATCTGGTTAGGTAATGCTCACTCCCACTCTTCCTCGCTGAGGCACTAGGCGTCGGGAGCTAGGATCTAATTATATGAGGCACCGCAAGTCCCTGGGTCAGGCTCCAAGCAGTTAGGGTCTGGTGGTTGGAAAGTGGGGAAGTTTGCTTTATACTTTTTTGGCCTCTTGTCTCAATAGTTGTCTCAATAGCATGAGTCCTGCTAACTTTAAAGAGAAGGTAAGAAAAGGCTGAAGGGTTGGGCCGTGTCCAGAGACCGGTGGATAAAGCACTTGCTGAACAAGCACGAAGCCTGACGGTTAGGTCCTCAACACTCATTAAAGCCAGGCAGGTAAGCCCCTACGCCTGTGATCTCAGCACTGGTGAGGTGGGCAAGCTGATAGGCTTAACTAGCCAAGTCCACGAGTTCTAGGATCCGTGAGAGATCCATGCCTCAGCAAACAGAGCAAAGAGTAATTAAGAAAGGTCTCTGGTTTTTATATGCATGTGCACATGCATGTGTGCATGGACACACAGATAAGGGCCAACTATACCCACACATATGCAAGTGTACTTACACGCATGCACTTACAACACATACACCTATACATGCAGGAGGGAAGGAAGGGAGGAAGGGGGAAAGAGAGAGGGAGGGAGGAAAGGAGGGAGGGAGGAAGAAAGAAGGAAGAAGGATGGGAGGGAGAAAGAAAGGAAGGAAAGAAGGAAGGAAGGAAGGAAGGAAGGAAGGAAGGGAGGAGGCAGGGTGGGCTTTATAAGGTGATATCCAAAAGGTAATATTTAACTGTCTGAGGAGACAGCTGTGAAGTCTTTAGAAGCCATCCTTCTGGTTTTTGTCACAGAGCACTGTGATTAAACAGGTCAATAGGGAGGTGCAAATAAGACTGAGAGGCTCAGGTCAGATGGCAAGTGTGGATATACTTAGGGATGGCGTGTGTGTGTGTGTGTGTGTGTGTGTGTGTGTGTGTGTGTGTGTGTGTGTGTGTGTATGTTGCACACTGGGGATCAAACCTAGGACCCTAGGGATGATAAGCACACACTTCTATGCCTCCATCGTGAGGACTGTTTGGACCATTCTGGCATCTGCTCCGCTCAGTGTCAAGGAACTGCACATCAGTCCCACCCCAGGCCCTAAGACTGAATGACTAACTGGGCTGTGCTTTCTGTCAGTGTTTAGCAACATGATTGCCTCCATGGGAAGCCACACTGTGACAGAGGCTGACAGGTAACTTGACAGTGATTCCTTTCCACAAGTTCATTCTGCAACTTCTCCTCCAAGAAAAACCTGAAAGAGGGAACTGCTCCGTTGCTATGTATCATGGGAACACTTCAGAGGTACTCTCGGCAAAACCTTCAGGTGGAAAAACAGCCCACATGTCATAAGATAAAATTTAAAGAGAAAAGAAAAGAGTTGGCAAAGGAGCCGGAGGCAGCAGCATGGAGGGCTCTGAGGTGCAACAGAGGATGCGGGCGGAGTGCTGCTGAGGCTCTGTGACAACAGGAAGTGACGCAAAGGACATACGTGGGGAAGGCTGGCTCCTGAGAGTCTGTATGCCTCATCCCAACTAGCAGGACAGAATAGAGACAAGGCTTGGGAAAGGCGCCTTACCGCGACATCACAGTGTGGAACCGGATGCAGTGGTCACGTGTGTGATCCCCGCGTGGGGGAGCCTTGCAGCGACATCACAGTGTGGAAGAGGACGCAGTGGTCACGTGTGTGATCCCCGCGTGGGGGAGCCCTGCAGCGACATCACAGTGTGGAACCGGATGCAGTGGTCACGTGTGTGATCCCCGCGTGGGGGAGCCCTGCAGCGACATCACAGCGTGGAACTGGATGCAGTGGTCACGTGTGTGATCCCCACATGGGGGAGCTGTCTGGGCTCAAGGGTGAAAGTCCACTGCAGTAACCAAATAGACAAGTGCATCTGGCATTGCAGGACCCCTTGTGCATGACCTCACCAGGATAACTCTCAAAACGCAGGCGCAGGCCCGCTGCTGCAGTGAGGATCAGGATGGCAGGCTTACCATCAAGGAGACCCAGAGAAGGCCTGGGGGAGCTCCGAAGCTTCTCCCATAGAACTAGCATGCATCATTCTCCCATCACACTGCTGTATTCGGTGACACTGGGGGTGACAATTAAGGGGCCCACGGATTTTGCTGGTGTCTCCCCAGTAAGCACAAGTCATAGGCGATATGAAAATCCAGTCTCCTGACAGTGTGTCTCCTAAGGCTGGGAGGGGCTGTTAGCATGTGCCTCGAAGCCCACCCTCTAACCACAGCCCATTCTCCCAATATGACAGCCTCCTAATCCTGAGTCGCCTTCTTAGTATGAGGGGTCACCCCAGACAAGAAAGTCACTTATGTCACTCAGAAAAACCAATGCTTACTAGACTGTGTTCTAGGAACCAAGGGGGAAAACCAGTTCTGTCTGGTACAACACGATGTGCAGTCTCCGAACACTGCTGAGATCATTATATACATCGCATTTAATCTTCAAGACAATCAATCATATGGGGTACGCGCATCACAATCTCACGGCAAAACCGAGGTGTACAAAGAATGTCTTGTGACCTCACACAGGTCGTAAATGACAGCAGGCATTCAAATTCCTACCTGTGACCTGTGTTTCCATGTCCCTCTGGAACCTACTATCAAAGGGAGAAACCAGGACGTTGGTTGTGTTTACTATAGAAGGACATTTAAAGACCTGGTGCTACTTAGTGCCCTAGAGAAAGGTCTAGGTTCTGCCCTGGGAGGAACTCCATCTTGAGTTAGGGGTGTAGCTGTGGCAGAGTGCTTCTGTAGCAAGATAGAGAAAAGCCAACGGCAAACACGTCAGTACTCAGAGTCAGAAGGTCGCCTCAGATCTGACTGTCTGTTAGTAGTTGAATGGTGTTAGGAAGGAAGGGGAAGGAAGGGGAGGAAAATGACAGGAAACCCTTACACAAAATCCTCATGGATCTCACGGAGAGTTCACCCACCCTTCACAGGTTTCATCTACGGAATTAAGGAGTTCATTTATTTGCAGAGAGAAACAAACCCATTTAAAGCCGTTTCCCTTTCTTTTCAGCCGAGTGTGCTTTGGTCTTTGGTTCTTGGGACTCACCTCCTCTCTCCTACTTCCTCTAGTCTCACGTGATACCCTCAAGCCTCTGGTGGCATGCATATATATATATATATATATATATATACATACATATATATATATATATATATATATATATATATATATATATATATATTACATTACTGTTAAGTCCGAATTCCTCGCCCTCACTTGATTCGGGAAGGAGCAGTGCCCAAGAACGACAAGAGACTGAGTTCGATGCAAAAGCAACAAGCTGTATTTGGGCAGAGCTCTGGGCCAATACGTACCCCTCGCAGGAGGCAGAGATTGGCCCTGAACCACCAAAGCACCGAGTTTATATAGGGTTTTGGACGAGGAGCGGGAAAAGGATGGCGGGGCGATACATGATTGGTCCTTGCGCTTATTCAAACTTAAGCAAGTTTTGAGCAGGCAAAAGGGATATCTGGGGTCCCACAGATGTTCTTTGTGGCTTTTCTCGGAATTCTGGGTACAGGGTGGAGGAGGTCGTTTATGCCCTTGGAGTACAGCTATCTGATCTCATGACGCCTCCAAGTTCCTGGAACACAAACTTCCCGGTACATGGGTCATGTAAGAGTTAACTAGTACAGGCTGAAAGCCAGGTTCAGGCCTTGAGTGGGTGGGCGACAAGGACGAGTTTTTGAACAACATTTCAGTACATTTATATATAGATGCATTATATATATTGTTCTTTTGCTTCAGTTACTTTTACACTGTTTACATGGACCATTACTTTGGCATCAGGAAACACTACCTTTCAGGGGATTTATTAAATACCTAACTGTGCATGCCACAGCACTTGAAACCCAGCCAAGGGAGCCAGGCCCTCAGCGAGCCAGGGTGGCTGGAGAGTGGGAACAGCCAGGTCAGGCCTAGTCTGCAAAGAACTGTGTTCTGGACTAAATTCTACCTCCAAATGCCTTGTGACATCGGAAGGTTCACCTACGCCCCGGGATCTCAGATAAGTGAGCTGTGAAATATCCCAGTTCTTCACGGTCACATCCCAAACTCAAACTGCTCGCGGGGTTTATGCGAAATGGTGTCGGGAAGATTTTGGTGCCAGCAACATGGACAGAAGGAGTAATTGTGCACATGCCTTATGGAAGGCAGAGGGAGCTCCCAGTAATGTCGCTGGAGTCTTAGTGAGAGCGGCTGCAACTGGGCCGTCTTGAGCCCAGCTTGCACACCCTGTTGTTATTGCTCCTTTTCCATTAGACATAAGGAGAGCCTGCCTCAGCGGGTCACCACGGGATGACTGGAGATTAACCTGTGTGCTGTGGCTGAAAGAGACAGTAACTTCATGATTTCTGATCTCTTCCATCAGCCCCACTGAGACTAACCCAAGTTTTTACAAGAAGCAAAAGGTCATTTGGATCCCGGGCAGCAGAAAAAAAGAAAAAGTTTTTCAAAGCAAGTGCCCTGGGGATGGAAAAGAGAGAGATTTCAGCCTTGGTTCTCTACCTAACAGCAGCAGCCAAGGAGGGAGGCGAAAAGAAGGAGGGAGGAGGGAGGGGGAGGAGGGATGAGGGAGGAGACAAAGAAAAAGTGCAGGGGCCCCAGGGCAAGAGCCTGAGGTAGACTACAGGGGATAGAAAGACAGGGAACAAAGGCCCTAAGAGTTCTTTGGCTTTCTGACCACTTCCCACTTCTGCTTCCCAGGAGGTGCTCAGTAATGATTTGTGTGAGCAAAACACTGCTCACGAGTCAAGTCCACCCAGTAAGATGAGGTCTCAGGAAAAAGGTCACATCTGGGGGAACACAAGGCAAGGTCAGGGTCTGCTTAGTCTCGAATTCTGCATACCGAACGCTCAAGATGTGAGATGCAGCCTAGAAGCAAATACAGAATTGACTGTTCATATTTAGTCTGTGGTGGTGGAGGAAAACCCTTCTCCCTGGCCCCCAATGCTCCAGGTGTAAAGCTTGAATCTGGAATCAGTGTAGAATTCAGAGGTGGCAAACTTTAAGGGGATGTCTTCGAATTGTCAGCTAGCCTCCCTCCTTTCCCTGGTTTTCTCACATCGCAGCCACGAGGCAAACAGTGCTGCCCTACACAGGGCCAGCAGAAAGTGGACTGAATCCATAATAGCTGTGAACCAGAGTAAACGCTTTCTTCTTGTAGGCTGATTCTCTCAGGTGTTTTGTGATAGTAAAGGAAATCTGACTAACCGCACCAGGCCAATCCAGGCTTCACAGGGCGTCCTCTTGTGTGGCATTACGTCGGCTTTGGCTTTCACAGCACCTTGGACTTAACATTGATATTTGTGTTCTTGTTGCTTTGTAACCCCTGCTCATGAGTGTCACAAGACACAAATCAGCCAGGCATTAACAAAGACACACATTTCCATCTCAGTAAAACATTTTACCAACCTGATCTTAAAACATACCCTTTTAAAGCCTGCTTTGGTAACATCAACATGCAGGAAAGGAGGAGTCAAGTCAGGTGCCATGTGCCAGATGCTAAAGAGATGTTTGATGTGGACACAAACTCAAGGGTGCCTCATGAAGACCCAACCAAAGGTCGTTGGCGATGGTCGCTTCTAGAGAGCAGCTCCGCCTGGTTCCAGGAGCCGTCCCAACTCAACCCATGAGCACTGGCTGTCGTTATAGCATCAATCACTTTCATAGGTCAAATTGGCAGTACTCAGTTATCCAAAAGCCACTTATCAATAAGGGGCTACAATCAACACACCAGCCTGTGCAAGTCAACTTGAGGTTCATAGATGACAACGGTCTCCCATCTATGAATGGAACTGGGAGGGCTTAGCTGTTAAGCCAGCGTTTCAACATGTGGGCTGATCACAGATAGAATGGGCTACTGTGTAACACGTAAGCACAAAGGTATCCTCAACACTTAAACCGAAAGCCTGTCCACTGGCGGTTAGACGTTGGCCCTCACCCTGTCCTGATGCTAACCTGGAGCACTGCTTTGCATGACTGAGTTCTTTCCCTCCCCCCTCCTCCCTCTCTTGCTCTCCCCATCCTTCTGTGACTGACTTTCCCGCTGAAGGGTGGGCCCACTCACAGGCGGACCGCCATCCCTCTGAAGGGACATCCTCTCTGACATGCTCACCACACAGGGCTCAGTAGCTTTGCTTGTGTGAAAAGTTCTGCTACCACCACACAGGGGGTCTTCTGCCCCAACAAAACGGAACGCTGCAGCTGCCACCGTTCAAGTCCTTCATCTCCAGGCTCACTGAACCGGGTCTGTGCACTTAGCACTTGCGGGGAGTGACCTTCCCTAGGACCCTGGGACTGGCTGAGGTAAGGCTTGGTGGAAGGAAGGAGTGACTTCTAAGCCTCGGGGCTTTGGACTTCCTGCAGCCTGAAAGATGCCCTCTTGTTGTTCACTCGTTAGTCAGGGGCACCATCTTGGGGCTTGCTTCCCACTCTCTTCCAGAAGACCAGAATCCAGAGAAGTATCGGTCCCTACTTTTGAGCTCTATCAACTCAGGTTACCATTACCTGATCAGGATCCTGCCATGGACTCTATCCCAGACATCAATGGGCTTCACAGGAGCAGGTGTGAGAGGAGGGTCTGAGATGTCTGTCCCGTGACTAACAGAGAGGAAGGGGAGGGGGAGGAAGAAGAGACGGAAGAGGAGGATGAGGAGCTATGCTTTCCTGAGGTAAAATTCGGTTCCTCACCTCTGGCCTTTAGCAGAGGATATGAGAGGAACCGAGCTCTGGGGAAGCAGCCAGGGAGCAGATGTACTCCTGACCCATTCTGCTGAACACTGTGGAGTTGTGGCCTCGCAGCTTCTGGGAAGAAACCTACCTGAAAGTAGGAAGAATTTAAAAGTGTCAGGCACTCAGGGAGCCCTGTGCCTTCTGAACCTTGTATGTCTTGGTTTTCTCACGTCTAAAAGGATGGTTGTACAGGTTCCTACGAAGAACCTGGGGTTGATTCCAACAGAGCTCAGAGTAGGCTCTCGGCGCTCACAGAATACATTACCTACCATCAATAACGGGTTCCTCAGGAGACGCCACTGAAAATGGTTGATGACCAATCGGCCCTGGGTAAGGTGAGTTTATGAGGGAGTTCTGATCTTTTGTGAGCTAAGAGACACTGCATAGAGGAGACGCCTCGGAAGGAACAGGAAAAACAGGGGTATAGCCTGTAGATACAGCCTTCTCATCATGGTACCCAAATTCCCCTCCCCAGTCTGCTCTTACGTTGCCTTCTGGCATCGAGCAAGTCTTTTTCCGAGCCAGCCGTGTTTCATTTGAAAGGTGCTGAATCAGGCTGTACCTCAGGGTCACAGTGGACAGGACAGGTGTGTGCTCAGGAACTTCTGTGAGAGGGACAGTGTGTAAAGTGAGTCAGGAGTGGTTTGAGGAATTGAAATGAATCGTCTTTCTGTGTGTACGAGTGGCTGAGACTTTACCAGGATAAAACAGCGATCAACACCACTGCGGCTGCGGCTCCTGCTCACGGGTCAGGCCCTAGGACACACCGTACAGATGGTTCTGTCCAGCCCTCTCTACGAGCTCTAGCATTAGACCTGACTCAGTGAGATGAGGGTTTATATTCACTACGGAGGGTAGAGGGAGGGTAGCTGGTGTGACTCAGCACTTATTGCCACTCCCCTTGGTGTTATGGTTTTGTTTTATTTTACCTATGTGAGTGTAGTAGGACCAATTTAAACTTTTCCCCGTCTAGCTTACAAATGAACGGGAATTCCAGACCATGGTTATTTTATTTGGCCTTGAGAATTACTGGGCGGAGGCAACCCTTAATCTACTTTTCTAACTGCTGGGCTGGCTGCCTCCCCAGCGGTGTGCCCCAGACACTTGCTGCTGTTTCTCCTGGCCCTGTGCTCTTGATCCATCTCCCCTTGTGGCAGCTTCCTCCTCTCCTTCTTCCTACTTCCCTCTGCAACTCCCAAACAGGTAACTCAAAACCCCCCTACCTTTAATTCCCCTCCCTGCAGTAATTGGCTGTAGCCCTGTCATGGTTTGAGGCCCAGGGAATGACACTATTTGGAGCTGTGGCCTTGTTGGAGTAGATGCGCCACTGTGGGCGTGAGCTTAAGACCCTCGCCCTAGCTGCCTGGAAGCCAGTCTTCCCCTAGCTGACTTCAGATGAAGATGTAGAACTCTCAGCTCCTCCTGCACCATGCCGGCCTGGATGCTTCTATGTTCACTTCTTGATGATAGTGGACTGAACCTCTGAACCTGTAAGCCAGCCCCCATTAAATGTTGTCTGTTGCGCGCCCAATGTCCCGCCAGCAAGAACGACGCGCGGCAACAGGATTCTTCTGCGAGCAAGCCTTTACTGTGTTACAGCTCTTCTTAGTGTTACAGCTCTTCTCAGTGTTACAGCTCTCTTGAACAGGGACCCCGAGCAGCAAAGTCACTCGACTTATATACACAACAGTATGCTAATTATCTCTCAGGGATTGGTGGGGCATGGATCACCCCACTACTTGTCCTCCAGGGATTGGCGGAGAATGAATCACCTCATTAGCATATTAACGGTCAACTGACACCTGGTGCATAAACCGCACATGTGCAGTACCGCTGTTCACCACTAGAGGAAGCCCTAGCAAGGGGACAAGCCTGCACATGCGCAGTAAGTTGTCGACATCCAGACAAGGCTGGATGTAGGCGCCATCTTTGTTTCGCCGCGCCGCTCTCTACAGTTGTCCTTTATAAGACTTGTCTTAGTCATGGTGTCTGTTCACAGCAGTAAAACCCCAAGACAAGCCATTTTTATTTAACCAATATTTTTTTAAATTGAGGAACAGGTTTGCATGACAAAAGCTGGTAAATGTGAGAATTCACTGGTAGGCAACTAGATCTTAGGTACAGAATTTAGCATTACAATACATAACAATAGACTAAACTCCAACATGTGAGTGTTTGTATGTATGTCTATGTACCCTGTATACCCAGGGCCCATGGAGCTCGGAAGCGGGTGTCAGATCCCCTGGAACTGGAGTTACAGATGGTTGGGAACCATGGGTTAGAAGTGAACCCAGGTCCCAGAATAATCTGTTGAGCAATTTCTACAGCCCTTATCTCAGTGTTGTACAGACTTTTTTCTAATCCTCACAATGAGTCTGTAAGGTAGCACAGGCCTGAGTTCATTTTCTGCTGTTATGTCATCAAGTGTCCCAGAGTCAGAGGCTCCAGATGCTGTCTCCAGATGCTGTCTCCAGATGCTGTCTCCAAGGCTTGTTGGTCCTCTGCTCAGGGCCTGTCGGATGCAGGCAAGGTGACAGCTAGACTGTGGTGTCGTCTTTCTCTTCTACTCAAGTCATCTTTTCATGTGTGGGCTGCTGGCCTCTGAAACAGTCTTCTCCTGACATGGTAGTCTGCATCTGTACCCTTGTCAGACTGAGGGTCCCGAATTCTAACTGTCTCGGCACTGGCTGGCAGGACTGCTGAGGGCTCCCCGAGGTCCTCCAACTGCATGTCGCCCTGTGGATTCGGGCACTGTAGAAACTGCTGTTTTTAATCTGTGGGTGCTGCAGATGACTGCGAGGTCAGATGGGGCTATGATCAGCCCCTGAGGTCCCTGGTCCCTCTCTGACATGTCCTTTCCACAGCATGACAGTTTGCTCCGTCAAGGCCATCAGGAGAGCGGCCTCTTCTGGGTCCTCTCTTATTTTTTAAATAATTTAAAGTAATTTTTAATTAAAATATAGTTACGTTTTCTCCCTTCCCCCTTTCTCCTTACAGCCCCTCCTTGCTCTCTCTCAGTTTTGTGGCCTCTGTCTTTAATTGTTGCATACGTATTCCTAAATATGTTCAGTTTATATAATGTTTCTTGCATGCATAGGATTTCGTGGTTCACCATTTGGTGTTGGTTAAACAATTGCAGAGAGGTTCTTCCCTGGGGAAGACTATTTCTCCCACTCTTTGCATTTTCTAATTGCCTGGAGCTCTTTGTCTAAGTCTGAGGACCTGTGAGTTGTCCCCTTTCTGTGTTAACATGTTAATTGGTGCCATTCGTACCGAGGTCTTGTTTAGACAGCCATGTGCATGAGACTTCATGGGTATTGCTTCTCAGACATTTCTAGAAGACACAATCTTACGACGATGAACTTTCTATCCCTCCAGCTCGAACGACACCCCGCCCCGTCCCCGCCCCCACCCCCTTCAGCTCTGATCCCTGAGCTTCAGGTGCCAGAGTTGCATTGTAGACGCAGCAGATGGGGCTGAGCTGAGTCCTCTTCCATGGCTCGCCCAATCATTTCCCCTTTGTGAACTGATCGCCAATTGATTCAATCCCTTAATCACATCTATGCATCCTTACCTTTGTTGTTGCGTGCAAGGTCAGCCCAGGCATTGATTACGCACAGTCACTGGACCCACACTCACTAGGGAGGAGCTTGTACCCCAGGGGAGAGAGCGCTGGATGAGAGTTCCGTCTGCCACAGACTCCGTTTCAGAAGGCACAGGTGCATGCCTAAAGTCCCTCGGCAACACAGAGTGACACCGGCCTTGAAGAGAGTGAGAGAGGCCTACATCCAAGCCCCATGCTATACCAAAGCCTCGTTCTGAGAGCACGCCTCACAGTCCCGGAACAGGTCATCTGCAGCACGCGCAGTTTCAAAGACTTCTTGGCGATACAGGAAATCCACGCACTCAAGTCCAACATTGGCGAGGTTTTCCTCGGAGCTCCTCAGAGTCGGCACTCCAACGCAAAGGAGCAAGCAGCCTTCCTGGAGACCCCCCTCCACCTCTCTAGGCTTTGCCCTGTACAGTGATAACAGTGGGGTGGGGGTTGGGGGTTCTCGCCTTAGCTGTGGTCACCACTCTGCCTGCCTGTGAGCCTCTCACAGATGAAGCACTCAAGAAATGAGCCAGGCATGGTGGCATCAGCCTGTAATCCCAGTGCTTGGGAGGATGAGGCAAGAGGATTTTGAGTCTGAGCTTGTGGGAGAACCCATTTCAAGGAAAAGGAAACCGTGAACTCTCTCCCATACGTGGTGATAATTTCTCAGACTCTTGTTTTCCTGCTCAAAGTGCCATGCACTTGGTAGTATTTGAGCTAACTTGTTCCATGTGTGCGGAGAGCTCCGTGAGTTAATACAGAGAGTGCCGTCAGCCCTGTGGCCATCTTGGCTGAAGCCAGGAAAGAAACTGCTTCAAGCCTGCTGGGGCCCATTTCTTTCCTCTGCACAGGTAGAAGATGTAGTCCATTCCCTCCTCTGGCGAGCAGGGTACAAGGAGCTATTTGGCACTTGTACCCTCTGCTGAGCCCCTCAACACTCTGCCACCCTCTATAGGGTCGGAGGCTCAGGGAGATTAAAAACCCCGGCTGAGGTCATGTGGCTGTTCGTGCTGCAGCCTGGATTAAGGACCACGTGATGTCAAAGCCATATGCTTTCTAGTTTGAACTATCGAATATCCCTCCCACCCCCAGGTAAAGTATAATCCTGGAAGCCGTGAGCTGCACTTAGGTGCCTGAGTATTACAGGGATATTCGGGAGTTCTAACAGAGCTTCTTAACAGAAAGACTTGTCTCAAGCATGACAACATTTGTGTAATACAGAAGGTTTGGTATTTCTATAGACTTTCTGTGTCTTTCCCGAGACATGTTTTCAGAAAGCAACTGAAAACAGAAGAGTGGGAAGAGATGGGGCACACACAGGTGTGTGGGTGTCTTTTGGGATGTTTGTTGGGGTGGGAAAAGCACCTTACAATGAACAAACAAGAGCTGGTGGCCCCAGAACAGCTTGTGAGCCGCAGAAATGGTGGACAGGCACATTGTCAGTGGTTTAGCATGCTTTTGGCGCCATCTAGTGGTTCAAGGGGGAAATGAATCTTTCTGGGAAAACCCATTTTCCTCCAAGTCATTGGAGTGTGCTTGCCTCCAGGTGAATAACGTTAGAGTACAGGTTACCCATGGTCCTTCCCACTGTGCCTGCTGGTGTATTTAGTCTTTCCTCATGAGCTCAAGTGGTTTTTTTGTGGTATATATTTCAAAGGCTTCCCATGTTTAAAGAGAAATTCTTTTAAAAGACATTACTGAGGATTGGTACCATTTACCTTTGTTCAGAAGGTAAATGGTGTTTTAGGAGTTCATAAGAGCAATGCCCAATTTATCTGAGTCCCTGACATGAGCATGGGCACTCCTCTGCTGCAGGAATATACCACAGCAGCTTTAGGCAGAGGTCAGATGCCTCAGCGCACCACGAAGCTGGCAAACCCACGACTTCCACTTATTTCCCAGCAACCTCAGGCCAGGCTTCTTGAGGGCTTACATAGTTTTCGTGGCAATCCTAGAAAGTTCATGTGATTGTTCCTGTCTGATAGCTGTAACCAACCCAGTGAGGTTGTAACAGAAGGTGATTGGTGAATCGTGGTGAGTGAGAAGTCATAGCAGCCGAGAGGTCAAGAGCAGGGGAAAGACTGATGATCTGCAGCAGGCAAGAACGGTTCCAGGAGTCATCCGGGGAGGCCCGGGGAAAGCACACATTCGTGTAGGGGTCGGCCCACTCCTAAGCGTGCTCCTAAGGAGTATGTACTACTCCCGAGCGTGTTTATGTCATAAAGCACATGTATAAAATACTAAGCAACACACCTCCGGGTCATGCTAGTTTGCCCCATAAAACTTCAGAGGCAAATAGATGGAAGGCCACTTTGAAGGAGCATTAATGAGAGGGATTTCACCAAAGGTGCCCGCTTCACTCAGGGACAAAACATCACACAGGTCCACTCCCAGTCACCAAACTTTCCCTGATGTTTCGCCCTTTCTTTAGGCTATATTATCTTTCTCTAAAGATACTCAAACCCTATAAGGGGCCGTTTTGTTCTGCGTTATCTTTATTTGTACAGACTTCTCACCTGGATTCTTTAAATATTCAAGTGGCAGAACTACAAGGGCTTCAGTCCCCAGCGTGGGTAGCTCTGTAAGGAATACGGTGTTGATATTCCTCAGGATGGAACTGGGATTACCCAGGGTCCAGGAGAAACTCAGATGTTAAATATTTGCCTGCAAATGTGTTTTCCCATGGAAGAGGGCAGCCAACAGGATTAAGGGCGGTGCGGGGATTGCCCAAGGGCTCCCTCTTGAGGCCAGCCTGGGAATATGCAACAGGACAGCTGCTTTAGTGGTAAACCGATTACCAGGCAGGTCATAAAGTGAGACTGCTTGTCTTGGGACGGGCTCAGGGGAGACATCAAGGTGAACAGTGACTGAATTACTGATCTCCCAAAGCCCGTAGGATTCCAGTGCTGACAGAAATAGCAGGCTGTTTCAGTCTTACACTCTGCCCATGCATATCACGAAGTATCTGACTCCTTGGCAGGGACTGAACACATCTGATCTTGGCAGGAACAGGGGCGGGTGGGGGTGTGTGTGAGAGGAAGGTATGGAGTCTGAAGAAAGGGGCTGTTTGAGAGGTTTGTAGAATAAATGGGCTATCCCCAAGGAGAGTCTGACAAGAATAGGTCTGGTAGATAAAGGGAAAAGGAAAAAATATAAGGCATCAACAATAGTTCCCAAGATTGAACAACCATATGGGACGAACACGGGCCAGATAAGATAGATGGTTCCTGACGGGCGCTTGGGGGTGGTGGGCACAGGGTTTCAGACTCTGGCTACCAAGGGCTCTGGAGTGGTTGAAGACATCGACAGCTCCGCTCACAGTACATAGGTCAGTGTACTGAGTTTAGGAAGGAGAGGAGAGAAACCCAAGTTTTTCATGAAAGGACGTGGGAGCCAGACAAAAGCACACTGGGACAGCAGCCTCTCATTTTCAGACCGGGCTGGCTGGCTGGGCAGGTCTGGGTACACAACAGTTGTCACTTCTGACTCTCCTGCCGGGAAGGACAGTGCTGGCAGCAGCCTTCTGCCCAACTGGCCGAGGAACAGCCCAAATGTCCAGGGAGGAGGACCAGCTGGCTGGCTGTGCTGGGGCCAGAGTGATGAGCCCCGGAGCCTGACCTTGTCACCACCGGACCCTCTCATCAGGTTGTAGCTCTCTCCTCTTTACTTGTGGAGGAAAAACCTCGCATCCCTGATGGCTGAGAAGGTGCAGACGAGCCAGCTGTCTACGGGCTGCATAGACCGCACTTCTGATCTCACCACCCGCCCTATCAATTTGATGAAGAGATCGGAATGTCCGTTTTTCTCCGGGAATCCAGTGCCTGTATCTCAGGGGTGCGTGGGTGGGGAGGGGAAACAGATGTGAACGTTTCCAGAAACAATTCCTCAACTTCTGCAGCTCTCACAGAGTGGTGAGACCATAATACTTTCCTTGGGGGTCCTCCAGAGACCATGGACGTCCTATTCAACAATTGTTTCCATAATATTTTAAGTGTGGGCTGCTGTCTGTTTCTAATTTTGCCTGGGGTGCTAATATTTCATCACAGTATGTGTATTTTTTATATATGTGTGTTACTTTGAACTATCTTCTCAGATGTGTTTGACCACCACTAATTGGGAAAAAGTATTTTTAGTATCTGTTCTTCTATCTTTGTAGATCTGCCCTATTTAAGGAAAAACATTAAAAAAAAAAAAGAACAGTTTGAGTCTGTTAAGAAGCACACCAGATATAAATTTAAACTTCTGCAAACAACATTTTCAAGTTCAGTGTAGAGGTCAGGGAGGAGAGCAGGAGCCCACAGTGCTCAGTGGGACCCCTTGCTGACTGTTCGTGCCTATCGCTGCAGTGAGCATCCTTACACACTGAGTTCACACGCACCAGCACAACTCCTTAAAACCAATGCACTCCAACGAAAGCAGTAGTCTGGATGCTCTTCAAAAGCTCATGGAGACATGGTTTGTAAAGAAATGGAGGGCGTGGGGAAGAAGCCCAGTTGGGAACATGATTGCCAACAAGCCCGAACCTGAGTTCAATCAGCAGCATCCACTTAAAGATAAAAGGCTGGGCACATCTGCACACACCCAAAATCCCAGTGTGAACACACCTCCACCCCTCCACACCTCCACACCTACTACACCTCCTACACCTCCACAACTCCACACCTCCTACACCTCCTACACCTCCACAACTCCACACCTCCTACACCTCCTACACCTCCTAAACCTCCTACAACTCCTACACCTCCACACCTCCACATCTCCAACACCTCCTCACCTCCACACCTCCTACACCTCCGACACCTCCTACAAGTCCACACGTCCACACCTCCTACACCTCCATACCTCCACACCTCTTATAGCTCTTACACCTCTACACCTCCACACCTCCACACCTCCTACACCTCCACACCTCCTACACCTCCACACCTCCTACACCTCCACACCTTCACACCTCCACACCTCCTACACCTCGTACCTCCACACCTCCAACACCTCCTATACCTCCTACACATCCACACCTCCTATACCTCCTAAACCGACAACACCGCCACACCTCCTACACTTCCTAACCTCCTACAACTCCACACCTCCTACACCTCCTACACCGCCACAACTCATTCACTTCCTACACCTCCACAACTCCTACACATCAACACTTCCTAATCTCCACACCTCCACACTTCCACACCTCCTAAACCTCCACACTTCGAACACCTCCAAACCTCCACATCTCCACATCTCCACACCTCCTACAACACTACACCTCCACACCTCCACACTTCCTACACCTCCACACATCCACACCTCCACACCTCCACACATCCTACACCTCCACAACTCCACACCTCCTACACCTGCAGACCTCCACACCTCCACAACTCCACACCTCCACACCTCCACACAACCACACCTCCTACACCTCCTACACCTTCAAAGCTCCTACACCTCCACACCTCCTAGAACTCCTATACCTCCTACACATCCCACACATCCTACACTTCCTACACCTCCACACCTCCTACACCTCCTACACCTCCACACCTCCTACATCTCCTATACCTCCTACACCTCCACACCTCCTACACCTCCACACTTCCAATCTCTACACCTCCACACCTCCACACCTCCTACACCTCCACACCTCCACACCTCCTACATCTCCACCACCTCCTACACCCCCACACCTCCTACACCTCCACAACTCCACACCAACTACACCTGCTACACCTCCTAACCTCCTACACCTCCACACCTCCTACACCTCCACACTTCAACACCTCCACACCTCCACACCTCCTACACCTCCACACCTCCACACCTCCACACCTCCTACACCTCCTACACCTCCACACCTCCACACTTCCTACACCTCCTACAGCTCCACACCTCCTACACCTCCTACACCTCCTACACCTCCTACACCTCCACACCTCCACACTTCCTACACCTCCTACACCTCCACACCTCCTACACCTCCCATACCTCCAACACTTCCTACACCTCCACACCTCCACACCTCCTACACCTCCATAACTCCACAACTCTTCCACCTCCTACACCTCCACAACTCCACACCTCCACACCTCCTACATCTCCTACACCTCCTACACCTCCACACCTTCGTACCTCCTACACCTCCATACCTCCACAACTCTTACACCTCCTACACCTCCACAACTCCACACCTCCACACCTCCTACACCTCCACACATTCACACCTCCTAGACCTCCACACCTCCACCCCTCCACACCTCCACACCTCCTAAACCTCCTACATCTCCACAACTCCACAACTCCACACCTCCTACAACTCCACACCTCTGACCCTCCCACACCTCCTACATGTCCACACCTCCATACCTCCTACACCTCGTACTCCTACAAGCCTCCACACCTCCACACCTCCACACCTCCACAACTCCACATCTCCTACACCTCCACACCTCCACACCTCCTACACCTCCATACCTCCACACCCCTTACACCGCCTGCACATCCACACCTCCACACCTCCACACCTCCTACACTTCCACACCTCCTACACCTCCACAACTCCTTCACTTCCACACCTTCACACCTCCACACCTCCTATACCTCGACACCTCCACACCTCCAACACCTCCTATACCTCCTATACATCCACACCTCCTAAACCTCCTAAACTTCCTACACCTCCACACCTCCTACACTTCCAACACCTCCTATACCTCCACACCTCCTAGAACTCCTACACCTCCTACACCTCCACAACTCCTTCACTTCCTACAACTACACACCTCCTACACATCCACACTTCCTAATCTCCACACCTCCACACCTCCTAAACCTCCACACCTCCTACATCTCCTACACCTCCACACCTCCTACAACACTACACCTACACACCTCCTCACCTCCTAAACCTCGTACACCAACACACCCCCTACAACACTGCACCTCCTACTCCTCCACACTTCCACACCTCCTACACCTCCACACCTCCTACACCTCCACACATCCACACCTCCACACCTCCACACCTCCTACACCTCCACACCTCCACACCTCCTACACCTCCACACCTCGTACACCTCCACACCTCCACAGCTCCTCACCTTCACATCTCCACACCTCCTATACCTCCAACACCTCCACACCTCCAAACCTCCACACTCCTACACATCCTACACCTCCACACCTCCTACACTTGCTGCGCCTCTACACCACCACACCTCCTACACCTACTACACGTCCACACCTCCTACATCTCCGCACCTCTACACCTCCATACCTCCACACCTCCTACAACGCCAACACCTCCTACATTTCCTAAATGTCCTACACCTCCAACCTTCTACACCTTCTACACCTCCTCCACCTCCTAAACCCCATAAACCTCCACACCTCTATACCTGCTACACCTCCTACATGTACACACCTCCACACCTCCTACACCTCCACACCTCCTACACCTCCACAACTCCACAACACCTACACCTGCTACAACTCCTACACCTCCTACACCTCCACACCTCCTACACCTCCACACTTCCACACCTCCACACCTTCTACACCTCCACACCTCCACACGTCCACACCTCCGACACCTCCTACACCTCCACAACTCCACAACTCCACACCTCCTACACCTCCACACCTCTACACCTCCTTCACCTCCTATATGTCCACACCTCCACACCTCCTACACCTCCTACACCTCCTACACCTCCGACCTCCTCCACCTGCTACACCTTCACACCTCCTACACCTCCACACCTCCACCCCTCCACCCCTCCACACCTCCTACACCTCCACAACTCCACACCTCATACAACCGCACACCTCCTACACCTGCTACACCTTCACACCTCCTACACGTCCACACCTCCACCACTCCACACCTCCACACCTCCTACACCTCCTACACCTCCACAACTCCACAACTCCACACCTCCTACAACTCCACACCTCTACACTTCTTACACCTCCTACATGTACACACCTCCACATCTCCTACACCTCCTATACCTCATACTCCTCCAAGCCTCAACACCTCCACACCTCCACAACTCCACACCTCCTACACCTCCACACCTCCAAACCTCCTACACCTCCTACACCTCCACACCTCCTACACCTCCTACACCTCCGACACATCTTATACCTCCACACCTCCACACCACCTACACCTCCATACCTGCACACCCCTTACACCTCCTACACTTAGACACCTCCACACCTCCACACCTCCTACCCCTCCTACACCTCTACACCTCCACACCTCTATACCTCCTACACCTCCACACCTCCACACCTCCTACACCTCCTACACCTCCACATCTCCACACCTACACACTTCCTACAACTCCTTCACCTCTTATACTGCCTTCACCTCCTACACCTCCAAACCTCCTACACCTCCTACACCTCCTATACCTCCACACCTCCTACACCTCCACACTTCCACACCTCCACACCTCCACACCTCCACACCTCCTACACCTCCACACCTCCACACCTCCACACCTCTACACCTCCTACACCTCCTACATGTCCACACTTCCACACCTCCACACCTCCTACACCTCCACACCTCCACACCTCTACACCTCCTACACCTCCTACATGTCCACAACTCCACACCACCACACCTCCTACACCTCCTACACCTCCTACACCTCCAAACCTCCTACACCTCCTACACCTCCTATACCTCCACACCTCCTACACCTCCACACTTCCACACCTCCTACACATCCACACTCCCACACCTCCACACTTCCATACCTCCACACCTCCACACGTCCACACCTCCTACACCTCCACACCTCCACACCTCCACACCTCCACACCTCCTACACCTTCATAACTCCACACACCTTACACCTCCTACACTTCCACAGCTCAACACCTCCACACCTCCACACCTCCTACACCTCCTACACCTCCTACACCTCTACACCTCCACACCTCTATACCTCCTACACCTCCACAACTCCACACCTCCTACACCTCCTACACCTCCACATCTCCGCACCTCCACACTACCTACAACTCCTTCACCTCGTACACTGCCTTCACCTCCTACACCTCCACACCTCCACACCTCCTACACCTGCAGACCTCCACACCTCCACACTCCACACCTCCACACCTCCACACCTCCACACATCCACACCTCCTGCAAAGCTCCTACACCTCGACACCTCCTAGAACTCCTATAACTCCTACACTTCCCAAAACTCCTACACCTCCTACACGTGCACACCTCCTACAACTTCTATACCTCCACACCTCCTACATCTCCACACTTCCTACACTTCCTACACCTCCACACCTCCTACACCTCCTACACCTACATACCTCCTACACCTCCTACACTTCCTACACCTCCACACCTCTTACAACTCCACACGTCCTACACCTCCACACTTCCAATCTCTACACCTACACACCTACACACCTCTTACACCTCCAAACCTCCACACCTCCTACACCTCGTACACCTCCTGCACCTCCTACAAGCCCACACCTCCTACACCTCCACAACTCCACACCACCTACACCTGCTACACCTCCTACACCTCCTACACCTCCACACCTCCTACATCTCCACACTTCCACACCTCCACAGCTCTACACCTCCACACCTCCTAAACCTCCACACCAACACACCTCCACACCTCCACACCTCCACACCTCCTACACATCCACACCTCCACACCTCCGCACCTCCTACACCTACACGCCTCCACAACTCCTACACCTCCAAACCTCCACACATCCACACCTCCTACACATCCTACAAACCCACACCTCCACACCTCCACACTCCTACACCTCCACACATCCACACCTCCTACACCTCCACACCAGCACACCTCCACACCTCCTACACTTCCTATACCTCCTACACCTCCACACCTCCACACCTCCACACCTCCACACTCCTACACCTCCACACATCCTACACCTCCACACATCCACACCTCCACACCTCCTACACCTCCTATACCTCCTACACTTCCACACCTCCACACATCCTACACCTCCACACCTCATACACCTCCACACCTCCTACTCCTGCTACACCTTCACACCACCTACACCTCCACACCTCCACCCCTCCACCGCTCCACAGCTCCTATACCTCGTACTCCTCAGAGCCTCCACACCTCCACACCTCCGCACCTCCACACCTCCACACCTCCTACACCTCCTACACCTCCACAACTCCACAACTACACACCTCATACACCTCCACACCTCCTACACCTGCTACACCTTCACACCTCCTACACCTCCACACCTCCACACCTCCACACCTCCACACTCCTACACCTCCACACCTCCACACATCCACACCTCCTACACCTCCACACCAGCACACCTCCACACCTCCTACACTTCCTATACCTCCTACACCTCCACACCTCCACACCTCCACACTCCTACACCTCCACACATCCTACACCTCCACACATCCACACCTCCACACCTCCTACACCTCCTATACCTCCTACACTTCCACACCTCCACACATCCTACACCTCCACACCTCATACACCTCCACACCTCCTACTCCTGCTACACCTTCACACCACCTACACCTCCACACCTCCACCCCTCCACCGCTCCACAGCTCCTATACCTCGTACTCCTCAGAGCCTCCACACCTCCACACCTCCGCACCTCCACACCTCCACACCTCCTACACCTCCTACACCTCCACAACTCCACAACTACACACCTCATACACCTCCACACCTCCTACACCTGCTACACCTTCACACCTCCTACACCTCCACACCTCCACACCTCCACACCTCCACAGCTCCACACCTCCACAACTCCACACCTCCTACACCTCCTACACCTCCGACACATCCTATACCTCCACACCTCCACACCTCCACACCTCCTACACCTCCATACCTCCACACCCCTTACACCTCCTACACTTCCACACCTTCACACCTCCATACCTCCTACACTTCCACACCTCCTACACCTCCACACCTCCACAACTCCTACACCTCCACACCTTCATACCTCCATACCTCCTACACCTCGACACCTCCTCCACCTCCTCCACCTCATACACCTCCAAACCTCCTACACCTTCTATACCTCCTACACCTCCTACACCTCCACACCTCCTACAACACTACACCACTACACCTCCCCACCTCCACACCTCCTACACCTCCACACCTCCTACACCTCCTATACCTCCTATACCACCACACCTCCGCACTTCCTAAACCTGAAGAACACCTACACCTCCATACCTCCACACCTCCACACCTACACACCTCTATACCTCCTATTCCTCCACACCTCCACACCTCCAACACCTTCTACAGCTCCACATCTCCACACCTCCACACTTCCTACAACTCCTTCATCTCGTACACTGCCTTCACCTCCTACACTTCCAACCTCCTACACCTCCTACACCTCCTATACCTCCACACCTTCTACACCTCCAAACTCCTAGAATTCCTACAGCTCCTACACTTCCTACACCTCCTACACCTCCACACCTCCACACCTACTACACGTACACCTTCACACTTCCTACACCTCCACACATCCTACACCTCCAGAACTCCACACCTCCTACACCTGCAGACCTCCACACCTCCACTACTCCACACCTCCACACCTCCACACATCCACACCTCCTACATCTTCTACACCTGCAAAGCTCCTACACCTCGACACCTCCTAGAACCCCTATACCTCCTACACATCCCACAACTCCTACACCTCCTACACGTCCACACCTCCTACAAATTCTATACCTCGACACCTCCTACATCTCCACACCTCCTACACCTCCTACACCTTCACACCTCCTACACGTCCACACCTCCTACACCTCCACACCTCCTAAACCTCTACACTTCCAATCTCTACACCTCCACACCTCCACACCTCCTACACCTCCTACACCTCTTGCAACTTCTACAAACCCACAACTCCTACACGTCCACAACTCCACACCACCTACACCTGCTACACCTCCTACACCTCCTACACCTCCACAACTCCTACA
Source organism: Rattus norvegicus (assembly GCF_021556685.1). Lineage (NCBI taxonomy): Eukaryota > Metazoa > Chordata > Mammalia > Rodentia > Muridae > Rattus > Rattus norvegicus. Next base: position 121,287,862 of record NC_141542.1, on the reverse strand, counting down.
CCTCCACACTTCTACACCTCCACACCTCCACACCTCCTACAACTCCTACACCTCCACAACTCCACAACTTTACACCTCCTACAACTCCACACCTCTACACCTCCTACACCTCCTACATGTACACACCTCCACACCTCCTAAACCTCCTACACCTCCACAACTCCACAACTCCACACCTCCTACAACTCCACAACCCTACACCTCCTACACCTCCTACATGTACACACCTCCACACCTCCTATACCTCCTACACCTCCGACATATCCTATACCTCCACACCTCCTACACCTCCATACCTCCACACCTCCTACACGTCCTACACCTCCGACACATCCTATACCTCCACACCTCCACACCTCCTACACCTCCATACCTCCACACCCCTTACACCTCCTACACCTCTACACCTCCACACCTCTATACCTGCTACACCTCCTACATGTACACACCTCCACACCTCCTACACCTCCACACCTCCTACACCTCCTACACCTCCACACCTCCACACCTCCTACACCTCCTACACCTCCTATACCTCATACTCCTCCAAGCCTCAACACATCTACACCTCCACACATCCACAACTCCACACCTCCTACACATCCACACCTCCACACCTCCTACACCTCCTACACCTCCACACCTCCTACACCTCCTACACCTCCGACACATCCTGTACCTCCACACCTCCACACCTCCTACACCTCCATACCTCCACACCCCTTACACCTCCTACACCTCTACACCTCCACACCTCTATACCTCCTAAACCTCCACACCTCCACACCTCCTACACCTCCTACACCTCCACATCTCTGCACCTCCACACTACCTACAACTCCTTCACCTCGTACACTGCCTTCACCTCCTATACCTCCACACCTCCACACCTCCACACCTCTATACCTCCTACACCTCCACACCTCCACACCTCCTACACCTCCTACACCTCCACATCTCCGCTCCTCCACACTACCTACAACTCCTTCACCTCGTACACTGCCTTCACCTCCTACACCTCAACACCTCCACACCTCCACACCTCGTACAACTCCTACACCTCCACAACTCCACACCTCCTACACCTCCACACCTCTACACCTCCTACACCTCCTACATGTCCACACCTCTACACCTCCACACCTCCTACACCTCCTACACCTCCTACACCTCCGACCTCCTACACCTGCTACACCTTCACAACTCCTACACCTCCACACCTCCACCCCTCCACACCTCCACATCTCCTACACCTCCTACACCTCCACAACTCCACAACTCCACACCTCATACAACTCCACACCTCCTACACATGCTACACCTTCACACCTCCTACACCTCCACCCCTCCACACCTCCACACCTCCTACACCTCCTACACGTCCACAACTCCACAACACCACACCTCCTACAACTCCACACCTCTACACCTCCTACACCTCCTACACCTCCACAACTCCACACCTCCTACACCTCCTACACCTCCACAACTCCACAACTCCACACCTCCTACAACTCCACACCTCTACACCTCCTACACCTCCTACATGTACGCACCTCCACACCTCCTACACCTCCTATACCTCATACTCCTCCAAGCCTCAACACCTCCACACCTCCACACCTCCACACATCCACAACTCCACACCTCCTACACATCCACACCTCCACACCTCCTACACCTCCTACACCTCCGACACATCCTATACCTCCACACCTCCACACCTCCTACACCTTCATAACTCCACACACCTTACACCTCCTACACTTCCACAGCTCAACACCTCCACACCTCCACACCTCCACACCTCCTACACCTCCTACACCTACACCTCTACACCTCCACACCTCTATACCTCCTACACCTCCACACCTCCACACCTCCGACACCTCCTACACCTCCACATCTCCGCACCTCCACACTACCTACAACTCCTTCACCTCGTACACTGCCTTCACCTCCTACACCTCCACACCTCCACACCTCCTACACCTGCAGACCTCCACACCTCCACACTCCACACCTCCACACCTCCACACCTCCACACATCCACACCTCCTGCAAAGCTCCTACACCTCGACACCTCCTAGATCTCCTATAACTCCTACATATCCCAAAACTCCTACACCTCCTACACGTGCACACCTCCTACAACTTCTATACCTCCACACCTCCTACATCTCCACACTTCCTACACTTCCTACACCTCCACACCTCCTACACCTCCTACACCTACATACCTCCTACACCTCCTACACTTCCTATACCTCCACACCTCTTACAACTCCACACATCCTACACCTCCACACTTCCAATCTCTACACCTCCACACCTACATACCTCTTACACCTCCACACCTCCACACCTCCTACACCTCGTACACCTCCTGCACTTCCTACAAGCCCACACCTCCTATACTCCACAACTCCACACCACCTACACCTGCTACAACTCCTACACCTCCTACACCTCCACACCACCTACACCTCCACACTTCCACACCTCCACACCTCTACACCTCCACACCTCCTAAACCTCCACACCAACACACCTCCATACCTCCACACCTCCACACCTCCTACACATCCACACCTCCACACCTCCACACCTCCTACACCTACACGCCTCCACAACTCCTACACCTCCAAACCTCCACACATCCACACCTCCTACACATCCTACAAACCCACACCTCCACACCTCCACACCTCCACACTCCCACACCTCCACACATCCACACCTCCTACACCTCCACACCAGCACACCTCCACACCTCCTACACCTCCTATACCTACTACACCTCCACACCTCCACACTCCTACACCTCCACACATCCTACACCTCCACACATCCACACCTCCACACCTCCTACACCTCCTATACCTCCTACACTTCCACACCTCCACACATCCTACACCTCCACACCTCATTCACCTCCACACCTCCTACTCCTGCTACACCTTCACACCACCTACACCTCCAAACCTCCACCCCTCCACCGCTCCACACCTCCTATACCTCGTACTCCTCCAAGCCTCCACACCTCCACACCTCCCCACCTCCACACCTCCACACCTCCTACACCTCCTACACCTCCACAACTACACAACTACACACCTCATACACCTCCACACCTTCTACACCTGCTACACCTTCACACTTCCTACACCTCCACACATCCTACACCTCCAGAACTCCACACCTCCTATACCTGCAGACCTCCACACCTCCACACCTCATCCATCCACTCCTCCTACATCTTCTACACCTCCAAAGCTCCTACACCTCCACACCTCCTAGAACTCCTATACCTCCTACACATCCCACAACTCCTACACCTCCTACACGTCCACACCTCCTACAAATTCTATACCTCGACACCTCCTACATCTCCACACCTCCTACACCTCCTACACCTCCACACCTCCTACACGTCCACACCTCCTACACCTCCACACCTCCTAAACCTCCACACATCCAATCTCTACACCTCCACACCTACACACCTCCTACACCTCCACACCACCACACCTCCTACACCTCCTACACCTCTTGCACCTTCTACAAACCCACAACTCCTACACGTCCACAACTCCACACCACCTACACCTGCTACACCTCCTACACCTCCTACACCTCCACAACTCCTACACCTCCACACTTCCACACCTCCACACCTCCACACCTCCTACAACTCCTACGCCTCCACAACTCCACAACTCCACACCTCATATAACTCCACACCTCCTACACCTGCTACACCTTCACACCTCCTACACCTCCACCCCTCCACACCTCCACACCTCCTACACCTCCTACACCTCCACAACTCCACAACTTTACACCTCCTACAACTCCTCACCTCTACACCTCCTACACCTCCTACATGTACACACCTCCACACCTCCTACACCTCCTACACCTCCACAACTCCACAACTCCACACCTCCTACAACTCCACAACCCTACACCTCCTACACCTCCTACATGTGCACACCTCCACACCTCCTACACCTCCTATACCTCATACTCCTCCAAGCCTCAACACCTCTACACCTCCACACATCCAGAACTCCACACCTCCTACACATCCACACCTCCACACCTCCTACACCTCCTACACCTCCGACACATCCTATACCTCCACACCTCCACACCTCCTACACCTTCATAACTCCACACACCTTACACCTCCTACACTTCCACAGCTCAACACCTCCACACCTCCACACCTCCTACACCTCCTACACCTCCTACACCTCTACACCTCCACACCTCTATACCTCCTACACCTCCATACCTCCACACCTCCGACACCTCCTACACCTCCACATCTCCGCACCTCCACACTACCTACAACTCCTTCACCTCGTACACTGCCTTCACCTCCTACACCTCCACACCTCCACACCTCCTACACCTGCAGACCTCCACACCTCCACACTCCACACCTCCACACCTCCACACATCCACACCTCCTGCAAAGCTCCTACACCTCGACACCTCCTAGAACTCCTATAACTCCTACACATCCCAAAACTCCTACACCTCCTACACGTGCACACCTCCTACAACTTCTATACCTCCACACCTCCTACATCTCCACACTTCCTACACTTCCTACACCTCCACACCTCCTACACCTCCTACACCTACATACCTCCTACACCTCCTACACTTCCTACACCTCCACACCTCTTACAACTCCACACATCCTACACCTCCACACTTCCAATCTCTACACCTCCACAGCTACACACCTCTTATACCTCCATACCTCCACACCTCCTACACCTCGTACACCTCCTGCACTTCCTACAAGCCCACACCTCCTATACTCCACAACTCCACACCACCTACACCTGCTACAACTCCTACACCTCCTACACCTCCACACCACCTACACCTCCACACTTCCACACCTCCACACCTCTACACCTCAACACCTCCTAAACCTCCACTCCAACACACCTCCATACCTCCACACCTCCACACCTCCTACACATCCACACCTCCACACCTCCACACCTCCTACACCTACACGCCTCCACAACTCCTACACCTCCAAACCTCCACACATCCACACCTCCAACACATCCTACAAACCCACACCTCCACACCTCCACACCTCCACACTCCCACACCTCCACACATCCACACCTCCTACACCTCTACACCAGCACACCTCCACACCTCCTACACCTCCTATACCTCCTACACCTCCACACCTCCACATTCCTACACCTCCACACATCCTACACCTCCACACATCCACACCTCCACACCTCCTACACCTCCTATACCTCCTACACTTCCACACCTCCACACATCCTACACCTCCACACCTCATTCACCTCCACACCTCCTACTCCTGCTACACCTTCACACCACCTACACCTCCAAACCTCCACCCCTCCACCGCTCCACACCTCCTATACCTCATACTCCTCCAAGCCTCCACACCTCCACACCTCCCCACCTCCACACCTCCACACCTCCTACACCTCCTACACCTCCACAACTACACAACTAAACACCTCATACACCTCCACACCTCCTACACCTGCTACACCTTCACACTTCCTACACCTCCACACATCCTACACCTCCAGAACTCCACACCTCCTATACCTGCAGACCTCCACACCTCCACACCTCCATCCATCCACTCCTCCTACATCTTCTACACCTCCAAAGCTCCTACACCTCCACACCTCCTAGAACTCCTATACCTCCTACACATCCCACAACTCCTACACCTCCTACACGTCCACACCTCCTACAAATTCTATACCTCGACACCTCCTACATCTCCACACCTCCTACACCTCCTACACCTCCACACCTCCTACACGTCCACACCTCCTACACCTCCACACCTCCTAAACCTCCACACATCCAATCTCTACACCTCCACACCTACACACCTCCTACACCTCCACACCACCACACCTCCTACACCTCCTACACCTCTTGCACCTTCTACAAACCCACAACTCCTACACGTCCACAACTCCACACCACCTACACCTGCTACACCTCCTACACCTCCTACACCTCCACAACTCCTACACCTCCACACTTCCACACCTCCACACCTCCACACCTCCTACAACTCCTACGCCTCCACAACTCCACAACTCCACACCTCATATAACTCCACACCTCCTACACCTGCTACACCTTCACACCTCCTACACCTCCACCCCTCCACACCTCCACACCTCCTACACCTCCTACACCTCCACAACTCCACAACTTTACACCTCCTACAACTCCTCACCTCTACACCTCCTACACCTCCTACATGTACACACCTCCACACCTCCTACACCTCCTACACCTCCACAACCCTACACCTCCTACACCTCCTACATGTGCACACCTCCACACCTCCTACACCTCCTATACCTCATACTCCTCCAAGCCTCAACACCTCTACACCTCCACACATCCAGAACTCCACACCTCCTACACATCCACACCTCCACACCTCCTACACCTCCTACACCTCCGACACATCCTATACCTCCACACCTCCACACCTCCTACACCTTCATAACTCCACACACCTTACACCTCCTACACTTCCACAGCTCAACACCTCCACACCTCCACACCTCCTACACCTCCTACACCTCTACACCTCCACACCTCTATACCTCCTACACCTCCATACCTCCACACCTCCGACACCTCCTACACCTCCACATCTCCGCACCTCCACACTACCTACAACTCCTTCAGCTCGTACACTGCCTTCACCTCCTACACCTCCACACCTCCACACCTCCTACACCTGCAGACCTCCACACCTCCACACTCCACACCTCCACACCTCCACACATCCACACCTCCTGCAAAGCTCCTACACCTCGACACCTCCTAGAACTCCTATAACTCCTACACATCCCAAAACTCCTACACCTCCTACACGTGCACACCTCCTACAACTTCTATACCTCCACACCTCCTACATCTCCACAATTCCTACACTTCCTACACCTCCACACCTCCTACACCTCCTACACCTACATACCTCCTACACCTCCTACACTTCCTACACCTCCACACCTCTTACAACTCCACACATCCTACACCTCCACACTTCCAATCTCTACACCTCCACACCTACACACCTCTTACACCTCCATACCTCCACACCTCCTACACCTCGTACACCTCCTGCACTTCCTACAAACCCACACCTCCTATACTCCACAACTCCACACCACCTACACCTGCTACAACTCCTACACCTCCTACACCTCCACACCACCTACACCTCCACACTTCCACACCTCCACACCTCTACACCTCCACACCTCCTAAACCTCCACACCAACACACCTCCATACCTCCACACCTCCACACCTCCTACACATCCACACCTCCACACCTCCTACACCTACACGCCTCCACAACTCCTACACCTCCAAACCTCCACACATCCACACCTCCTACACATCCTACAAACCCACACCTCCACACCTCCACACCTCCACACTCCCACACCTCCACACATCCACACCTCCTACACCTCCACACCAGCACACCTCCACACCTCCTACACCTCCTATACCTCCTACACCTCCACACCTCCACACTCCTACACCTCCACACATCCTACACCTCCACACATCCACACCTCCACACCTCCTACACCTCCTATACCTCCTACACTTCCACACCTCCACACATCCTACACCTCCACACCTCATTCACCTCCACACCTCCTACTCCTGCTACACCTTCACACCACCTACACCTCCAAACCTCCACCCCTCCACCGCTCCACACCTCCTATACCTCGTACTCCTCCAAGCCTCCACACCTCCACACCTCCCCACCTCCACACCTCCACACCTCCTACACCTCCTACACCTCCACAACTACACAACTAAACACCTCATACACCTCCACACCTCCTACACCTGCTACACCTTCACACTTCCTACACCTCCACACATCCTACACCTCCAGAACTCCACACCTCCTATACCTGCAGACCTCCACACCTCCACACCTCCATCCATCCACTCCTCCTACATCTTCTACACCTCCAAAGCTCCTACACCTCCACACCTCCTAGAACTCCTATACCTCCTACACATCCCACAACTCCTACACCTCCTACACGTCCACACCTCCTACAAATTCTATACCTCGACACCTCCTACATCTCCACACCTCCTACACCTCCTACACCTCCACACCTCCTACACGTCCACACCTCCTACACCTCCACACCTCCTAAACCTCCACACATCCAATCTCTACACCTCCACACCTACACACCTCCTACACCTCCACACCACCACACCTCCTACACCTCCTACACCTCTTGCACCTTCTACAAACCCACAACCCCTACACGTCCACAACTCCACACCACCTACACCTGCTACACCTCCTACACCTCCTACACCTCCTACACCTCCACAACTCCTACAGCTCCACACTTCCACACCTCCACACCTCCACACCTCCTACAACTCCTACGCCTCCACAACTCCACAACTCCACACCTCATATAACTCCACACCTCCTACACCTGCTACACCTTCACACCTCCTACACCTCCACCCCTCCACACCTCCACACCTCCTACACCTCCTACACCTCCACAACTCCACAACTTTACACCTCCTACAACTCCTCACCTCTACACCTCCTACACCTCCTACATGTACACACCTCCACACCTCCTACACCTCCTACACCTCCACAACTCCACAACTCCACACCTCCTACAACTCCACAACCCTACACCTCCTACACCTCCTACATGTGCACACCTCCACACCTCCTACACCTCCTATACCTCATACTCCTCCAAGCCTCAACACCTCTACACCTCCACACATCCAGAACTCCACACCTCCTACACATCCACACCTCCACACCTCCTACACCTCCTACACCTCCGACACATCCTATACCTCCACACCTCCACACCTCCTACACCTTCATAACTCCACACACCTTACACCTCCTACACTTCCACAGCTCAACACCTCCACACCTCCACACCTCCTACACCTCCTACACCTCCTACACCTCTACACCTCCACACCTCTATACCTCCTACACCTCCATAACTCCACACCTCCAACACCTCCTACACCTCCACATCTCCGCACCTCCACACTACCTACAACTCCTTCACCTCGTACACTGCCTTCACCTCCTACACCTCCACACCTCCACACCTCCTACACCTGCAGACCTCCACACCTCCACACTCCACACCTCCACACCTCCACACATCCACACCTCCTGCAAAGCTCCTACACCTCGACACCTCCTAGAACTCCTATAACTCCTACACATCCCAAAACTCCTACACCTCCTACACGTGCACACCTCCTACAACTTCTATACATCCACACCTCCTACATCTCCACACTTCTTACACTTCCTACACCTCCACACCACCTACACCTCCTACACCTACATACCTCCTACACCTCCTACACTTCCTACACCTCCACACCTCTTACAACTCCACACATCCTACACCTCCACACTTCCAATCTCTACACCTCCACACCTACACACCTCTTACACCTCCACACCTCCACACCTCCACACCTCCACACTCCTACACCTCCACACAACCATACACCTCCACACATCCAATCCTCCACACCTCCTACACCTCCTATACCTCCTACACTTCCACACCTCCACACATCCTACACTTCCACACCTCATACACCTCCACACCTCCTACTCCTGCTACACCTTCACACCACCTACACCTCCAAACCTCCACCCCTCCACCGCTCCACACCTCCTATACCTCGTACTCCTCCAAGCCTCTACACCTCCATACCTCCGCACCTCCACACCTCCACACCTCCTACACCTCCTACACCTCCACAACTCCACAACTACACACCTCATACACCTCCACACCTCCTACACCCGCTACACCTTCACACCTCCTACACCTCCACACCTCCACACCTCCACACCTCCACACCTCCACACCTCCACACCTCCACATCTCCACAACTCCACACCTCCTACACCTCCTACACCTCCGATACATCCTATACCTCCATACCTCCACACCTCCTACACCTCCATACCTCCACACCCCTTACACCTCCTACACTTCCACACCTTCACACCTCCACACCTCGTACACTTCCACACCTCCTACACCTCCACACCTCCACATCTCCTACACCTCCACACCTTCACACCTCCATACCTCCTACACCTCGACATCTCCTCCACCTCCTCCACCTCATACACCTCCAAACCTCCTACACCTTCTACACCTCCTATACCTCCTACACCTCCTACACCTCCACACCTCCTACAACACCACACCACTACACCTCCCCACCTCCACACCTCCTACACCTTCCCACCTCCTACACCTCCTATACCTCCTACACCACCACACCTCCGCACCTCCTAAACCTGAACAACACCTATACCTCCATACCTCCACACCTCCACACCTCCACACCTCTATACCTCCTATTCCTCCACACCTCCACACCTCCTACACCTTCTACACCTCCACATCTCCACACCTCCACACTTCCTACAACTCCTTCATCTCGTACACTGCCTTCACCTCCTACACTTCCAACCTCCTACACCTCCTACATCTCCTATACCTCCACACTTCCTACACCTCCAAACTCCTAGAATTCCTACAGCTCCTACACTTCCTACACCTCCTACACCTCCACACCTCCACACCTACTACACGTACACCTTCACACTTCCTACACCTCCACACATCCTACACCTCCAGAACTCCACACCTCCTACACTGCAGACCTCCACACCTCCACAACTCCACACCTCCACACCTCCACACATCCACACCTCCTACATCTTCTACACCTGCAAAGCTCCTACACCTCCACACCTCCTAGAACTCCTATACCTCCTACACATCCCACAACACCTACACCTCCTACACGTCCACACCTCCTACAACTTCTATACCTCGACACCTCCTACATCTCCACACCTCCTACACCTCCTACACCTCCACACCTCCTACACGTCACACCTCCTACACCTCCACACCTCCTAAACCTCTACACTTCCAATCTCTACACCTCCACACCTACACACCTCCTACACCTCCACACCTCCACACCTCCACACCTCCTACACCTCGTACACCTCCTGCACTTCCTACAAGCCCACACCTCCTATACTCCACAACTCCACACCACCTACACCTGCTACACCTCCTACACCTCCTATACCTCCACAACTCCTACACCTCCACACTTCCACACCTCCACACCTCCACACCTCCTACACCTCCTACACCTCCACATCTCCGCACCTCCACACTACCTACAACTCCTTCACCTCGTACACTGCCTTCACCTCCTACACCTCCACACCTCCACACCTCCTACACCTGCAGACCTCCACACCTCCACACTCCACACCTCCACACATGCACACCTCCTGCTAAGCTCCTACACCTCGACACCTCTTAGAACTCCTATAACTCCTACACATCCCACAACTCCTACACCTCCTACACGTGCACACCTCCTACAACTTCTATACGTCCACACGTCCTGCATCTCCACACCTCCTACACTTCCTACACCTCCATACCTCCTACACCTCCTACACCTACATACCTCCTACACCTCCTACACTTCCTACACCTCCACACCTCTTACAACTCCACACGTCCTACACCTCCACACTTCCAATCTCTACACTTCCAAACCTACACACCACTTACACCTCCACACCTCCACACCTCCTCCACCTCATACACCTCCTTCACCTCCTAAAAGCCCACACCTCCTACACCTCCACAACTCCACACCACCTACACCTGCTACACCTCCTACACCTCCTACACCTCCACACCTACTACACCTCCACACTTCTACACCTCCACACCTCCACACCTCCACACCTCCTACACCTCCACACCTCCACACCTCCACACCTCCTACACCTCCACACCTCCACACTTCCACACCTCCACACCTCCACACCTCCTACACCTACATGCGTCCACAACTCCTACACCTCCAAACCTCCACACATCCACACCTCCTACACATCCTACAAAGCCACACCTCCACACCCCCACACCTCCACAATCCTACACCTCCACACATCCACACCTCCTACACCTCCACACCAGCACACCTCCACACCTCGTACACTTCCTATACCTCCTACACCTCCACACCTCCACACCTCCACACTCCTACACCTCCACACATCCACACCTCCACACCTCCTACACCTCCTATACCTCCTACACTTCCACACCTCCACACATCCTACACCTCCACACCTTATACACCTCCACACCTCCCACTCCTGCTATACCTTCACACCACCTACACCTCCACACCTCCACCCCTCCACTGCTCCACACCTCCTCTACCTCGTACTCCTCCAAGCCTCCACACCTCCACACCTCCGCACCTCCACACCTCCACAACTCCTATAACTCCTACACCTCCACAACTCCACAACTACACACCTCATACACCTCCACACCTCCTACACCTGCTACACCTTCACACCTCCAGACCTCCACACCTCCACACCTCCACAACTCCACACCTCCTACACCTCCTACAACTCCGACACATCCTATACCTCCACCCTCACACCTCCTACACCTCCATACCTCCACACCCCTTACACCTCCTACACTTCCACACCTTCACACCTCCACACCTCCTACACTTCCACACCTCCTACATCTCCACACCTCCACAACTCCTACACCTCCACACCTTCACACCTCCATACCTCCTACACCTCGACACCTCCTCCACCTCCTACACCTCATAAACCTCCAAACCTCCTACAACACTACACCACTAAACCTCACCACCTCCACGCCTCCTACACCTCCACACCTCCTACACCTCCTATACCTCCTACACCACCACACCTCCACACCTCCTAAACCTGAAAAACACCTACATCTCCATACCTCCACACCTCCACACCTCCACACCTCTATACCTCCTATTCCTCCACACCTCCACACCTCCTACACCTTCTACACCTCCACATCTCCACACCTCCACACTTCCCACAACTTCTTCACCTGGTACACTGCCTTCACCTCCTACACTTCCAAACCTCCTACACCTCCTACACCTCCTATACCTCCACACCTCCTACACCTCCAACCTCCTAGAATTCCTACAGCTCCTACACTTCCTACACCTCCTACACCTCCACCCCTCCACACCTACTACACGTACACCTTCACACTTCCTACACCTCCACACATCCTACACCTCCAGAACTCCACACCTCCTACACCTGCAGACCTCCACACCTCCACAACTCCACACCTCCACAACTCCACACCTCCACAACTCCACACATCCACACCTCCTACATCTTCTACACCTCCAAAGCTCCTACACCTCCACACCTCCTAGAACTATTTTACCTCCTACACATCCCACAACTCCTACACCTCCTACACCTCCACAACTCCTAGAACTACTATACCTCAACACCTCCTACATCTCCACACCTCCTACACCTCCTACACCTCCACACCTCCTACACCTCCACACCTCCTACACCTACACAACTCCTAAACCTCCACACTTCCAATCTCTACACCTCCACACCTACACACCTCCTACACCTCCACACCTCCACACCTCCTACACCTTCTACACCTCCACACCTCCTACACCTCCACACATCCTACACCTCCAGAACTCCACACCTCCTACACCTGCAGACCTCCACACCTCCACAACTCCACACCTCCACAACTCCACACCTCCACACCTCCACAACTCCACACATCCACACCTCCTACATCTTCTACACCTCCAAAGCTCCTACACCTCCACACCTCCTAGAACTATTTTACCTCCTACACATCCCACAACTCCTACACCTCCTACACCTCCACAACTCCTAGAACTTCTATACCTCAACACCTCCTACATCTCCACACCTCCTACACCTCCTACACCTCCACACCTCCTACACCTCCTACACCTCCACACCTCCTACACCTCCACACTTCCACACCTCCACACCTCCACACGTCCTACACCTACACGCCTCCACACCTACTACACCTCCAAACCTCCACACCTCCACACCTCCTACACCTCCTACACATCCACACCTCCATACTTCTATACATCCACACCTCCACACCTCCTACACCTCCACACCTCCAAACCTCCTACACCTCCTACACCTCTACACCTCCACACCTCTATACCTCTTACACCTCCTACACCTCCACACCTCCACACATCCTACACTTCCACACCTCATACACCTCCACACCTACACCAGCTACACCTTTACACCTCATACACCTCCACACCTCCACCGCTCCACACCTCCACACCTCCACACCTCCACACCTCTTACACCTCCTACACCTCCACAACTCCACAACTCCACAACTACTACACCTCCACACCTCTACACCTCCTACACCTCCTTCATCTCCACACTTCCACACCTCCTACACCTCCTATACCTCGTACTCCTCCAAGCCTCCACACCTCCACACCTCCACACCTCCACCACTCCACACCTCCATACCTCCACGCCTCCACACCTCCACACCTCCTACACCTCCCACACCTCCACAACTCCACAACTCCACAACTACTACACCTCCACACCTCTACACCTTCTACACCTCCGAAACCTCCTACACCTCCACACCTCCACACCTCCACACCTCCATACCTCCACAGCTCATACACCTCCTACACTTCCACACCTCCATACCTCCACACCTCCTACACCTCCACCCCTCCTACACCTCCACACCTCCACACCTCCTACACCTCCACACCTCCACACCTCCTACACCTCCACACCTCCTCACTTCCACACCTCCTACCCCTCGACACCTCGACACCTACAACACCTCCTATACCTCCTACACTTCCTACACCTCCACACCTCCTACATTTCCTACACCTCCTACACCTCCATTCCTCAACACCTCCTACAACTCCTACACCTCCTACACCTCCAGACCTCCACACATCCTACACCTCCACACCCCATACACCTCCACACTCCTACACCTCATACACCTACACAACTCCTACACCTCCGCACCTCCACCCCTCCACACCTCCACACCTCCTACACCTCCTACACCTCCACGCCTCCAACCACCACACCTCCATACCTCCACACCTCCAACAACTCCTACACCTCCACACCTCCACAACTCCCAACCTCCTACACCTCCATACCTCCACACCTCCTACACCTCCTACATGTCCAAACCTCCACACCTCCTACACATCCTACACCTCCACACCTCCACACCTCCTACACCTCCAATCCTCCACACCTCCTACACGTACTACACCTCCACACCTCCACGCCTCCTACACCTCCTACACCTCCTAAAACTGCACATCTCCACACCTCCAAACCTCCTACAACTCCTACACCTTCACACCTCCACACTTCCTACACCTCAACACCTCCACACTTCTAACACCTCCTGTACCATCACTCCTCCACACCTTCACACCTCCACAATTCCATACCTCCTACACCTCCACACCAGCACACCTCCACATCTCCTACACCTCCTATACCTCCTACACCTCCACACCTCCACACATCCTACACCTCCACACCCCATACACCTCCACACCTCCTACACCTCATACACCTACACAACTCCTACACCTCCGCACCTCCACCCCTCCACACCTCCACACCTCCTACACCTCCTACACCTCCACGCCTCCAACCACCACACCTCCATACCTCCACACCTCCAACAACTCCTACACCTCCACACCTCCACAACTCCCAACCTCCTACACCTCCATACCTCCACACCTCCTACACCTCCTACATGTCCAAACCTCCACACCTCCTACACATCCTACACCTCCACACCTCCACACCTCCTACACCTCCACTCCTCCACACCTCCTACACGTACTACACCTCCACACCTGCACGCCTCCTACACCTCCTACACCTCCTACACCTCCTAAAACTGCACATCTCCACACCTCCAAACCTCCTACACCTCCTACACCTTCACACCTCCACACTTCCTACACCTCAACACCTCCACACTTCTAACACCTCCTGTACCATCACACCTCCACACCTTCACACCTTCACAATTCCACACCTCCTACACCTCCACACCAGCACACCTCCACACCTCCTACACCTCCTATACCTCCTACTCCTCCACACCTCCACACATCCTACACCTCCACACCTCATACACCTCCACACCTCCTACTCCTTCTACACCTTCACACCACCTACACCTCCACATCTCCACCCCTCCACCGCTCCACACCTCCTATACCTCGTACTCCTCCAAGCCTCCACACCTCCACACCACCGCACCTCCACACCTCCACACCTCCTACACCTCCACAACTCCACAACTACACACCTCATATACCTCCACACCTCCTACACGTGCTACACCTTCACACCTCCTACACCTCCACACCTCCACACCTCCACACCTCCGCACCTCCACAACTCCACACCTCCTACACCTCCTACACCTCCGACACATCCTACACCTCCACACCTCCACACCTCCTACACCTCCATACCTCCACACCCCTTACACCTCCTACACTTCCACACCTTCACACCTCAACACCTCCTACACTTCCACACCTCCTACACTTCCACACCTCCACAATTCCTACACCTCCACACCTTCACACCTCCATACCTCCTACACCTTGACACCTCCTCCACCTCCTCCACCTCCTACACCTCCAAACCTCCTACACCTTCTACACCTCCTACACCTCCTACACCTCCACACCTCCTACAACACTACACCCCTACACCTCCCCACCTCCACACCTCCTATACCTCCTACACCACCACACCTCCACACCTCCTAAACCTGAACAACACCTACACCTCCAAACCGCCACACCTCCACACCTCCACACCTCTATACCTCCTATTCCTCCACACCTCCACACCTCCTACACCTTCTACAGCTCCACATCTCCACACCTCCACACTTCCTACAACTCCTTCACCTCATACACTGCCTTCACCTCCTACACTTCCAAACCTCCTTCACCTCCTACACCTCCTACACCTCCTATACCTCCACACCTCCTACACCTCCATACCTCCTAGAATTCCTACAGCTCCTACACTTCCTACACCTCCTAACCTCCACACCTCCACACCTACTACACGTACACCTTCACACTTCCTACACCTCCACACCTCCTACACCTCCAGAACTCCACACTTCCTACACCTGCAGACCTTCACACCTCCACAACTCCACACCTCCACACCTCCACACATCCACACCTCATACATCTTCTACACCTCCAAAGCTCCTATACCTCCACACGTCCTAGAACTCCTATACCTCCTACACATCCCACACCTCCTACACCTCCTACACCTCCACACCTCCTACACCTCCACACCTCCTACACCTCCACACCTCTTAAACCTCCACCCTTCCAATCTCTACACCTCCACACCTACACACCTCCTACACCTCCACACCTCCACACCTCCTACACCTCCTACACCTCCTGCACCTTCTACAAACCCACAACTCCTACACCTCCACAACTCCACACCACCTACACCTGCTACACCTCCTACACCCCCACACCTCCACACCTCCACACCTCCTACACCTCCACACCTCCACACCTCCACACCTCCACACCTCCACACCACCTACACCTCCACACCTCCACACTTCCACACCTCCACACCTCCTACACCTACATGCCTCCACAACTCCTACACCTCCAAACCTCCACACATCCACACATCCTACACATCCTACAAACCCACACCTCCACACCCCCACACCTCCACAATCCTACACCTCCACACCTCCACACCTCCTACACTTCCTATACCTCCTACACCTCCACACCTCCACACCTCCACACTCCTACACCTCCACACATCCACACCTCCTACACCTCCAAACCTCCACACCTCCACACCTCCTACACCTCCTACACATCCACACCTCCATACCTCCATACATCCACACCTCCACACCTCCTACACCTCCAAACCTTCAAACCTCCTACACCTCCTACACCTCTACACCTCCACACCTCCTATAACTCCTACACCTCCTACATCTCCACACTTCCACACCTCCTACACCTCCTATACCTCGTACTCCTCCAAGCCTCCACACCTCCACACCTCCACCACTCCACACCTCCATACCTCCATGCCTCCACACCTCCACACTTCCTACACCTCCTATACTTCCACAACTCCACAACTCCACAACTACTACACCTCCACACCTCTACACCTCCACACCTCCACACCTCCTCCACCTCCACACCTCCACACCTCCTACACATCCATACCTCCACAGCTCTTACACCTCCTACACTTCCACACCTCCATACCTCCACACCTCCTACACCTCCACCCCTCCTACACCTCCACACCTCCACACCTCCTACACCTCCACACCTTCTCAGCTCCACACCTCCTACACCTCGACACCTTGACACCTACAGCACCTCCTATACCTCCTATACATCCACACCTCCTATACCTCCTACACTTCCTACACCTCCACACCTCCTACTTTTCCTACACCTCCTATACCTCCACTCCTCCACACCTCTTACAAGTCCTACATCTCCTACACCTCCAGACCTCCACACAATCTACACTTCCACACCCCATACACCTCCACACCTCATACACCTCATACACCTTCACAACTCCTACACCTCCACACCTCCACCCCTCCACACCTCCACACCTCCTACACCTCCACACCTCCACACCTCCTACACCTCCTACACCTCCACACCTCCTACACCTCCTACACCTCCATACCTCCTACACCTCCACACTTCCACACCTCCACACCTCCACAACTCCTACTCCTACACGCCTCCACACCTACTACACCTCCAAACCTCCACACCTCCACACCTCCTACACCTCCTACACATCCACACCTCCATACTTCCATACATCCACACCTCCACACCTCCTACACCTCCACACCTCCAAATCTCCTACACCTCCTACACCTCTACACCTCCACACCTCCTATACCTCCACACCTCCTACACCTCCTCACCTCCACACATCCTACACCTCTACACCTCAAACACCTCCACACCTACACCTGCTACACCTTTACACCTCATACACCTCCACACCTCCACCGCTCCACACCTCCACGCCTCCACACCTCTACACCTCTTACACCTCCTACACCTCCACAACTTCTCAACTCCACAACTACTACACCTCCACACCTCTACACCTCCTACACCTCCTACATCTCCACACTTCCACACCTCATACACCTCCTATACCTCGTACTCCTCAAGCCTCCACACCTCCACACCTCCACCACTCCACACCTCCATACCTCCACGCCTCCACACCTCCACACCTCCTACACCTCCTACACCTCCACAACTCCACAACTCCACAACTACTACACCTCCACACCACTACACCTCCTACACCTCCGAAACCTCCTACACCTCCACACCTCCACACCTCCACACCTCCATACCTCCACAGCTCTTACACCTCCTACACTTCCACACCTCCATACCTCCACACCTCCTACACCTCCACCCCTCCTACACCTCCACACCTCCACACCTCCTACACCTCCACACCTTCTCACCTCCACACCTCCTACACCTTGACACCTCGATATCTACAACACCTCCTATACCTCCTATACATCCACACCTCCTATACCTCCTACACTTCCTACACCTCCACACCTCCTACATTTCCTACACCTCCTACACCTCCACTCCTCCACACCTCCTACAACTCGTACACCTCCTACACCTCCAGACCTCCACACATCCTACACCTACACACCCCATACACCTCCACACCTCCTACACCTCATATACCTTCACAACTCCTACACCTCCACACCTCCACACCTCCACCCCTCCACCCCTCCTACACCTCCTACACCTCCACGCCTCCAACCACCACACCTCCATACCTGCACACCTCCTACAACTCCCAACCTCCTACACCTCCACACCTCCACACCTCCACACCTCCTACACCTCCTACATGTCCAAACCTCCACACCTCCTACACCTCCTATACCTCCTACACCTCCACACGTCCACACATCCTACACCTTCACACCTCATACACCTCCACACCTCCTACTCTTGCTTCACCTTCACACCATGTACACCTCCACACCTCCACCCCTCCACCGCTCCACACCTCCTATACCTTGTACTCCTCCAAGCCTCCACACCTCCACACCTCCCCACCTCCACACCTCCACACCTCCTACACCTGCTACACCTTCACACCTCCTACACTTCCACACCTCCACATCTCCACACCTCCACACCTCCACAACTCCACACCTCCTACACCTCCTACACCTCCAACAAATCTTATACCTCCACACCCCTTACACCTCCTACACTTCCACACCTTCACACCTCCACACCTCCTACACTTCCACACCTCCTACACCTCCACACCTCCACAACTCCTACACCTCCACACCTTCACACCTCCATACCTCCTACACCTCGACACCTCCTCCACCTCCTCCACCTCCTCCACCTCCAAACCTCCAACAACTTCTACACCTCCTACACCTCCTACACCTCCAAACCTCCTACAACACTACACCCCTACACCTCCCCACCTCCACACCTCCTACACCTCCATACCTCCACACCCCTTACACCTCCTACACTTCCACACCTTCACACCTCCACACCTCCTACACTTCCACACCTCCTACACCTCCACACCTCCACAACTCCTACACCTCCACACCTTCACACCTCCATACCTCCTACACCTCGACAATTCCTCCACCTCTTCCACCTCCTACACCTCCAAACCTCCTACACCTTCTACACCTCCTCCACCTCCTACACCTCCAAACCTCCTACAACACTACACCCCTACACCTCCCCACCTCCACACCTCCTACACCTCCTATACATCCACACCTCCTATACCTCCTACACTTCCTACACCTCCACACCTCCTACATATCCTACACCTCCTACACCTCCACTCCTCCACACCTCCTACAACTCCTACACCTCCTACACCTCCAGACCTCCACACATCCTACACTTCCACACCCCATACACCTCCACACCTCCTACACCTCCTACACCTTCACAACTCCTACACCTCCACACCTCCACCCCTCCACACCTCCACCCCTCCTACACCTCCTACACCTCCATGCCTCCAACCACCACACCTCCATACCTCCACACCTCCTACAACTCCTACACCTCCACACCTCCACAACTCCCAACCTCCTACACCTCCACACCTCCACACCTCCTACACCTCCTACATGTCCAAACCTCTACACCTCCTACACGTCCTACACCTCCACACCTCCACACCTCCTACACCTCCAATCCTCCACACCTCCTACACGTACTACACCTCCTAAAACTGCACATCTCCACATCTCCAAACCTCCTACACCTCCTACACCTCCACACCTCCACACCTCCTACACCTCAACACCTCCACACTTCTAACACCTCCTGTACCTTCACACCTCCACACCTTCACACCTCCACACTTCCACACCTCCTACACCTCCACACCAGCACACCTCCACACCTCCTACACCTCCGCACCTTCTCACCTCCTACACCTCCTACACCTGCCCACCTCCTACTCCTTCTACACCTCCTACACCTCCACACATCCACACCTCCTACACCTCCACAACTCCACACCTCCTACACCAATTACACGTCTACACCTCCACACCTCCTACAACTCCTAAACCTCCTACACCTCAACACATCCACACCTCCAGCCCTCCCCACCTCCTACACCTCCACACCTCCGCATCTCCACAACTCCACACCTCCTACACCTCCACACCTCCACACATCCTACACCTCTTACACCTACTACACCTCCACACTTCCACACCTCCTACACCTCCACACCTGCACATCTCCACACCTCCACACCTCCTACACCTCCACAGCTCCACAAGTCCACACCTCCTACATTTCGACACCTCCACACCTCAAACAGCTCCACACCTCCTACTCCTCCACACCTCCTACACCTCCACACTTCCTACTCCTACACACCTCCACATCTCCTACACGTCCACACCTCCTACATCTCCTACACCTCCACGCCTCCACGCCTCCACACCTACTACACCTCCGCACTTCCACACCTACTACACCTCCTACACCTCTACACCTCCTACAAATCCACAGTTCTGCACCTCCACACCTCCACACCTACTACACCTCCACACATCCACACTTCCTACACCTCCTTCACCGACACAACTCCTACAACACTACACTTCCTACAGCTCCTAAACCTACAGACCTCTACACCTCCTACACTTCCTATACCTCCACACCTTCTACACCTCCCCACCTCCCCAACTCCACACCTCCACATCCACTTCTACACATCTGCACACCTCCTACACTTCCAAACCTCCACACCTCCACACCTCGACACCTTCCACATCTCCTAAAACTGCACACCTCCACACCTCCAATGCTCCTACGCCTCCTACACCTCCACACCTCCACAGCTCCACACCTCCTACACCTCCACAACTCCACACTTCTAACAACTCCTACACCTTCACACCTCCACACCACCACACCTCCACACCTCCTACACCTCCGCACCTCCACACCTACTACACCTCCTACACCTCCACACCTCCTACTCCTTCTACACCTCCTACACCTCCACACATCCACACCTTCTACACCTCCACAACTCCACACCTCCTACACCAACTACAGTCTACACCTCCACACCTCCTACAACTCCTAAACCTCCTACACCTCAACACCTCCACACCTCCACACCTACACACCTCCTACACCTCCACACCTACACACCTCCACAACTCCACACCTCCTACACCACCAAAACTCCACACCTCCTACACCTCTTACACCTCCTACACCTCCACACTTCCACACCTCAACATCTCCACACCTCCTTCACCTCCACACCTCCACACCTCCTACACCTCCACACCTCCAAAAGTCCATACCTCCTACACCTCGACACCTCGACACCTCCAACACCTTCTATAACTCCTATAGCTCCAAACCTCCTACACCTCAACACCTCCACACCTCCACACCTCCTATACCTCCACACCTCCACACCTCCTACACCTCCACTCCTCCACTCCTCCACACCTCCACCCCTCCTACACTTCCACAACTTCACACCTCCTACACCTCCTACACCTCCACACTTCCTAAATCTCCACACCTCCACACCTACTCCACCTCCACACCTCCTACATCTCCTATACCTCCTACACCTCCACAACTTCACACCTCCTACACCTCCACACATCGTACACCTCCACACCTCCCCACCTCCAGACCTTCACACCTCCACACCTCCACACCTCCACACCTCCTACACCTCCACACCTACACACCTCCACAACTCCACACCTCCTACACCACCAAAACTCCACACCTCCTACACCTCTAACACCTCCTACACCTCCACACTTCCACACCTCCACACCTCCCTAAACCTCCTAAGCCACCTAAACCTCCTACACCTCCAAAACTCCACACCTGCACACCTGGACACCTCCAAACCTCCTATACCTCCACACCTCCTAAACATCCACACCTCCACACCTCATATACCTCCTACACCTCGACACCTCCACACCTCCAAACCTCCTACACCTCCTCCACCTCTACCCCTCACACCTCCTCCACCTCCACACCTCCACACTTCTTACACCTCCTATACCTCCACACCCCACACCTCCTACACCTCCACACCTCTAAACCTCCACAGCTCCTACACCTCCACACCTCCACACCACCTACACCTCCTACACTTCCATACCTCCTTCTCTTCCTACACCTTCTACACCTCCACAAATCCACACCTCCACACCTCCTACACCTCCACATCTCCTACACCTCCTACACCTCCTACACCTTTACACCTCCTACACCTCCACACCTCCTACACCTCCTACACCTACACACCCCCACACCTCCTTCACCTACACAGCTCCTCACCTCCACACCTCCTACAACTCCACACCTCCACACCTGCTACACCTCCACACCTCCTACACCTCCATACCTCCACACCTCCTACACCTCCACACCTCCAAACCTCGACAGCTCCTACACCTCCACACCTCCACACCTCCACACCACCTACCCCTCCTACACCTCCTACACCTCCACACCTCCTTCACTTCCTACACCTTCTACACCTCCCCAAATCCACACCTCCACACCTCCTATACCTCCTACACCTCCACACTTCCTACACGTCCACACCTCCTACACCTCCACACCTCCTTCACCTCCTACACCTTTACACCTCCTACATCTCCATACCTCCTACACCTCGTACACTTACACACCCCCACACCTCCTTCACCTACACAGCTCCTCACCTCCACACCTCCACACCTCCTACACCTCCACACCTCCACACCTCCTACACCTCCATACCTCCACACATCTTACACCTCCTACACTTCCACACCTCCACACCTCCTACACCTCCACACCTCCTACACCTCCATACCTCCACACATCTTACACCTCCTACACCTCCACACCTCCACACCTCCACACCTCCACACCTCCTACACCTCCACACCTCCACACCTCCTACACCTCCCCACCTCCACACCTCCACACCTCCTAAACCTCCACATCTCCACACCTCCTACACCTCCTATACCTCCTTCACCTCCACATCTCCTATACCTCCTACAACTCCTACACCTCCTACACATCCACACCTACTTCACTTCCTACACCTCCCCACCTCCTACACCTCCGCACTTCCTAAACCTCCACACCTCCACACCTCCTACACGTCCACACCTCCTACATCTCCTACACCTCCTACACTTCCACACCTCCACACCTCCACACCTCCTACACCTCCACACCTCCTACACCTCCATACCTCCCCCCATCTACACCTCCACACCTCCACACCTCCACATCTCCTACACCTCTTACACCTCCATACCTCCACACCTGCACACTCCTACACCTCCTACACCTCCACACTTCCTACACTTCCTACACCTCTACAACACCACACCTCCTACACCTCCTACACCTCCACACCTCCTAAACCTCGTACACCTCCACACCTCGACACCTCCACCTCCTCCACCTCCTCCACCTCCTCCACCTCCTCCACCTCCACACCTCCTACATCTCTCCCCATCTACACCTCCACACCTCCATACCTCCACACCTCCACACCTCCACACCTCCACACCTCCACACCTCTACACCTCCACACCTGCCCACTCCTACACCTCCTACACCTCCACACTTCCTACACTTCCTACACCTCTACACCACCACACCTCCTACCCCTCCACACTTCCCAAACCTCGTACACTTCCACACCTGGACACCTCCACCTCCTCCACCTCTTCCACCTCCTCCACCTCCTCCACCTCCTACTCCTCCACACCCCCTATACATCCAAACCTCCTACACCTCCACACCTCCTACAACACTACACCTCCTACACCTCCACACCTCCACCCCTCCTACACCTCCTACACCTTCTACACCTCCCACACCTCCTACACCTCTTATACCGGTACACCTCCACACCCCCTACACCTCCTACACCTCCTAAACCTCCTACACCTCCACATCTCCTATACCTCTACACCTCCTACATTTACTGAAACACCACCATTACTGGGTTTCAAGTATTAGAATATCTCAGTCTATGGGGAACCTTCTCATTCAAACTGCCACACTTCTCACGTGTCTGTACATGAACCTGCACACACACTTGAACATGTATAACCCACACACAATTCCAACTGCAGATTATTTCTCTAGGAGAATGTCCATGTTCTTGCCTTTGATGCTTACTATCATTTTATTTATTTAGCATGTGCTTACATGTGTGCGTGTGTACATGCGTGCACGCTTATCTATGAAGGTGTGCATGCCTGGTGCCCCCAGAGGCCAGAAGATGGCATTGGATCCCTTGGATGTAGAATGACAAATGGTTGTGAACCACCATGGTTGGTCCTGGGAATTGAACCTGGATCTTCTAGAAGACCTGCCAGTGCTCTTAAGCACGGACCCCTCTCTCCAGCCCTATAGGTAACTATTTTAGTTTATGCGAGGCATGGTCTGGCTACATCACCTTACATATTTCTGTCAAATGGATGGAAGATTATCACAAAGGTTCAGATCCTGTTACCCTGAATAACACAGATTTGCAAACAACCTCACCATCCAATCCGAGCTACTTTAACTTTCTTTCGTGGGCACTCTGTTCCTCACAATGCTTTTTGGAACAATATTGTTTGCCATTTTAACAAACCATTAGGAAATAAACATTTGATGTGTGCTAATTTTCCAATTGTGTGAGAGTTGTGCTCTTCAAGAGTTGAGCATTGACAGAATAAACATATAGAAATAGAACTTGGTTCGGCACTACCATGTCTTCAGACCAACAGCCACAGTGTTGGTGAAGCTGAATCTTGAGGAGCCTCTGTCATACTTGGAAACTAAGGAAATATCAACACCCTCAGCCCATCAGATATCTTACAGTGACGGGCTTCTGGGAACTTTGAGGGTGAGTATATTTTGCATTTTGGAGAAGTATAATTTGTGGTTATTGGAAAATTGAAGTAGTTTTTTTTTTTAATATCTACAATATTATCCTAAGTTCTGTGGGATCATGTTCCTGCCTCTTAAGTGTGAGGTTAGCTTAGTGACCCATTCCTAATATACAGAGTGTGGCATTATCAATAACTCAGCATGACATTTGAAGGTAGGTTTGAGAAGATAATGTGGCTTGCATCATGTATCTCAGTCATTCTGAGGAAAATCTCCTACAATGTTAAAGTGACAAGCAGTCCTAAGGAGGGGCCCTTGCAGCCAATTCAAGGCCTCCTGCCGATAGGCATTAAGATATCCAGGTATTTTGCTACAATTTATACCATTTTGGCAACAGATCTCCCAGCGCATGTCAGGACTTCCGATTCCCAACTCATGTCTTGACTGAGACTCTGAGCCAGAGCTGCCAATTTAAGTGTTTTCAAACTCCTCTGATGTCGCAATGTATACTTATTGTTTTAAATAGCTAAGTTTGTCACATTTGTAACAGCAATAGATTACTAGTCAACCTGGCTAGCAGACACAAGCATTTTAAGGATTTTCAAGAATATTGCAAAAATTACCTTCTCAAAATGTTACATCCATTTACCCTCCCACAAGTAATTTCATATGATTGCTGGCTTACCCAAACTCCACTCCTGTTTGATTTATTAGTTTTCTCTCTTCTAGATTATGAGAGTAAAAAGTGACATGCTATTATTTTTATTACTTTCAATTATATAATTTCAAATGAGGGCGAGCTTTTCTTTCATGCATTCACTGCCTGTTCTGTGACTTTCTCAGGCGTTAACTTCTATGTTCACTAACGTCTAAGGCAGTTAGCTGTCCCGTGCTATCGTCTCGCCAGCAAGAACGCACTCGGACACCAGGATCCTTCTGCAGCAAAGCGTTTATTGCATCTTGAAGAGGAGATGCTGCGGCCCCAGAGAGTGTTAGCTTTATATCCCCCAAAGCAACGTGTTCCTTCCTGATTGGCCGCATAGCCGTGATCTCATTGGCACGCCCCGGGGTGGGCAAAGACTTGGTGTGAACACACCCTTGCGCATGCGTACTGCGTCCTTCGGTGTGTGCCCTGTACTAACAGACAACAGCTGGTACGGGTGGCTACCAACATCTCCCCCTCTCAAATAATATAAAGAACAAGTTTGATCAACCATTGGGCTCTTGTAGGACCCTCAGGGTTTGAGACCTTGAATGGATGTGACAAGGGCAAGGTACCTTCCTGCGTGCAATGGGACTAATCCTGCAGGGTGCAAAGGCTACCTTTAGGTGTAGGACACCCAATCCTGGTACAATGTCTCAAAGGACTCAGGGTGCATGGGCTGTCTGAACACAATCCCATTGTCAATCCTTAAGCATGTTTAACCAAACCGAGGGAGATGAGCCCACATCAAGTGCTGCAAGGGCCTGCTCAATGACCACTTTGTCACGTTGCTGTTGGACACGTAGCTTACACACCAACCATACCATAAACACTATCCCTCCGCAAAAAAGCATGCCAACCCCAATCATTCCCGCCCACTCCTTGAAGTGGGTCATGGCAGATGTGATCCAGGAAGATAGTCCCTCTGCGAAAGAAGCATCAACTCTTGTGGAATTCACGGTTACAATGGCCACACACAGCTGCTCCATCAAATTGTCAAATTCACTAGTCCAATTTCTTTGGCTGTCGAGATGGCGTAGGCCCCTCCTGTCTGGCCGGCCACCAGTCAGAAATCCAGGTGGCATTCAGCTTTTACAGGGCCCAGATGAATCCCGTCGCAAATTAAACCACGCTGCAGTCTGATTCTTATCTAACAGCAAAAGGGGCAAACAGCTTTGGAAAGCAAAACTCAACCTCCAACAAACAATCTAGTCTCCAAAATCCAGTCTCCAAGACACCGAGTCTATACAAGGTTCGACTGTCAATTCTTACATATGAACGCATGATGGTGTGGTCTCCAATACCTCAACAAAGAGACATTGCCCTTAAAATCTTTTAGAAGCCTGGTTTCTAAGATACGAGTTCCATAAAAATATTGTCCCAATTTAGACCTGTTTCCCTAGATTGGCTCATGCCACATGTTGTCTAGAATAACTCTATCCAAATTAACAGTTTTATGTCAACTTTGTTACCAATGTTACACTTTTTTTCTCAACTTTCTGTTACCAATGTTACATTTTTTAACCATATCCAATAAGATAAAAGCCAATAGTCCATAACCAAGGCATGTAGAGAATAATTATACATTTAGAACCAATCAGAAACAAAATTGAAGTGGCTACACATATCTTCAATATTTAGACCAACCACCATTATGACTTTTCTAGCTGTGATTTTAAGAGAAGCACCTTGTCACCTGCTAAGTCTAATAATCAGCTCATGCAGACGCTCATCCCCGGGCAGCTTCTCCAGCTGACCCAGGCTAAGGCTCCAAGGACTGATTGAACTGCTTTTATTCATTTGTTCATTTTTTGAAACGAATTAAAATCAAATCAAGGTGTGAATGGCCAGCAGATAGTGGTTTTTTTTTTTTTTTTTTTTTTTTACCATTTTCTCTTTTGAACATGAAACATAAAACATTTAAGCAACAAGAAACAAAAACCACAGACATAAACTGACATACATGGACAGCTTGGTGCACCAAGGACAGACAATAGACAGAGGGGAAAAACTAGATGGTGTCCCACCAAAGGGACCCAGATTCCAATAGGAGTCAGCAGAGAGGTAGGATTTCCCCTTTCCCACCACTTCCACGGTGACCATCCATTCGAGTGGAGTTGATATGGACGATGGATTGTCTCAATTCCTGGACTAGTCCATCAACGTGTTGAAACCAAATTCCTGTAAGATACTGAGATATATTACGGGATATCTGAGCAGCACGACTGACATTCACAAATGGTATGGAAGTGAAACACAGTCCTGAATATTTCCACTCACAACCCAATTACATTAACTCCATCAAGCTGTGCATGGGCGTTGAGATGTCCTTGGGGGTAGGGGGTAGGAAAAATGGAACTAATGCTGTAGCTGATGTGTCTTGACTGGTCCCATCTGAAAGTCCTTGAGACCAGGAATCCAAGTAGGCACACTCTGTACAATTCTCAAGACAAAAGTTTAGAATCGAGATATCTCTTTGTTTGATTCTCCTGAATAAAATTTTCAGGCGGTCTACCTCTATCAAATCTGATCAGTATGACTCTGTGAAGTTTCCAGAGCCTAATCACACCTTTTACAAGCACAAAGACAAAATTTTTTCTCCCAAAATACTGTGTTCCTTTTATCTCCTGCCTGTTTCTCTCCCAGGGCGTCCTTTCCCTTATCTCTCGCTTCCTCGGATCCAAGGTCCTTGGAAGGGCCTCTTTTCTTAGGTGCACCTTTCCTTCTTAAAGCTTGTAATCTTTCACCTCGCTCTGTTTCTGACATGCTGTCCTGTAACTCCTCTAATGCCCCTTGTCCTGCTATTACTGTTGGGCGGCATTTCTCATCTTCTAGGCACGACTTCTGACTGTGCCTAGCGGCAGCCCCAAAATCAAAAACCAAAAGGAAAAGAATGAGCGCTGCCAAAACAATAACAAAAGCTTCCACCGCATCTTCTAATGGGGGAGAGAGATGAGAGAGATCAAGACCAAACATGCCTCTCAGAGCTTACCTTCGTCCTGCAGTTCTGAATCCTCTCCGCGAGCAGAGGGTCTCCTCGGCGCTGGCGATGGTGAGGCGTTTTTTTTTTTTTTTTGGGTTTCGGCACCAAATGTCCCGCGCTATCGTCTTGCCAGCAAGAACGCACGCGGACACCAGGATCCTTCTGCAGCAAAGCGTTTATTGCATCTTGAAGAGGAGACGTTGCGGCCCCAGAGAGTGTTAGCTTTTTTTTTTTAATTTATTTAATACTTAATAATAATTCTTTGGTTTCCGGGCAAACATCCCCCTCCCCCCTCCCCTTCCTTATGGGTGTTCCCCTCCCAACCCTCCCCCCATTGCCGCCCTCCCCCCAACAGTCTAGTTCACTGGGGGTTCAGTCTTAGCAGGACCCAGGGCTTCCCCTTCCACTGGTGCTCTTACTAGGATATTCATTGCTACCTATGAGGTCAGAGTCCAGGGTCAGTCCATGTATAGTCTTTAGGTAGTGGCTTAGTCCCTGGAAGCTCTGGTTGCTTGGCATTGTTGTACATATGGGGTCTCGAGCCCCTTCAAGCTCTTCCAGTTCTTTCTCTGATTCCTTCAACGGGGGTCCTATTCTCAGTTCAGTGGTTTGCTGCTGGCATTCCCCTCTGTATTTGCTGTATTCTGGCTGTGTCTCTCAGGAGCGATCTACAACCGGCTCCTGTCGGTCTGCACTTCTTTGCTTCATCCATCTTGTCTAATTGGGTGGCTGTATATGTATGGGCCACATGTGGGGCAGGCTCTGAATGGGTGTTCCTTCAGTCTCTGTTTTAATCTTTGCCTCTCTCTTCCCTGCCAAGGGTATTCTTGTTCCCCTTTTAGAGAAGGAGTGAAGCATTCACATTTTGATCATCCACCTTGAGTTTCATTTGTTCTAGGCATCTAGGGTAATTCAAGCATCTGGGCTAATAGCCACTTATCAGTGAGTGCATACCATGTATGTCTTTCTGTGATTGAGTTACCTCACTCAGGATGATATTTTCCAGTTCCAACCATTTGCCTACGAATTTCATAAAGCCGTTGTTTTTGATAGCTGAGTAATATTCCATTGTGTAGATGTACCACATTTTCTGTATCCATTCCTCTGTTGAAGGGCATCTGGGTTCTTTCCAGCTTCTGGCTATTATAAATAAGGCTGTGATGAACATAGTGGAGCACGTGTCTTTTTTATATGTTGGGGCATCTTTTGGGTATATGCCCAAGAGAGGTGTAGCTGGATCCTCAGGCAGTTCAATGTCCAATTTTCTGAGGAACCTCCAGACTGATTTCCAGAATGGTTGTACCAGTTTGCAATCCCACCAACAATGGAGGAATGTTCCTCTTTCTCCGCATCCTCGCCAGCATCTGCTGTCACCTGAGTTTTTGATCTTAGCCATTCTCACTGGTGTGAGGTGAAATCTCAGGGTTGTTTTGATTTGCATTTCCCTTATGACTAAAGATGTTGAACATTTCTTTAGGTGTTTCTCAGCCATTCGGCACTCCTCAGCTGTGAATTCTTTGTTTAGCTCTGAACCCCATTTTTTAATAGGGTTATTTGTCTCCCTGCGGTCTAACTTCTTGAGTTCTTTGTATATTTTGGATATAAGGCCTCTATCTGTTGTAGGATTGGTAAAGATCTTTTCCCAATCTGTTGGTTGCCGATTTGTCCTAACCTCAGTGTCCTTTGCCTTACAGAAGCTTTGCAGTTTTATGAGATCCCATTTGTCGATTCTTGATCTTAGAGCATAAGCCATTGGTGTTTTGTTCAGGAAATTTTTTCCAGTGCCCATGTGTTCCAGATGCTTCCCTAGTTTTTCTTCTATTAGTTTGAGTGTATCAGGTTTAATGTGGAGGTCCTTGATCCACTTGGACTTAAGCTTTGTACAGGGTGATAAGCATGGATCAATCTGCATTCTTCTACATGTTGACCTCCAGTTGAACCAGCACCATTTGCTGAAAATGCTATCTTTTTTCAATTTGATGGTTTTGGCTCCTTTGTCAAAAATCAAGTGACCATAGGTGTGTGGGTTCATTTCTGGGTCTTCAATTCTATTCCATTGGTTTATCTGTCTGTCTCTGTACCAATACCATGCAGTTTTTATCACTATTGCTCTGTAATACTGCTTGAGTTCAGGGATAGTGATTCCCCCTGAAGTCCTTTTATTGTTGAGGATAGTTTTAGCTATCCTGGGTTTTTTGTTATTCCAGATGAATTTGCAAATTGTTCTGTCTAACTCTTTGAAGAATTGGATTGGTATTTTGATGGGGATTGCATTGAATCTGTAGATCGCTTTTGGTAAAATGGCCATTTTTACTATATTAATCCTGCCAATCCATGAGCATGGGAGATCTTTCCATCTTCTGAGGTCTTCTTCAATTTCTTTCTTCAGTGTCTTGAAGTTCTTATTGTACAGATCTTTTACTTGCTTGGTTAAAGTCACACCGAGGTACTTTATATTATTTGGGTCTATTATGAAGGGTGTCGTTTCCCTAATTTCTTTCTCGGCTTGTTTCTCTTTTGTGTAGAGGAAGGCTACTGATTTATTTGAGTTAATTTTATACCCAGCCACTTTGCTGAAGTTGTTTATCAGCGTTAGTAGTTCTCTGGTGGAACTTTTGGGATCACTTAAATAAACTATCATATCATCTGCAAATAGTGATATTTTGACTTCTTCTTTTCCGATCTGTATCCCCTTGACCTCCTTTTGTTGTCTGATTGCTCTGGCTAGAACTTCAAGAACTATATTGAATAAGTAGGGAGAGAGTGGGCAGCCTTGTCTAGTCCCTGATTTTAGTGGGATTGCTTCAAGTTTCTCTCCATTTAGTTTAATGTTAGCAACTGGTTTGCTGTATATGGCTTTTACTATGTTTAGGTATGGGCCTTGAATTCCTATTCTTTCCAGGACTTTTATCATGAAGGGGTGTTGAATTTTGTCAAATGCTTTCTCAGCATCTAATGAAATGATCATGTGGTTTTGTTCTTTCAGTTTGTTTATATAATGGATCATGTTGATGGTTTTCCGTATATTAAACCATCCCTGCATGCCTGGGATGAAGCCTACTTGATCATGGTGGATGATTGTTTTGATGTGCTCTTGGATTCGGTTTTCCAGAATTTTATTGAGTATTTTTGCGTCGATATTCATAAGGGAAATTGGTCTGAAGTTCTCTTTCTTTGTTGGGTCTTTGTGTGGTTTAGGTATAAGAATAATTGTGGCTTCATAGAAGGAGTTCGGGAGTGATCCATCTGTTTCAGGTGACATTTTTTTTCTTTTTTTCGGAGCTGGGGACCGAACCCAGGGCCTTGCGCTTGCTAGGCAAGCGCTCTACCCCTGAGCTAAATCCCCAACCCCCCATCTGTTTCAATTTTCTGGAATAGTTTGGATAATATTGGTATGAGGTCTTCTATGAAGGTTTGATAGAATTCTGCACTAAACCCGTCTGGACCTGGGCTCTTTTTGGTTGGGAGACCTTTAATGACTGCTTCTATTTCCTTAGGAGTTATGGGGTTGTTTAACTGGTTTATCTGTTCCTGATTTAACTTCGGTACCTGGTATTTGTCTAGGAAATTGTCCATTTCCGGTAGATTTTCACGTTTTGTTGAATATAGGCTTTTATAGTAAGATCTGATGATTTTTTGAATTTCCTCTGAATCTGTAGTTATGTCTCCCTTTTCATTTCTGATTTTGTGGACACACTCTCTGCGTCCTCTCGTTAGTCTGGCTAAGGGTTTATCTATCTTGTTGATTTTCTCAAAGAACCAACTTTTGGTTCTGTTGATTCTTTCTATGGTCCTTTTTGTTTCTACTTGGTTGATTTCAGCTCTGAGTTTGATTATTTCCTGCCTTCTACTCCTCCTGAGTGTATTTGCTTCTTTTTGCTCTAGAGCTTTTAGGTGTGCTGTCAAGCTGCTGACATATGCTCTTTCCTGTTTCTTTCTGCAGGCACTCAGCGCTATGAGTTTTCCTCTTAGCACAGCTTTCATTGTGTCCCATAAGTTTGGGTATGTTGTACCTTCATTTTCATTAAATTCTAAAAAGTTTTTAATTTCTTTCTTTATTTCTTCCTTGACCAGGTTATCATTGAGTAGAGCATTGTTCAATTTCCATGTGTATGTGGGCATTCTTCCCTTATTTTTATTGAAGACCAGTTTTAGGCCGTGGTGGTCTGATAGCACGCATGGGATTATTTCTATCTTTCTGTACCTGTTGAGGCCCGTTTTTTGACCAACTATATGGTCAATTTTGGAGAAAGTACCATGAGGAGCTGAGAAGAAGGTATATCCTTTTGCTTTAGGATAGAATGTTCTATAAATATCCGTTAAGTCCATTTGGCTCATGACTTCTCTTAGTCTGTCTACGTCTCTGTTTAATTTCTGTTTCCATGATCTGTCCATTGATGAGAGTGGGGTGTTGAAATCTCCCACTATTATTGTGTGAGGTGCAATGTGTGTTTTGAGCTTTAGTAAGGTTTCTTTTACGTATGTAGGTGCCCTTGTATTTGGGGCATAGATATTTAGGATTGAGAGTTCGTCTTGGTGGATTTTTCCTTTGATGAATATGAAGTGTCCTTATCTTTTTTGATGAATTTTAGTTGAAAATTGATTTTATTTGATATTAGAATGGCTACTCCAGCTTGCTTCTTCTGACCATTTGCTTGGAAAGTTGTTTTCCAGCCTTTCACTCTGAGGTAGTGTCTGTCTTTGTCTCTGAGGTGTGTTTCCTGTAGGCAGCAGAATGCAGGGTCCTCGTTGCGTATCCAGTTTGTTAATCTATGTCTTTTTATTGGGGAGTTGAGGCCATTGATGTTGAGAGATATTAAGGAATAGTGATTATTGCTTCCTGTTATATTCATATTTGGATGTGAGGTTATGTTTGTGTGCTTTTCTTCTCTTTGTTTTGTTGCCAAGACGATTAGTTTCTTGCTTCTTCTAGGGTATAGCTTGCCTCCTTATGTTGGGCTCTACCCTTTATTATCCTTTGTAGTGCTGGATTTGTAGAAAGATATTGTGTAAATTTGGTTTTGTCATGGAATATCTTGGTTTCTCCATCTATGTTAATTGAGAGTTTTGCAGGATACAGTAACCTGGGCTGGCATTTGTGTTCTCTTAGGGTCTGTATGACATCTGTCCAGGATCTCCTGGCCTTCATAGTTTCTGGCGAAAAGTCTGGTGTGATTCTGATAGGTCTGCCTTTATATGTTACTTGACCTTTTTCCCTTACTGCTTTTAATATTCTTTATTTTGTGCGTTTGGTGTTTTGACTATTATGTGACGGGAGGTGTTTCTTTTCTGGTCCAATCTATTTGGAGTTCTGTAGGCTTCTTGTATGCTTATGGGTATCTCTTTAGGTTAGGGAAGTTTTCTTCTATGATTTTGTTGAAGATATTTACTGGTCCTTTGAGCTGGGAGTCTTCACTCTCTTCTATTCCTATTATCCTTAGGTTTGATCTTCTCATTGAGTCCTGGATTTCCTGTGTGTTTTGGACCAGTAGCTTTTTCTGCTTTACATTATCTTTGACAGTTGAGTCAATGATTTCTATGGAATCTTCTGCTCCTGAGATTCTCTCTTCCATCTCTTGTATTCTGTTGGTGAAGCTTGTATCTACAGCTCCTTGTCTTTTCTTTTGATTTTCTATGTCCAGGGTTGTTTCCATGTGTTCTTTCTTGATTGCTTCTATTTCCATTTTTAATTCCTTCAACTGTTTGATTGTGTTTTCCTGGAACTCTTTCAGGGATTTTTGTGTCTCCTCTCTATGGGTTTCTACTTGTTTATTTATGTTTTCCTGGAATTCTTTCAGGCATTTTTGCGATTCCTCTCTGTAGGCTTCTACTTGTTCTCTAAGGGAGTTCTTCACGTCTTTCTTGAAGTCCTCCAGCATCATGACCAAATATGATTTTGAAACTAGATCTTGCTTTTCTGGTGTGTTTGGATATTCCATGTTTATTTTGGTGGGAGAATTGGGCTCCGATGATGCCATGTAGTCTTGGTTTCTGTTGCTTGGGTTCCTGCGCTTGCCTCTCGCCATCAGATTATCTCTAGTGTTACTTTGTTCTGCTATTTCTGACAGTGGCTAGACTGTCCTATAAGCCTGTGTGTCAGGAGTGCTGTAGACCTGTTTTCCTGTTTTCTTTCAGCCAGTTATGGGGACAGAGTGTTCTGCTTTCGGGCGTGTAGTTTTTCCTCTCTACAGGTCTTCAGCTGTTCCTGTGGGCATGTGTCTTTAGTTCACCAGGCAGGTCACTTGCAGCAGAAAAGTTGGTCTTACCTGTGGTCCCGAGGCTCAAGTTTGCTCGCGGGGTGCTGCCCACGAGCTCTCTGCGGCGGCAGCAACCAGGAAGATATGCGCCGCCCTTTCTGGGAGCTTCCGTGTACTAGGGTTCCAGATGGTGTTTGGTGTTTTCCTCTGGCGTCCGAGATGTGTGTGCAGAGTGCAGTCTCTTCTGGTTTCCCAGGCGTGTCTGCCTCTCTGAAGGTTTAGCTCTCCCTCCCACAGGATTCGGGTGCAGAGAACTGTTTATCCGGTCTGTTTCCTTCAGGTTTCGGCGGTGTCTCAGGCGCAGAGGTCCTGCCGCTCCTGGGCCCTCCCCTATGGGAACCCAGAGGCCTTATACAGTTTCCTCTTGGGCCAGGGATGTGGGCAGGGGTGGGCAGTGTTGGTGGTCTCCTCCGCTCTGCAGCCTCAGGAGTGCCCACCTGACCAGGCGGTGAGGTCTCTCTCCCACGGGGTTTGGGAGCAGAGAGCTGCTGCGGGCCGGGATCCGCGGGTGTCGGACTTCCGGTAAACACAGGAAGTGCCCGGTCCTAGAGGAATTTTGCCTCTGTGTGTCCTGAGTTCACCAGGCAGGCCCCCCGCAGCGGAAAAGTCGGTCCCACCTGTGGCCCCGAGGCCCAAGCCCGCTCGTGGGGCACCGCCCAAGTCCTCTCCACAGCGGCAGCAACCAGGAAGATCCGCGCCGCCCCCCCCCCCCGGGAGCCTACGCGCACCAGGGCTCCAGACGGCGCCCGGTGCTCTCCTCTGGCGCCTGGATGTGCACAGAGCGCAGTCTATTCCGGCCTCCCAGGCGTGTCCGCCTCCCTGCAGGTCCAGCTCTCCCTCCCACAGGATTCGGGTGCAGAGAACTGTTTATCCTGTCCGTTTCCTTCAGGTTCCGGCGGTGTCTCAGGTGCAGGGGTCCCGCTGCTCCTGGGCCCTCCCCTATGGGAACCCAGAGGCCTTATACAGTTTCCTCTTGGGCCAGGGATGTGGGCAGGGGTGGGCAGTGTTGGTGGTCTCCTCCGCTCTGCAGCCTCAGGAGTGCCCACCTGACCAGGCGGTGAGGTCTCTCTCCCACGGGGTTTGGGAGCAGAGAGCTGCTGCGGGCCGGGATCCGCGGGTGTCGGACTTCCGGTAAACACAGGAAGTGCCCGGTCCTAGAGGAATTTTGCCTCTGTGTGTCCTGAGTTCACCAGGCAGGCCCCCCGCAGCGGAAAAGTCGGTCCCACCTGTGGCCCCGAGGCCCAAGCCCGCTCGTGGGGCACCGCCCAAGTCCTCTCCACAGCGGCAGCAACCAGGAAGATCCGCGCCGCCCCCCCCCCCCCCGGGAGCCTACGCGCACCAGGGCTCCAGACGGCGCCCGGTGCTCTCCTCTGGCGCCTGGATGTGCACAGAGCGCAGTCTATTCCGGCCTCCCAGGCGTGTCCGCCTCCCTGCAGGTCCAGCTCTCCCTCCCACAGGATTCGGGTGCAGAGAACTGTTTATCCTGTCCGTTTCCTTCAGGTTCCGGCGGTGTCTCAGGTGCAGGGGTCCCGCTGCTCCTGGGCCCTCCCCTATGGGAACCCAGAGGCCTTATACAGTTTCCTCTTGGGCCAGGGATGTGGGCAGGGGTGGGCAGTGTTGGTGGTCTCCTCCGCTCTGCAGCCTCAGGAGTGCCCACCTGACCAGGCGGTGAGGTCTCTCTCCCACGGGGTTTGGGAGCAGAGAGCTGCTGCGGGCCCGAGAGTGTTAGCTTTATATCCCCCAAAGCAATGTGTTCCTTCCTAATTGGCCGCATAGCCGTGATCTCATTGGCACGCCCCGGGGTGGGCAAAGACTTGGCGTGAACACACCCTTGCACATGCGCACTGCGTCCTTCAGGGGTGGACAACAGCTGTGCCCTGTACTAACAGACAACAGCTGGTACGGGTGGCTACCAACAGTTAGCCATTTGACTTGTTTGGTACAATGTTGCACATAGTCCTCACCTCTGCTCTGAGTACAAAAGCATCCTCCTCCCAAGTGGATCCTGCCCATAGCTCTCTCAGGGAAGGACTGTGTTAGCCACCGTGGAGATTGCTTTCAATTGGGTCCTACTCAGGGAGCTGCCCTGCTCATATGCGTGACTTCTTGGTGTGATCTATACCTACTAAGTGTCTGCAGTGGACAGTAAAGGCACAGCCTTTGCCAACCAACAAGGGGCCATCTGGCAAGCTGCTTGCATTCCAGAACCCTCTGTAGGGTCAACATTGTTGGTCTGTGTTGTAGCTCAATTTCTCCCTAAGAATTCTGTTTTCTTCACCCACCACCATCAGTATCACTCTCCAATAAATATCATGCCTGAAAACTCAGACTCTGTTCTCCAAATATATCAGACCTGCCCTGTGACATCTCAGAACTTAAATGGCTTAACTGGTAACCGACACATTGCGTACATCCCTTTAAACACTGTTCTTTTAAAAAGATTTGTGGGGTGTGTGTGTGTGTGTGTGTGTGTGTGTGTGTGTGTGTGTGTATGTGTGCTCCATATGTACACCGTTGCCCATAAAAGTCAAAAGAGGATATTCAAACCCTTGGAACTAGAGTTACAGGCAGCTGTGACATCCAGTATGGGTGTTGGGACAGAAACCCACATCTACCGTATGAGCAGGAATGCTCTTAGCCTCTGAGCCATCACTCCAGCCTCCATAGGCCATTCCTGAAAGCAGTAGAATGAGTGTTGGAATAAAATATACAAGTGGGCACTGGAGGGTTGGCTCAATGGTTAGGATTGCTTGCTGCTCTTGTAGAGGACCCATCCAATTGCCAGCACCCACACGGTGGCTTCCACCAGCCTGCAACTCCAGTTCCAAGGGCGATCCAATGCCCACTATTAACTTCTGCAGGCACCAGGCACATGTAGGCGGGAAAATGATCATACGCATAAAAACGATAAATATAAAAATTTTTTAAAAATACACAAAGTGGAACACCATTTTTAAAAAAGCTTTCCCTAATGCTTGTTATGCAAATCCATGATCTAGAGTATGTTTCTGAAAACATAAGCCATTTCTGCACCTTGGGATGTATGTATGCACCATTTATTTTGTCTTGCTTCTTTTCTTGAGTGTATTTTCTATCTGTACTTGGCTCCCACCTCTAGCACCTGAAATGGGGCCAGCCACGAGATAAGTGCTCAATATATACTGGCGGAACTGACAGATGAACGGACAGATGGTTAAGTGGCTATGGCCAATGGCAGACAAATCCTCTCTAGACCAAGACCCTACCTCACCTCCCCTCACGTTAGGAAAAGAAGGCACCGCGTCAACCGACCTCGTGTGAAAGTGGTCAAGTCATACTGAACACGCACAGACGCTGGCAGGCAGCTCCGGAAGTCGTCGTTTTCCCTGCTCTTTCCCCGCTCCAGGCTGGTTCCTCTGATGTGGGCCGCAGGGCTGCATGACTCAGGACGGCTGACGAGAGGTTGTGCAGCGGGTCAGGGGTGCTGAGGACAGACTGGCTGGCCTCCTTTTGCAGATGTTCTTGCATCCATGATGCTTTAAAGCATTTCAGTCAGCATCGTGTGACACGTTACCTTCTGGCTACAGCCCAGGTTTCTCCGGTCTCAGAGTATGCAGATCCCTGGCCTCACAGCAGTAACTCCTACACACACATGGATCCCACATGCTCCAGGGATCCAGTGCACTCCGACTTGTTAGATCTTGTTTGGAATGATGTTACAGTTTTACAGTGGGGGAAGGTCAATTAGATTGCTTTGTTTATTATATGTAAATATTATACACACATGCACACACACCTACATGTGCGTGTGTGCACAGTCATGTGTGTTCCTGCCACAGTATGCACGCAGAGATCAGAGGACAATTTGCATGAGTGGGTTCTCTCCTTCTACCTTGTAGATTCCAGAGACTGAACTTGGCGGCGGCAGCCACCTCTACCTGCTGAGCCATCTCACCCGTTCTGTTATTTATAGTTTAATTGACATGGTAGTTGTACACAATTATGCAAACAGTGCAGAATTCTAATAAATGTGCACGATGTGTAATGATTTGATTGGGGTAGTTTTTTTTTTTTAAATCAAGACTATTTAAGGACAAACCGAAAATCCCCAGAGGACGTAAATAAAGGTGATTCTGGGGAACTAGGATAGCGCTAGACCTGAAGTCATCGATCAGTCCTTGTCATCAATTATATGGCTGTTTTGTGGCCGGATGGCCGAGTAGCCAGGTCGATTTAGGGTCCAGGGCAATAGGGAACAGTCGTTATATCCAGTGTTTTCGTGGACATAACTGATGTCAAAATAAAGCTTAAGGGCGTAGACCATAATTGCAGATTGTGTTTGAGCTCACCTACAGAACTGCTGTCACTCCCAGCCACAACCCCAGTGCCGTTAATGCTGTCCTCAATAGCTTTCGACCTAAAAGGATATTTCTTGTGTTTAGTAAGCAAGCAAGCAGCCCAGTTTCCCCTCACGTCTAAATTCACTTTTTCCAGTTTGAGTTCTTTGTGAGAATGGGGGAAGCCATTTTTACATCTTTCCTCTGAAGGAAACTACATAGAAGAGAACTACAAGAGACGCCCAATACCACAGACACCAATTCTGTGGGCTGCTGACACCGGGCCTGAGGAATCCATTAGCTCAGCATCTCCGCTTCCACAGTTCTGTTTCTTTGTCGGGAAGCTGCCTTTGACCCATTGGGAGCAACTTTTCCAGGACCTCACTGAGGGGAGAGGAAGGGTGAGCTGGAGACCAGAGGACAGCGATTTACAGCACCCCCTTGTGGTTAGCTTGTGCCTAGCATCTCAGGATACTTAAAAACTTCTCAGATAACACTGGATATCTACCTAAGTTTTGGGTTTTTAACTCCTCACCGGGTGGGGGTAGGGGGGAGTAGGTGGGTGGGTGGGGGGGACAGAATGAGCAGCCATATTTTAGTGCCCTTTCCTCTAGTGGCAGTTACTTTCATGGACTTTTGTCAACTGAAGAGAAGAACCTTATCTCCAAGAAGGCAAGTGGAGGGAGGAACCCCGCTAAACCTTCCCCAGGAGGAAGAGGGGGGAAGAATGTGAAGTGTGGCTAGAAATACTTCACCATTTGTGCACTGACGATGGCCACCAAATAAGCTAAAATTTAAAGCTATGTCTGTGAGGAAACGGAGGTTCAGGTTGCTTATCCTTCAAGCAAAGTGCATCCAGTTGGATTTTGGACTTTTTCAGATTGTGGGCTATCCACACACCCACGATACAGTGTGGAGTTAGAACCCAATTCTAAACATGACATTCAACTGTGTGGCTTCCCTGCCTTACATATACAGCCTAGACAAGCTACAGGGTCTCCCTGTGGGACCTGGGCTGGCTCCAAACTCACGAGTTTGACTCAAGTGCTGATATTACTATACCCAGGTACAACAACCATTTAAAGAAGGAAAAAACAGTATTTATTTACACATGTTCACAGCAGCCTTATTACAGTAGCTAAAAACATTTCAGCAGAAACATTTCAATGGTCCATGGATGTATGAACAAACAAAATGTAGCAATATACATACATACATACATACATACATACATACATACATAAATACATACATACATACATGCAAATACATTGTTCATCTGATGGACTGCAACATAACTTTAGTGGCACAGCGCTTGGTGCTAGACACATAATAGAGAAGCTGTAGTTCTATGTTACCTTATGTAGAAGATGCCTTGAGTAAATGTTTGTCATATGGGCAAAAGTAAAATGGTGGTAATTAGGGGAGGGCAGAAGGGAGGGAGGGTTACTGTTTAGTAGGCAAAGGGTTTCAGTTTACCAAAGCAGCTAAGTTCTGGTGGCAAAAATAAAAATAAAAATAAAATAAAATGTGAATGATCTTAATGCAACATGTGAACGTTCTATATTTAAAGAGCGTTAAAACGGGCACATTGTATGCTATAGATATCTCATTTCAATAAAAATGGGGTGGGAAGGAGCAGAACAAAACGCAGACCACATGAGTATACTTACTGTGTAGAGATGCACATGTCTCACACTTAGAACCAAGTTCTCTTCTGCATTTGTTCCACAGCAGTAAAGGAACGAGTTATGTACCACACAAGGACATCAGTCCCACAAGGCTGGTCTCTTACTGTGGGAGGCCATGATGTTGGTGTTGATGGGATGAGGAAGCCATGTCAGGATGTGTTGCTAGAGGATTGACTGATTGGATGTGTTCAAAACTAGACTAGAGTATGTCTGGGTGCGTCGTCTGTAGCAGTGGTTAAATAGTTTTGTGAAACTTGTGTTCCACTCTTTGTCATGCTGAATCACAACAGCTGTATCTGGCTTTTGTATGTTTAGAAAAAGCCATGTGCGGTGGCAAATGCCTGCAGCCAATGCTTGGTAGACTGATGCTGGAGAATAGTGCAAGCTCGTGTGTTCAAGACCAGCCTGAGCAACATAATGAGACTGGTCTGCATTTCTCACTGCAAGGCTATTTCCTTCTCCTGAATTGGAAACCCTTCCCCAGTGGAAATGGTTTTGGCTTTCCACTCATTTACTGAGGCAGAAAACCCCTTCCTCTGGGGCTAGTTCACCATCAGTGCTTTCCTTCACTGGCTGCTTGCCAAGCCAGGGTGGACATCACCCTCCTCTGTGACGGTATTACCTATGTTATCATGAGAGACTGTTGTGGGCTTCATGCTTCAACTCCAGAAAAACTACAGTTCTTGAACATCAAGGTGTTTGGGTTGTCAAAGCCCACAATGATGATCACTTCTGCCTTGGTTTCTAAGCTGTGATGGACACCATGACCAAAGCAAGTTGGGGAGCAAAGGGTTTCTCTGGCTCACACTTCCACATCTCTGTTCATCACTGAAAGAAGCCATGGCAGGAACTCACATGGGGCAGGAACCTGGAGGCAGGAGCTGATGCAGAGGCCATGGAGGGTGCTGCTTACTGGTTTGTTCCTCTTCCTGCTTAGCTGCTTTCCTGTGGAACCCGGGACCACCTGCCCAGGGGCAGCACCAACAGTGGGCTTCCGGTTCCCATCCCACTTCAGTCACTATGTGCAAAAATGCCCCACAGGCTTGCCTATGGCACCATCTTATGGAGACATTTTCTCAGAGGAGGCTCCCTCCTTTCTGATGACTCTAGCTTGTGTCACATTGATATAAAACTAACCAAGACTGTTGACTCCTTGTCAACATGACACACAAACCCTTCACTTTTCAATTTACCCTCAAGATGGCAGGTTGATATTGATACATTATAAACACAAGTAACT
The DNA here is from genome assembly GCF_021556685.1 of Rattus norvegicus. NCBI lineage: Eukaryota > Metazoa > Chordata > Mammalia > Rodentia > Muridae > Rattus > Rattus norvegicus. The sequence continues at coordinate 121,244,036 of NC_141542.1, read as the reverse complement.
TTTAAAAAAAAACCACAGTTCTTACAAACATATTAAAACTCCAGTCTCTTGAACATACCCCACCTCTTTAAAAATTCAAGATCTCCTTTTAAAAGTTCAGTCTTTCAGCTGTGAGCTCCTGCAAAAATTAAAATTAAATTACTTTCTTACTTCAAGGTGGGAAGAACCAGGGCATAGTCACAATCTAAAGAAAGCGAAACCAATCATCAATAGTGCAAAGGAAGCGATGTCCATTAGGGATGACCCCCATTTGGGATTCACTCATGATCTTCTGGCTCCTTTAAGGGGCTTGGGTCCCCTTTTCCAGTTCTTCCTTCTACAGAAAGCACAGCTTGTTTTCTAGGCACCAGCTGACTCCACTCTGCTGCTGCTGTCCTTGGTGGTCATTCGATGGTTCTGACATCTCCCAAATCTAGGGTCTTCTGCTGCAACTGGGCTACACTTTTACCAATAGCCTCTCCTGGGGGCTCATCAGGGACAACCCGGCTGCACACTGACAAGCCTCAGCTGCTCCTCATGGCCTCTTCATGCCTTCAAAACCCAGCACCGCCTGGGTGACTCCTCCACTACCAAGTTCAGCTGCCAGCACAGGTTTAATTTGGCTGTCTCTGGAACATAGCTCCTGTGTGCTGACTCTCAGGAAACACAGAAGGTTTCACCTTAATGATTGATGTTGCTGTCTTTTTTATCACAGCTGGCCCCAGCTGAAGACACCATACTCTTCACACAAATGGCCCTGTCGGGTTTGGCTTCCCTCTGAAACTCCATAAGCCAGGCTTCCATCGTCTACACTGCTCTCAACATTCTCATCTCCCAAACTCCCACAGAACAGCTCACTCGGCTTAATGCTCAGTGACTTTTCTAGACTAAAGTTCCAAAGTCCTTCCACACTCCTCCCCAAAGCAACACGTCTCTCACAGCAACACCCCATTCCTAGTACCAATTTCTTTCCCAGTTAGGGTTACTATTGCTGAAACACCATGATCAAAGCTGACTGGGGAGGAAAGGGTTTATTTGGCCTACACTTCTTTTCTTTTTCTTCCATTTTTATTAAATTGGGCATTTCTTATTTATATTTCAAATGTTATTCCCTTTCCTGGTTTCCTGTCCATCAGTCCCCTATCCCCTCCCCTTCCCCTTCTATATGGGTGTTCCCCTCCCCATCCAGAGGGAGGAGCTGATGCAGAGGCCATGGAGGGAGGGATGCTGCTCACTGGCTTGCTCCTCGTGGTTTGCTCAGCCCGGTTTCTTATAAAACCCACCAGCCCAGGGATGGCATCAGCCACAAATGTGGGGACCTTTTCTCAGTCGAGGCTCCCTCCTCTCTGATGACTCTAGCTTGTGTCAAGCTGACAAAAGATGAGTCAGTACAGCCTACCAGCATCTTCCACTGACCACAAGTCACTTGTCTGATGCTCGAATACTTCTGAGGGAGGGAGGGCAGCTGGCATTACCATTGACTACCTTTCATTGCAAGAAAAAGTCATTTCCCCACACAACCGAGAGGAAACTCGCTACAGAGGCTGTAGGGACATATATGGTTTATTTCCTGAGACAGAGTCACACATAACCCAGACTGGCCGATTGGAGTTGAGTGGCCTTGGGCTTCAGATGCTCTCTTTCATCCCCCTCCCCGCTGTGTTGGATGACAGCTGTATGGGTTAATTGTCATTTTGAGTCTGTCCCTGCCCACCTTCTGTCTCCTTCCCTTGCCCACATGGCCTTTGTCCTTTTGATACTTTCCTGATGATAAATAATTGGAAAATTAGTTCTGAGTCTTTGTTTTCCCTGATTGTACCACTACATCTGAATAAGAACAGACAACTTTTTATAAGTGCAGTAAAAATACGACAGCATACAATGGGCAATGGTCATGTAGCAGCCCCGAGGTATTTCTGTGGCACGGGTGTTTCTGCGGCTCGGGCTGACTCTGGTGTGACAGCACACACAGTGCCAAGTGTTGGCACTGAGGTTGTATGGCACACGTGTTTACGTAGAAACAGCAAGATCCATAAGAGTTAAATTTGTGGGAGGAAATAAGAGGTTAAGGATTCAGATTACTTCCAACCACTAGAGCAGGCTTTCCTTAATGCCAGAGAGGTGGTGCCTGGAGTTCAGCCCTCCATAATCTGGGCACCAGACCCAGTGACTCTGTGGCCAGGCTTCTGAGAATGCAAGTTATCCGTTTCAAGCTGGGATTTTTGTAGCTGTGGATAGAGAAGGGAGAAGGGAAGCCCATTAGGGACAGAGAGGGGAAGTTGGTTGTTTTACTTAAATAAAATGACTGCCATCTCTTTCTGTAACCAGTGGGTTTGGGGTAGGGGGCAGGGCGGTCGAGGTCTGATGCGTTCTGCAATGCCCAAATAACTGGTTTTCTGGAACAATGATCTCAGCTTATGGGCCCTTTCCAAAACCAATTTGAGCTTGGGAATTTAGCTTAGCGACTCAGTGGCTTCACAGATGTGACTTTCCTCACCCCCGCAGGTGTTTATTTTACTACCGAGGACTGAACCCCAGGTTTCATGCATGCCAGGCAATCAGGCTACATTGGAGTTATAACCCCAGCCCTGTGGCATGGTGAACTCTGAGGAAGATGAGCCTCCATCCCAAAGAAGCAGCCAAAGAGGCACGAGAGGCATGGATGTACTCGTTGTGTAGGAAAAGAAGAAATAGCTCACTCCAGACACCTGGAGATAAGGGTGTTCCTCAGGAACATCCTTTAGCGTACTTTAAGGAGACTCACTGGAAGACGCTCATGCCCACATGGGCACTGGTGCTGAACTAAGGTGTTCTGGGTTCTGCGGCATAGCCAATCTCTCAGTCTCTGCAGGGAACTGGTCCAGGAGCTCCGAGCATACCCACATACGAGATGCAGTGCTGGATAATCTTATGACTCTCAGTTGAGAAAATGCCTCCATAAATCAGGTAACATGCAGGGCTGTGGGGCATTTTCTTAACTAGTGACTGAAGGGGGTGGGGGGCAGATCCATGGTTGGTACCTCTGGGCTGAGCAAGACGAGGAGGAGCAAGCCAGAGCGCAGCCCCTCTCCATGGCCTCCGCACCAGCTCCTGCCTCCAGGTTCCTGCCCTGTGTGTGTGAGTTCCAGTCCTGACTGCTTTCTATGATGAACAGTGATAGTGAAGTATAAGCCAAATAAACCTTCTCCTCCCCAACCCACTCTTGGTCATGGCGTTTCATCACTGACAATAGTAATCCTGACTACGACACTTGCCTAACTGGGCCTTTGTAGTCACCAAGGTCCCCGTCTCCCCTTCCCACAGGCTCTGGCCTCATGCTTTCTTTGCTTCTCTGGATTTGGCTATGTGCAGTGTCACGGTGTTGGAAACATGAAATTGAAAACAGAGGGGGGTAGGGCATTAAAATGGATCACTTCTTTCCCTCTGATCTGTCTGTCCTGCCTGGGTGCTGCTCCTGACCTGTCCACTGACTTCAGGATCCACCATCATGTCCCGTGCACAGTCAGGGAGCCCCGTGAAGCCCAGGGGTGGTTTGCCTTAAAATCCACAAGAGCAGAGAACATGGACGTGGTAGTAAAGACAGAAGGAAAGAGGGAGAAGAGAGACTTCTTAATAACTAGTTATACATGGCTACTCAATGGAGAATTGCCTTCCTCATGAACTGTAAATTATTGTCTATAGACACTCACTATGGTCTCCTCCAGGCTGAGCAAATAGAGACCCAGCCTTGCTTCACTGAACGCATTCACTTAGGGGACACGTCCTGAGACTGGCCTCAGTCTCCAATGACACAACACCCCACCATCCGCTAGATGGCAGCATAGGACAGGAGAGGAGGTGGAGGCAGCGGCCCAGGGACGAGGAATTTAAAGATAGGAGGGAGGGAGGAGGGGGAAGGAAAAGGGTGTGGGGTGTGTGTGTGGGGAGGTGCAGTATAAGGTGTGGGAAGAGACAAGAGAGATGTACAGAGGGTCAGGAAATTGAACGGAGGTGTGTAGCATGGAGGATGGGGAACTGGGGGCAGCAAGTCCCAGTGCCAGGAGCAAGAAGCTCCCAGGACTCAGTGGGGACAACAGAAGCTGAATACCCAACAAGCGAGGCGGAGAGAGAGAGCCCTTAGAGACTGTATCCCTCGGATAGGCAAGGCCTCTGGTTGAGGGATGGGGCCACTCACCCATCTCAAGAATTTTAACCCAGAATTGTTCCTATCTAAAGGAAAGGCAGGGACAAAAAATGGGGCAGAGCCTGAAGGAAAGGCCATCCAGAGACTGCCTCACCTAGGGACCCATCCCACCTGCTGATGCCAAACCCTGGACACTGTTGGTGACGCCAGGAAGTGCTTGCTGACAGAAGCCTGATATAGCTATTCCCTGAGAGGCTCTGCCAGCGCCTAACCAATAGAGATGCAGATACTCACAGCCAACCATTGGGCTGAGACCTGGGACCCCAATGGAGGAGTTAGGGCAGGGATTGAAGGAGCTGAAGGGGTTTGCAACACCATGGGAAGAACAACAATATCAACCAACCAGACCCCCCCCCCCCAGCTCCCAGGGACTAAACCACTAACCAAAGAATACACATGGAGGGAGCCATGGCTCCAGCCTCATATATAACAGAGGATGGCATTGTAGGGCATCAATGGGAGGAGAAGTCCTTGGTCCTGCTTTCATTTTCTGCTGATATTTCTACATCTCATGAAGTTTGCAAACACATTAGTTTGACAAACACGAAGCCACAAGTGTTCTACTGTAGAATGGGGAAGCGTGGGCTCAGCACATCCATAGTCACCGCTGACAGGAGAGTTGAGCTCCAGACAGTTAAATGATTTTTTTTTGTCTGCAGGACTTTATAATGTGAAATGTTGGGTTTAGGGACAATAGTTGTAGATTTGAGTCCTTCTTAAAATCGTCTCTCTGCGGTATAATTAAGTACTCTTCTGAAACTTGGAGGAATACCAAGTTGCTCGTTATTCTGATTACGAAAGCACGTCTCTGTCTGCAAAGCAGCGCTCCAAGGTTCTCGGGAGGACGCGCGACTCATGTCCAAGCGATGAGTTGTGGGCGAGCAGCACACTGGCATTTGCACTTCTTCACTTTTCAGTCCTAATGACCGTGTGAGGCAGGGTGACAACAAACCCCGTCGTTTGCAGATGCCATCCTAGGTAGGCAGGTTCTAGAACAGAATATTTTCAGAGTAATGCTTAAGGAATTGTATGGGCAGGGGAAGGCCAGCCTCCTGCCTGTTAATTCAGGTTCCTTTCCTGACGCTGCTGGGTGTGAAAAGTGCCCAAGACGTGCAGCTTAGGAGAGAAGTCCAGCGTCCTCAGCAGGCCCCTCAAGCAGGGATGTTCTTCCTTTACAACTTTCTGCAGGTGAGAGAGACTGGGGACAGGAAGTGGTGCACAGAAGGTCAGCAGTCCTCAGGAAAAGGCCTCAGGGCTGACCTGTTCCCTCCTAAATTGTCCCCATCATAGTAGTCAGTGTGTCCCTTACAGCGGCCCTGTGAGGCATGCATGTGATTTCTTTCTTTTTTAAATCTTCATTTTACATGTATGGGTGTTTTGCCTGCATGGATGTCCTGTGTACCACACCAGTGCCTGGTCTGTGAGTAAGCTAAAAGAATGTGTTGCTCCTTTGGAACTGGGGTTTCAAGGGATTGTTAGCCACAGTGTAGGTGCTGGGACTCCAACCCCAGTCCTCTGCACATAACCACTGAGCTGTCCTGCCACCACACCCATATGATCTCATTAAGGATAAACTCAAATGCCAGATTAACTTGTGGGTTATTTCCTGCCATTTTGATTAAGTATATTTCTGCAGCACGGCCAGGCATTTGTTCGACTGATAAAAGGAGCAGCCCCCAGTTTCCCCGGGAAATGTCATGGGATAGCCTGAATTCTTACCATACCATTGAGAATGACATAAAAATTAATTTTTTATGAAATTTCTGAAAATTTCCCATTTAAGATTTATTTTCCTTTTTAAAGGGTTTATTTTGTAACTCTGTATATGTGTATGTATCTGTGTGAGGGCAGGTGCATAGGAGTGCAGGAACCTATGACGACCAGTAGATAGCGCTAGATCAACACGGTACTAGAATTACAGGCGATTCCGAGTCCCTGGACATGGGAACCAAATTCACACCATCTTCAAGAACAAGCAGTTAACACACTGCTGCAGACCTTGCTGCCCGTGGTGAACATGTGTGAACTTCTATCAATTGTAAAACTATTACTGTTGTTTGACAACACACAAGAATTTCTACTTTGTACACAGGTTTCTTCCCAAATGTTAGGACTATAATCTAGGACCATGGGAGACAATTGTGGACCCCCTGTGAAGACCAACCTGGCCTAGAGTGTCCCCTAAGCCCACCCAACTGTTTTGCCAGACAAACAACAGTACATGCGATGTTCAAGCCAGCTGCTGTTTCAGGAGCAAGAGCCAAAGTTGCCTGTCAGCCACGGTCCTGCTTTCCCATGATGCTTAGCTGGCAGCACCCTTGTTGGTATGGGGTCTGGCTATGCAGGCTTTTAGTTTAGTGTGTGTGTGTGTGTGTGTGTGTGTGTGTGTGTGTGTGTGTGTGTTGCCTGCATGCTGTCTGTGGTCCACATGAACCTGCTTGTGGGAAGCCACAAGAGGGCACTGAATTTCCTGGAAGTGGATTCACAGACAGTCGTGAGCCACCATGTGGGTGCTTGGACTGGAATCCAGAGGGAGAGTGCCCAGTCCACTTAACTGCGAGCTGTCTCTCTCCAGTCCTCACTATGTAGTTTTAGTGAGAAACCACAACCTCAGTGTGGTGGTTTGAATATGCTTGGCCCAGGGAGTGGCACTATTAGGAGGTGTGGCCTTGTTACAGTGGGTGTGGCCTTCTTGGAGGAAGTGTGTCACTGTTAGGGGTGGGCTTGGAGGTTCTCCTCCTAGACATGTCGGTGTCAGCCTTCCCTTGTTCTCCTTTAAAACAGGATGTAGAACTCTCTGCTCCTCCCGCACCATGCCAGCCTGGATGCTGCCATGTTCCCTCCTTGATGATAATGGACTGAACCTCTGAACCTGTAAGTCAGCCCCAATTAAATGGTGTCCTTTGTAAGAGCTGCCTTGGTCATGCTGTCTCTTCCAGGCCGTTAGTCACCATGTGGGAGCTGGGAACCAAACCCAGGTCTACAATGCCCGGAGGGCTCTTACCTATGGAGTCATCCCTCTGGCCCCCATCCCAAATATTTTATAAAAGATTTTGTACATGTATATATGTTGACTGTATTCCTCTTTGTATCTCACTATTATAACGGTCAAAATCTAGTTCTGAGTTTTAAACTAAGGTACTGTTTTAAGAAGGAAAACATAGGAGTCAGAAAGACCTTATTCTTAGCCTAAGAATCGCAAATCACGGAACTTGTAAACTATAACCCTGTCAGCTCTGTCAACAGTTGGGTCTTGACATTAATCTAAAGGGGAGACCGATCTCAGAGCCACCTGGCTCATCTCACAAAATTGTTCCTACCTCCCCTTATTGGGGACTTGGTTTCCTAAATTACTAACCAGATGCACACCTGCTTCTGTAACCTCACTTAAATGCTGCCTGCTCAGAAAAAACAAAGGTGACAATGCCTCATGCAGCATAAAGACCCTCAGAGTGGAGTAGTTGTGGTTTCCCTTTTAAGAACTCCACCTTCTCACTTTGTAGAGGTTCTCACACTGGCACAGGAGGCTCTTGTTGCAACTTTGTTAAAATGAAAATAGGCTTGCTTTCTGGCCTTGATTTAAGTTCTGCAGTGGTAGTCCCCCCCTCCATGTCCTCCAGCTCTGCAGCACCCTAGTTTCTCTCTCTTCCCTCCCATTGGTCCCCATTGTCTCCACAGAGATGGTATTACTTCAGATCTGTGCATGTAAAATGATTTAATGCATCCATACAGAATCCAGGACTATAGCTGACTTGATTCACGGGATGTGATCTTCCACAGTTACGTCCATTTTCCTGACAATGGCTTGCTCCTATTCCCATCCTGAATGTTTGCCGTATTCTGTTTGTCCACACCTCTGTGGTGGGAATTGGGTTTCAGTAGTTGGGTTTTATACTTGGTGGTGCAGTGAGCAGTGGTGTGGAATTCCTCTGTGGTACGTTGGGGTCCTTTGTCTGAACACCCTGGAGTAGTAGTACTGGGTCATATGGAAGTTCTGTTTTCATTGTGTTTTGAGACGCCTGCATCCTGACTTTCCCAGTCATTAGACCTACATTCCCATGAGCAGTGTCTAAGGCCCTGCTGTCTACCTCCTTGCTAGCATTCATTGTTCTGTGTTCTTTTAAACAACAATTTGATTAAGAATTTCAATTTCATATGGTGTTTTGAACATATTTATCACTGTCTCCAAAAAATCCTCCCATTGTGGTTACCACAGCATTGTGCTAAAAGTTTAAGCTTACTATTCTTGAAAGACCAAAAAGCAAACAACATTGACCAGTTCTTGTAAAACTTGCTGTTCTTGCAAGATAACAGGTCACGAGGCTGTTATTTCTCCTTGTGTAATCAGGATTGCTTACCCTGCCCAAAAACATGACTAGCATAGCAGCAAGGCATACACACTAAGATGAGTCTTGCCTATACACAGACAGGATATGAATTAATTCCACCCCCACACCCCCAACTGTAACTACATTGTAAGCCCTGGGCTAATGGGGCTAAATGCTGCATCCTGAGAACACTAGAGTGCAGTCCTGGGGCCTGAATTTAAATAAAACACTCTTTTTATTAGTAAATCTTTTAGTCCCAGACTCGTAACACCATAACTACCCTCTCCACTCTCCTATACCTTTCTATCTATTGTGTGACTACTCTTTCCCTAGGAAGATACAACACACACATCTATTCACCCCAGATAGGGTAAGCCCATGGCAGACTGAAGTACATACAATAGCACCAAATCCAATTCGGTGATCCGGTGGTTTTTACTGCCATTATTTACAGAAGTATGGGGGTGGGAAGTGACTCAGAGGAACAGAAATGACTCAAAGACAGATACATCACCACAGCCCATCCCAGCATGGGTGACAACTTACCATAATTTGCAACCCAGAGCACACTGCACAGCGTGACAGCAGCTTAACAGGTGAAAGAATGTTTTAAATCTCAGTTGCTCTAAATTTCTTCCAGCAGCATGCCTGTTTTCTGCTTCTGTCAGGCAGCTAGGTGGTCTGGTCCCAGTTGTCTTTATAACTTGTCTCATCATAGAGAGACTCTGAGCAGCTTGGGTTGATTATGATTACATCTCGGAAAGGAGGGACTTAGAGAATCTGTTCAGTTTCAGGGACTTCCTGAAGCTATTTGGAATCATTTACCTTCCTGTTTAAGAAGATCCCTGCTGGATTGAATGATACAATCTCTCAGGCAAGGATATACAACATGGATACCTCCCATCACCTAACTCTGAGAAATTGTCTCCTCCTACTCTTCCTCTCTCCTGTCCTCGTCTTCTTCCTCCTCATGTTCCTTCTCCTCTCCCCATCAAGTCAATTTTGTGTTACCCAACTAATCTCAATCTCAGTAGTGAAGTCCGCCTTGGGACCCAGAGAAAAACAAAACCTCTGCTGTTCCACCAGCCTGACCGGAGAGAATTGAACTTCTCCCCTCTGGCACCTCAGGTGCCGGTCCCTGGCTATGACTGCTTGGTTGATAATTGTCATTTAAACCAAATGATTTGCTTTGCTGAAACCCCCAGAAAACACATTTTCTGAAAACAGTAGGGGAGCTGCCCTGGGCAAGGTGGGGAATCACTAGCAGGCAGACAGTGCAGCCCAAATAGAGCATCTCCACTTCCTTCTGGACCTGTGAGTCTGACCTCCAACCCCCACCTCCAGCCCCTGACACTGACCAGGATTCAAGACCTCGAACAATTTCTGCCAAGTTCACTTAAGAACTGATGGCAGCTGCCTGGAATTGCTGCTTTTGTATGTGGTCCATCTTGGACGTTGAGAGAGACCCTTTGGAGGCTGAAAGGGCTTGAGAATATGGATAGGTCTTACTTCCTGGAGATTGCTCAAAAGGTTTGCAGCAACCATGACTCTATAAGAGTCAACCCAGCCCAGGTCCCACAGCTACACCCACAAGCTGAAGGCAACCTGCCAGCGCTGGGCTGCACGCTCTTGCTGCCCGGAGCTGAATGGAAAGGGGATAGGGAACCATGTAGACTACATCTCTACTCATGAGAATCGGTGCCTGGGCAACCTGTCTGCATCCACTGCAACATCATAGATGTGCACCCATCTTCTTGGGAGAATCTGACAACCATAACTCATCTGCTCTCTGGAAGAGACTCAGCTGGTTAGTGTCTGGCAGCAGACTGGCTGGGCTGAGGTTCACAGAATCGGATGGGGCTGGTCCAGGAGCATGCCTGATAATGCACTGGTTGGGCATTGTATATCCACCTCTCTGGGTCCCCACAGGAATGCTGACACAGCATCATCTGGGGTGGCTAGGAAGAGTCCATGCCCAGTGTCAGTCATTCTGCTTCCTTTCTGAGCATGACTGAAGTGGCATCCACCAGCAAGCCAGCCAATATGCAGGGACAGGACCAAGTCTTTTGGACAGAGAAGCCACTGTCTCTTCTTTGCAATTACAGAGCCACCAGGCATTCTCCTTCCCTCTTCCTCTCCTGGTATCCCTGCTTTCCCCTCTGGGGTCTCTTTTTTCTCATTAGCTTTTCTCTTACAGAGTTGGAGTTGTTGTAAACCTTCTGCAGATGGAGGAGACGGTCTGCATTCTCTGTAACTTGTGCAACGTGGTCCCTGGAGGGATGGTGTGCTTCCTTCCTTCCTACGAGTACCTGTGCCAGGTACATGCTTACTGGGACAAGACTGGCCTGCTGCCACGTTTGTCTGTCAGGAAAAAGGTGAGTGCCCCTTAGCCTGTCTACGAGGACATTGCTACTTGTAGCTCTTCCAAGGGGCCCTCAACCTTGTTAACTTGGCATCTACCAAGTCGAGGCCTGGCACGCAGGCCACAGGGCTTTGCTGTAGCCTGACTACATGATCCATCCACATGCTTCAAAACCCAGACTGGGCTCAAGAATCAGTCTTTTGAAGCCTTTTGCTGGGAGGCCTCATCTTCTACCCTCAGATCGTTCAAGAGCCCAAGAGAGCGAGCCAGGTGGAGCAGGTGCTGACGGCGTATTCCAAGTGCATTGCGGTGAGAGACGGAAGTGAGGCTGCGTCCAGAGACCACCTGTGCCTGGCAGCTGGGAACAGTTGTGTGGCTCCCAGGCTTGGCTCAGGAACCCTGCTGTGATTCTCTTTCGATGGTGCTGCTCCTTCTAAAGATGTGAGGCAAGATGGAGACAGTTGTCAGCTTGGCCCTCTGTGGACAACAGGAGCTTTAGAGGTCAGCTTGTCCAGGAGCCTCTCAATCTGCTAATACTCGAGTGTGTGAGGAAGGCCCCAGCCTGCCTAGAGGTTGCTGGTCCACAACTAATATCATTGTTGGCCATACAATACAGTTGGTTTGTACAGTCAAATACTCACACATAACTGGTCAGGGTTGTCAGTGAAGCTTCCTTAATCCATTTTGATTTCTTTCAATTCCAATATGGAAAACTGGACCTGTATCTGCATTGGGGTTCCCTAGAGGTCTCAATGTCAATCTAAGAGAAAACATTCCACTAAAAAGGACTGGGATTCCAAAAATAGGGTTATTTGTCTTTGGGGGGCCTGATTTGGGAGTCTCAGGACAGAGAGGGCACTTAACTATGAACATGGGGAAGAACTCTTTTAACATGGAGCAGAGGTTTCATCCCTGTCCTTGGTAGACCCTCCATGGGTGAGCCAAACATGGTAGGGTCCAAGTGTCTGGTCTGCAATTCTGGGTGAGCCCAGATGATCCCGAGAAGAGTGGATGAACACAGAGCAATGACTGCCTTCCTGCCTGCCTGTACAAAAACCCAACTGGAACACAGGCTCTCTGGGGGCCAAGAATGACATCTCAGAATCGAGTTCTCTTGAGGACCATTCAGATTAGGAGTGGGAGCAGAACAAGACAGGGAACGTCTGTAAGTATTAGGGTAGGGTTTTCCCTTGTTCTTTATGTCAGGGTATGTCAGGTTGGGTCTTGGAAGTATTCATGCAGAGATAGGAGTATGTGTCCAATTCCTGGACACCCTACCTGATAAACTAGGAAAGTTCCATGATAAGATGTGCAATTGAAAACTCAATAAAGGATAAAGAAGGGGTGGGAAGGAGGGGATAATCTGTGGAATGCCTAGCCCTGAAGTGACACACCTGGGTGGTATGCCTGGGTGATAATCGGTTCCTGTCTTTTGTTCTCGGTCTTTTGTTCCTGTGGGTGTAAGCCTGTTTTCCCACTGTGCTTCCTGGAATTTTCCACCTGGTGAACTTGGGGTATATATTCAGTGAATAAAGGTAAAGATTTTTCATTCTCATGACACGAATGAACCGAGTATGTGTTTTTTCTTAAACCCTGCAGGCTTACACCCTTGGTACCACGTCGGTGGGGACACAGACAGTGGAGCCCTTTCATAATGGCAGCCAAGAGCTGAATCTCCAACAGAAAGATGTTGGGGTGTTAAGGAGTAGCATTAGGTAGAGATGAAAAGTATGCTTTAACCCAGATGTGTAGAGCTCTGCTATGGTCAAGCTCACCTGGGTACAACAGAGAATGAGCAGGACTAAAGAGGAGAGTTTCTGGAGTTATGCACATGGAGGTGAAGGATGTCACTGTCTGGGAAAACCAGGAACCCAGACTGCAGGCACACGGGGAAACCCTGTACATGAGCACTGCAAGCTAGGCTGGATTTCAGGGCAGTACAGGAACCTCACCATGGACAGACCGTGGGCTCTCACCCTACAGGAATGACCATGGAGCCACAATCTTGACAGTGTGTTACATTTTGTTAACCCAAACTTTGAACAGCATCCACATCCTTTTAGTTTCAGCTCCCACTACCAAGGAAAATTCCTCTTACACTTCCTTATCCAAGTGAGAGCCTGATTAATATCGCCTCTCCCTTTAAGACAGATCTCTGGTCACCTAAGGCCTGGTGAGATACCAGAGTGCACCTTGGGCCTGGCAGCTGCTCTTCCCTCCTTGGGAGTGGAGAGAGCCCAAGCTGCTCCTGTCTTCAGTGTCAGCATGGTTTTAGCATTCCTGAACCTTTAGTTGTCTACACTGACATAAGAGCAGTCCATGCGAAAGAACTCCCCAATCTTGAGAAGGCAGGATTAGGAGCCATGTTGGGTGTAGGTAGTTTGTGTGAGCCTGGACAAAGAGGCTGCTTTTATAAGAAATGTGGGAAATGGAGTCACTTCTATAATGCTGTATCACTAGTTTTATACATCACCACCAGTGTTCTTGTTAAAACCTAAAACTCAGCTATAATTTATACACTAAGAGAGAAGTGAACATTTTTTAAAAAGACTTATTTATTTATATGAGTACACTGTCGCTTTCTTCAGACGCACCAGAAGAGGGCATCGGATCCCACTACAGATGGTTGTGAACCACCATGTGGTTGCTGGGAATTGAACTCAGGACCTCTGGAAGAGCAGCCCGTGCTCTTAACCACTGAGCCATCTCACCAGCCCCAGAAGTGAACATTTAAAGTGAGTTGAACCTAAGGAATGAATCTAACACACCCACCTCTCTAAGTCTCTGCACATTCCTTTCCCTCCAATCCTCCTTCCCTCCCTCCCTGCCTCTTTCTCATCCTCCCTGTCCCTCCCCATCCTCCCTCCTCCCAAACCGTTAGCTCCGGGGCTTCCTGTGTCAGGCTCACGGCTCTCCCACCCACTATGAAGAAAGCCTCCATGTTAGTGCACTTCAGAAGGTCCCTCTGACAGAAGCGCTCCATGATTTTCAAATCAGACTGTGCTTATCTGTTCCTTTGTCTACTAAACTGCCTCAGCTTCACACGTGAGGCCAACAGCACTCTGGAGAAAGCTTGCCTGACCCACTGTTAATATGGAGCTGTCCTTACTGAGCATCCTCACCTTGTCCTCCCCACCTTCATCCTCCCAGTCCTCACTCAGTGTAATCAGGATCTGGGTCTAGAGGACAATTTCCAAGTTGTAGGTCAAAGTTCTTATCACTAAACCTGTGTCTTCCTTCCCAGGCAAAGAGGTGAGGGCGGTGTGGCGAAATAGAAGCCCTGAACACTGCTCAGTTTAGCTCTGACAAGTTTCCACTTCACCCTGCTTTAGGAGTCATCTGCACACCAGGGCCATCTGTGATGGCCTTTTAATGTTTAATGTTAAATGGCTTTTAAATGTTTCCTTCCACCCATGAATTTTAAACACCTTGATTCTCAGCTGTCTTTGTTCTCAAACGGCTTCCACATGGGAGCATTCAACCTGGGTTAACCCTAACCTCACTCTGTGCCCTGGGACATGAACACTCAACTTTTGTTCCAGAAAATACTACGTCTCACTACCTCTGAGGTGACGCTGCAGTTTTCTGTTTGCTTGTTTGTTTTTGTTTTGTTTTTAGAGTGAAGACAAGTCTTTAGAGAGCAGGGATGAGGAACAGGCGCCCAAATCCTTGCCTAGACAAGACGGTGTCTATTGCGGGATAGAGGCTGAGGTGAGGGAGCCTAAGAGACATGTTGCTGTAACAGCCAGGCCTGCTACTGCCCTTCAGTCTGTCTACAGCCCTGATTGGGCTGTGCCTGAAAGTCTGCCCCGGGAACCCTCTTGGAGGAACCGGAAGTGACACACTGGAAGATGTCATTGGCTGCTGAGCTCGACCCACACTTGAGCCAGCCGCGAGGGACATCTCTGAAGATGTAGCTGGTGAGACAGATAACCGCCCCTCACCTAGCTTTCTCGTCAGGGCTGCCTGAACCTTAGGCATGGAACTCAGTCAGAATGGAGCCCAATCCCAACCTGAACACAAGAGTGAAAAAGTGGGCGGGGCTCCAGGAGGGGTCGTCTGAGACGATGAGACGCCCTCAAACCGTTTGTCCAGCTTGGTTCTGCAGGAGAGGAGCTCACCAGATATTCTCTGGTCATGGGCTAGACATCCAATCCTCATGCCTCTCATGGGTCCTTAAAAGCTAGAGTGAGGATCTGTGTACTTAGTACGTGGAATCTCTGTCTACTGATGGCGCAGCTGGGCAGGAGCCCTGGACCAACTGGAATACAGACTATGGAGCAATATTGCTGCTACCCCGCCTTTCTAGTCTGTGCACCAGGCAGCATTCCTTGAGAAGACATGAACACATATCTGTGCAACCGAGATATGATGCCAACAACAGACCTCAGGTTCATTCTACCCACGTCTAGCTGATTCAACCAGTGGGTTCACCAGTGGGTTCCTTGCTGAAGTACGCATGCGGAGTCTCAAGAAATGGTGGCTCGAGGGCAGCTGATCTCGAAATGTCTGACTCAGCACTGCCTTCAGCTTACAACAGTTGCATTTCTGGAGCTTCTGATAACTGGATAGCAGGCCATACTGGTCACCGTTTTTGGATCATAGACATCCCTAGTGCGTAGGTCTATGAATTGCCCCTCCCCCAAACAACCTACTTGTTAGCAACCTCCAAATGGTACTGGTTTTGACTTCTGAATGAGTAAATGTCAGCATGTTTGACCCACAGAAGCATAGCTACTGAAGCCTGCATCTTCCTTCCTTTTGCTGTAGTAAGACACCATGACCAAGACAGCAGACTTAGAAAAGTGAATTGTAACTCAGACTCATACACTGAGAGTCTACTGTGGTACAACAAAGGCATTGTGAGAGGAACAGCTGAGAGCACACTTGGTCCACAAGTGGGAGGCAGAGAAGAAATCACTGGAAATGGCTTGGGATTTTGAAACCTATAAACTCAGCCCCAGGGACACAGCACTTCCTCAAGACCAGACTACCTAAGCCTTCCCAAACAGTTGTACCAGCTAGGAAACAAAGCACTCAAGTGCATGGGCCTGCGGGCCATTCTCATTCAAAGGCCTACGCAGATTCTTAGTATCACAAGGAAGAAAAAGGACTGAAAGCAAAAGTCAAGACAGCAACTGGCAACGTGAAGATAGGGACACCCTCCACTTCCTGGTCCCAGGTAGCGTTTGTGAGGGAATTGTAAGTGAGAAGGAAACATCACGTGCTTAAGTCTGTGCTCTGGGTTGGGGTTTTGTCCCTGTAGTCCAGAGAGCTATTTGTTTTTCCCTTTTCTTTTGTTGGAACCAGAGGACTCTTACATGCCTATCTTGGTTTAATTTCTAGTTCATGTGTGGGGATTTTCCCTGGACCTCTCAGCAGAGGTCAAGGACAGTACTCAACCTCATTTCATGGCCAGCCTCTTCAGAAGGAGAAACCTCAGGAATAAGCACGTGGTGCTTTTCTCTCCAGTTGTGTGAGCTTGACTCTGTAAAATTAGCCTACCCTGGCCTTGCAGGGACCTGGCAGCCATAAATGTACTACCCGGGAAAGCACAGAGAAGCATCAGCACTACCTTTGTTTTGGTATTGCTGTTCTCCAAAAGTAACAGCTTCTGAATTCAATTTTCAAATTGAATTTTCTTTAATACCTTAATATTCATCTTGATAGAGGAATTTTTTATTGGATTTTTTTATTTACATTTCAAATGTTACCCCCTCTCCTGGTTTCTCATCCATAAACCCCTATCCCCCATTCCCCTGCTTCTATGAACGTGTTCCCCCACCCATGTACCCACTCCTTCTCGCCTCCCCGCCCTGACATTCCCCTAACATTGGGGGGGGGGGTCCAGCCTTGGCAGAACTGAGAGCTTCTCCTCCCATTGGTGCCAAATAAGGCCATCCTCTGCTACATAGGCAGATGGAGCCATGGGTCTGTCCATGTGTATTCTTTGGATGGTGGTTTAGTCCCTGGGAACTCTGGTTGATTGGTATTGGTTCTTATGGGGTTGCAAACACCTTCAGCTCCTTCAATCCTTTCTCTAACTCCTCCAATGGGGACCCCGTTCTCAGTTCAGTGGTTGGCTGTGAACATTCACCTCTGTATTTGTCATGCTCTGGCAGAGCCTGTCAGGAGACAGCTATATCAGGCTGTCTTGACAGAGGAATCTTGGTGTCTCCAGAAAGAATATGCCCAGAACAGACACAACCTGAACATACCATGACAGCAATCAAATACTGCCCCCAAATGAGAACAATCCCAACACATGGACTAGAAATTAAACACTTACTTAAATGCAAACAGCAATGTAAAGTCATGACTTGCAATCAAACCTAGAGAAGGACATAGTGGACAAAAGCCCTTTAGAACCCTTCAATGCCCTTCAGTGCCCCAGAACCTGTTCTGACGGAGTCATACAATGGTAATGTTGGGTGGAGTCTGGGCAGGAAGCTCTCTGAGATGAGGGCACAGGGCTCCTCCTCTGCAAAGGGAACACACAGGGTGAGCTGCAGGCCTAAATCCTAACAGGGAGCCACTCTCTGCTCAGCTAAAACCCCTCATGTACCAACTTTTGACAGTTGCCCCAGAGAAGGCACCCACTAGAAAATATTCAGAAACTCTGTGCTTCACCAAATATGAGTGAGCAAAGTTCATAGACTATTCCAAGTGAGGCCTACGCAGGCCACACCATCCTAGCCCTCCATGTTCTGTGACTTTGGTGTGACACATATCATGTGTGCATCTGTGCAGAAAGAGTATGAGGAAATAATGGGGACACACTTAATATCAAAGGTCATGCGATCAACTTGGGCTTGGCTGTAGGACGGTCACAAGGACTTGTCCCTGGCAGTAGACCTTTCTATGCCCCACAATTTCTTCTCCTTCAGTTTTCCCCATAAGGAAGAGGCATTGATCTTGCCCGTGTCTGTTCAGGACACTGAACAACAGCAGCTGCCTGAAGACAGTGCAGGGGGTAAACGTGTCTCCAGGTTTTTCCTTTTCTTCTGTTGTCCCCTGAAGGAGAGCCCCATGTAGAGCCCAGGACCCAGTGTTCTTCTGTGACTGTCCCTTGTGTGAGCTTCAGCAAACTCTCAGGAGACCTTGCCTTTTGGGCAATACCCTGGCTGCAAACAGAGGAGCCACAGAAGAGGCAGAGGAGAGAGTGGAGGCTTGTCAGGGTTCTTTACAGACTGTGGCTTGAAAGAGTTCCATCCTTGAACCTTCCCCGGATTGCACTGCTAAGGCCCTCACACTTGGGAAGGTGTTATACACAGGCCTCCTGCAGGGAGGCAGGGACAGATTGGTTTCTCTAGGATAGGACTTTAGCATGCACTCAAGTGCATAGAAAGAATTCCCTGTCATTTGAAGAGTCTGAAGAGAATGGCAGACTCTGCAAACCAGAGAGGAGTGTCACTGGGAATCCACTTGTGTCACCTGATGAGTACTAATTGCAAATGCATTTCCCTCTGGTCTCGGAGAAAAGCTGAGGGCTTAAGCCTAGGACACATTAAGGGAAAAGGAACCTTGGACAAAGCCCATCCACACTCAGAAGCAGCCCTAAATGGTTAGGGACAGGCCTGAGTCTGCCAAACTAACCTACCACAGACAAACCGAATTCTACTGTGCACAAGTCAGATTCCAGAGAGAGAAAATTATAGTTCCTCTTTTAAATGGCAATGTTCCCAGGCTTACACCCTAGGAATATCATACACTTATCATAACTGATTGAAATAATATGTCAAGTCATGTTAAATTTATTATAAATTATAAGTATCCTCTTAATTGCAGTTGACATTAACATAATAGATATTTGTCTAGGGACAGCGTGCAGTGTGAGCTATGTAAAAGCATTGGGGAGATGCAGTGGGAGGAATAATTGATCCAGGTCATCAAAGGGGGCAGCAGGCTGCAGAATGAAGAGACCCAGAGACCTCATTTGTTGTGTGACCTCCATCAAGCTACTGAATTGAACCTGCACTCCTTAATTTGTAAATTACTCATCAAAACACTTGCCTGGCCTCCCTGGGAAGCTGCAGGATATATGTCCCTGAGCTCTTCATGGAGAACACTTTTAAAAGCCAGGGTATATGTCAGGGTATCTCTGTCCATACTAAAATGTAGAGGACCACATGCCCAGCTCAGCCCTAAACACACATCTACTCCATGTCATCCCTCCCCAGCTCTGGGAGACAGCATTTCAGTGCAGGATTCCTCCCCTCATCTTCATTCTGTAACCCAGCCTTTCTTTCTGAAGTTTCTCTATGAAGTCTTCTATGAAGCTGGACCCAAGTGAAAAGGATCCCCGGGGACCAATCTCACCACTCTTGTGCTCACGCCCTAAGCACAGTGGAATCCTTGACCTGGAATCCTATCTTTCTGTGTGTACACAAGGAGGCCCTACCATTCTGCCCTTGCTGGACACATGGAAGCTCCTCATGTCTAGAGAGGGTCATCTGCAGGACAAGCCTGGGCTGCTTTGCTGAGGCCTGCCAGCTTTTCCAGCCTCCCAGGTGCCCAGTGACAGGTGAAGCCTCACTTAGGATTTCCTCCAGGGTGTTTCTAGAGAGCAGCAGAGCCCAGGGGGTTTAAGAAGTCTATGGATCACTCAAGCAGGATCATCTGGATGTTGGATTTGATAAGGAGAAACAATGTACAGCTGCAGGACGGGGATCCCAGGCAGAGGAAAGAAAGGACCTGTGAGCAGCAAAGTGCAGAAGAGCTCCGCATAGTGCAGCCTGGGCTGGTGCTCGGGGAGGCAGCAGGCTGGCAACGCTTCTGTTACTGCCAGGAAATAGGGCATTGAGCTCAGAGACCTGAATCCAAACCATCCTGCTATAGGAGGCTCGAACAGCAAACTTAGTGATTGTGGATACCAGGTTCATGAGCGGGAGATACTGGAGACATTCTAGGCATAATGTTTTCTTCACTGAGGGAGGGAGGGATGGAGGCCTGAAGAGAGAGAGGGAGTGAGTGAGTGAATGAATGAACGAATGAACGAATGTGGTCAATGTATGGTTAACTTGAGATCTCATCGTAGCTCAGTGCTTTCTCCTACCTTCAGGGCACCGCCCTCTCTGTATGAGAAGCACTCTTAGAAAATTGCAGGAGGAGCCTCGGAGGATGTGGAAAGCCTTTCCTTCCCTCTTCTTCCAAAGTGGGGAGCATCCTGCCTTTGAGGTTAACTGTCCTCCTGAGGGAGAAGCTGACAGTGGAACTCATGATGGGGCACCTATGCCTCATCAGAGGTGACAGATCCTCACCAAGTTGTTCTTTGGAGGCAGAAGCCAATTTAAGCAATCCCCACATTCCTATCATTCCTTGAGAAACTCCTCCCTCCTCCTACAGACTCAGCAGACCTAGGGCACCACCTGCATCACCTCCCCCATGCATCCTTCTGAGGTGCACACTTCTTCAGGGTCTGATGTCAGCCTCTGTCAGTGAAGGCTGGGTTTTTATGGCCCATGTATGGAATGAGGGAACAGCAGTTCTGGAGACTTGGGGAGGGCCTACCTAGACAGAATTTGTTTCATTAAAGACTGGCAAGCTGCCAGGATCAATTTCCTAACCACAGGACATGTCCTTGAGACCTTCCTTGCACTCAGCTGTCTCTTCACCCTGCTGTCCCCAGGACTGCCCTTTGTTCCCACAATCCTCTGGTGACTGTAACTGTCCTAGGTCTGTGCTTGCATGCGGCCTCCCATAAGCAGAACGTGGGAGCTGTCCCATTCGGCCAGGTCTGCCCTGCTCGGACACTGGTGTCACATTCTCAGAGGCATGGAGCTGTGCAGCAAGTAAACCCTTGGACACTAGAAAAGTCTCACAGCTGTCATTCTGGGTGGCAGAACGGTACACCCAAGCCAGCAGCTTACACCAGACCTGACAGCAGCTCTTTCTAGAGACTGAGGCCAAAGGCCTGGTGTTCTGTCCCCTGCATGCCTCAACTGACGTGGTGACACCTGGCATAACTCTCCCTCTGTCTAGGCTCTTAGTGAAGTTTGAGTATTCGGTCTACTTTGTTTTCCTTATATTAAAAAAGGAAAATAGGAGACAGGACCGTGTCCAGACTGTTTCAGTTTTGCAGACAGCCTTCTGGAAAGGGAAAGAAAACTCTGAGATCTGCTTCCTCAGGTCACCTTGTTATTCTTTCCCAAGTCACCATTCTCGGTGACTTTTATCCAGTACAGAACCTGCACCCCCGGCCAGGTCAACTGCAGCCTCAATACTGCCCCCTTAATATTGTTCAACTGTGGAGGCCAACAGGCTGGGGCCTGGGCACAGACTATGGAGACATTAGGACTTAACTCTGGGAAGAATCCAAACTTGGCTCATTCCCTCCCACTTCCCTCAAATCCCGGGGGTTAGGGGTCTCCACTCCATCTACTAAGATCCCAAGGGCAAAGGAAGCCGGCAGTTGCTCTGAACATGTTAGGAGATCGCTTCAGGCCGACCATCACCCTGCTGTGTAGAGTGTCTGAGACGATTCCTCCTGCCCACCTGAAACTTTGTTCCCTTAGGCTTCAGGCCTGCTTCCCATCTCCTGCCTTCCCTGTGCCTGGCTCCTAGGGGTGGTCACTGTGTTCTCCACATTTGGAGGTTGAACTGTTAGAAATGCCATGAGGAAGCCTTGTGGGGGGAAGTGCACACATTTAATCCCAGCACCCGAGAGGCAGAGGCAGGTGGATCTCTGAGTTCACTGCTAGCTTTGTCTTATTGAGGGAGTTCGAGGATACCAGGGTTACACAGAGGTCTTGAGTCCACCCTGCCCCAAAGTGAGAAATGTCATGTAGAGATAAAGGCAGAGTATCTGAATACCTCATCTCGGGCTCTGGGCTAGTTAATGTAAGTTAAACAACAGTTTGTGGCAGTTAGGGTTTGCCCATCCCCCAGAGTGCTATCCACCAATCCCCTTTCTGCAAGGGGGCGGGCCTATCAGCCTCCCTTCCTTCTTCATTCTCTGTCCTGGAACATCCACTGCCTGGTGAGGACCAGTGTACAAAATACAAGTGTGTCGTAGGCTACTTTGCATCGATGTGGCAGACACTATGACCAAAAGCAACACAGGGCACACAAGCTTTATGAGGCTCATGTGTCCTGATCCTTGGCCGTCTGTGAAGAGAAGTCAAGGCAGGAACTCCATCAGGGCAGGAACCTGGAGGCAGGAAGTGAAAGAGAGCCTTCAGAGGAGGGCTGCTGACTGTCTTGCTAACCCGACTGTCCTTCTCAGGACATGCTGCCCAGTAGTGGCGGATCCTCCAGAGGGCTATGATCCTCCCATACCTGTCACTGAGGAAGACACCACATCATTCCTGTAGGCTATGTGATGCAGGCATTCTCTCAATCACACTTCCCTCCTTTCAGATGTCTCCTGCTTGTATTGTTGACAAATGGACCAGCACAGGGTCAATGGTCACCATACAAATGGAAAGAGCAGGACTAGGACCAGATGACATGTCACCAGAGGTGGGAACTCAGGTAGAATGTCTAAGTTTCAGAAGCAGCTGGCTGTCCCTTGTAGCTCTCAGGACCTATTTGAGGCAGACGTGAGGGCCTGGTGGATTGCACTGGAACTCAGTGCTCACTAGGTGGAGTGGATGTGTGTGGCACAGCCTGAGAGAAGCTATGACTCTGACCTGCCTGCTACAGAGAGCCCTAGGCAGAGAGAGGCCCTGACTGCTCCTCACTCCTGTCAGTGAAATGGTCCCTAACCTGCAGGGACCAGGAGAAAGTTGAATGGGTGAGGTCCTGTTGCAGTCTATTTTGACATGCACTTGGCTTAACTAGGACTCAGAGACCGGGTGTCTCATCCTAAATTGGCAAGGACGTTCCTCTTACGTGCCGGGTGAAGAGCACAGCTTTGCTCTGGAGTCCAGTCATGAGTGTGGCTGAATGACTGATCAGTGCGTGCAAGTTCTAGCCAGTGTGGTTTCTCCCCCTGATGTTTACAGCCTGACACTGATCATGGACAGACACCTCCCACCCAGGCTAGCTAACCCCTCCTCCCGTGCTGTACCAATTAAACAGCCTGAGATTCCTGGCAGCCACAGGCACACTTAGAGTTCCCAGCTGTTCCCAGCTTCACTTTCAATGTGACTTTCCTTCATTTCCTCAGCAGCTCAGGAGAGCAGCCTGAGTCAGGTGACCCTATGGACATACCCTTAGGAACCTATACCCTCTCCCTAACCCCTCAGAGGGCTGACTGGTTGTTTTGTTTTGAGACAGGGATTCTCTGTGTAGTCCTGGCTGTCTTGGAACTCCCTCTGTAGACCAGGCTGCCCTCAAACTCTGAGTTTCACCTGCCTCTGCTTCCTGACTGCTGGACCTAAGCTAAGGCCTGTACCAGCCGCACCGCCCAAGCTGCTGTGTTCTTAAGGGCAAGCCATTGACTTTGTAGGATTCCAGGAAGCCAGAGAAGGGAAACAGATGAACTGGCAGCTCTCCTGCTAGTCAGAACTCCCCGCACCGGGCTTAGCAGTCCAGATGCATTCCGTGGAGCAGGCTGCAGAGTTGAGACACCCAGTTATACCCACAGGACCCAGGTCCTAGTTTGATTACTGTTCGATTTCCCACATGTAATGAAATGCACTACTTTCTTATTTCTATAATTAATGAATGTATTTCTTAGCAAATACAATTTCAACTTTATTTCCAAAGAAATTACAACTTTATCTTTATTTATACAGCTGTTTGACGCTTTGTGAAATGCTTAGAAGTGTTTTGCCAAGTCACAGACAATATCTTCAAATTTAACTAAGTACACACTGGGATCGGCTTCAGCCTGGTGTATGACCACGCCAATTCTCTTGGAGGCATCGTCTTTGGTGTATCCCACATGTTTGCCTATTAGGGCATCCATAAGCTCAAGGTTGATGTCTAAAAGAGGCGGCTTTCTGCACCCTGCCAAAATACAGAGGTCGCCCTCTATATAGTCTTCTAGAAGCTGGTACATGTACAGCACAGGATCTTTCTCATATGTTATATAAAAGCTGGCATCCAAGATAGGAGTTTGGCCCAGGACCATGCCCCTGCAATCACCCTCATCGCCATGCTCACCCTCAAATACATGTTCCACTGCTTTGCCAATGATGGCATCAAGAAGGCTGGTGTCAGTGACTTGGGATGATGCTACCCTGTCAGAAGGAATTTTAAGGCACAGTACCCTCTTGTCTTTGTTAAATTCCAGTCCACAGACACAGTCAATGCCATCGCATTTCAGCAGGTGGAGAGAGGTCTTTACAGCCACCTGATCCAGCACAGTTCCTTTCCACTGTGTGATGGGCTCATGTCCCTCCTTCTGCCCGGGAGAAATTCTGCAGCCCATGACGTTCCTTCGGGTCGGGGTTGGAGAAACTTTTCCTCTCCCTGACCAGCTCTCTTCTTGGCCAACTTTGCGCTTCCCATGTTCTGTTCTGCAGCTTTGCTGGTGTGCTGCCCTTCTGCTTCCTGGGTCCTGGAGGGTTCCAAGGTTCTTCCTAGCTTGTACTGTCTTCCTGCCTCGGGGGATAGAGGCTGTCGGAGGGGGCTCCAGATACCTCTGCTAAAAGCCGGAGGCAAGGGCATCCAACCTAAAGAGTGCTCCACACAGTGCTGAGAAGGAGGATTAACGATTTTATTAAACTATTCGTCCCGTACAACGCAGGGATTTGTAGAGTACAACTTGGGAACTTTTTAACATATGCTAAGAATTCAACAGCCATTGGTATGATTATCTCACGCATTGCAAACATGATTCCAGGAGATTTTCAAAACTTGTAGCTGTGCCTGAAGGAACTCTCATCCCCCACACCGGTCACCTTTCCCTGTCTAACACACCACCCCTTCATGAGCACTAGCATGTCTGATCAGTATGAATTTGATTATAGCTTTCACTCTTTAATTACCTTTGCTTGTGTGGCTGTGGTTCTGTGTACATGTGTGTGCACACATGCATTTCTTCATGTGTGTATGTGCGTTGGTGTGCTGGGCACGCACAGTAAGGGTCAGGGTTAGAGGGAAGTGTAGATGGTGAGCTCTCTCCTTCCACCCTGCTGTTCTACAGTCCCCATTGATATTGTTGGGTCATATATTAGCCTGGCTGGCCTTGGAGATTTCAGTCAGTTCTGTTGTCTCTGCCTCAGGCTTTGCCGTGTTTGCATATTTTACTTTACATTGTTTGCTACTCAGTAAGCCTTTTTTTTTTTTTTTTTGAGGGATCTTGGGATGTTGTATGGGTCTTTAGGCTAACATACCTACCCTCATTATATACTTGCTCTCGTTTAGCCCTGAGATTTTTTTAAAATTATGTTGTATTTTAGGTTTCTTCTTGAAAACCAATTGAACGAAATGTGCCACTTGTGTTTGCGTGTGTGCATGCAAGTTTGTGTGTACCTATGCATGGATTACACCATAGTTCCATCCTCTTCCCAGTGGCCTGTTCACTTTCCTGAACCTCATAATGGGTTTCCTTCCAAGCCCAGCTATTTCCTCACTGCGATGTTGTGTCATACACATTACATTCGGTGCCTCCTCTTCTCGCCCACAATACCTGTGTTCCCCTCTCAGCACTGGTCCACTCTTACGTTTCCTGTTTTAAGACTGAAACACAAAGGCACACAAACAGTTGAGCAAGACACTCTCAGGCATTCACACACACACACACACACACACACACACACACACACACACACACACACATTTCTGTTCCTGAGACTGGCTTATTTCACTTAGCATCTTGATCTCCATGTCGACACACATCCTGCTTATCTCAATTTCCTTCACATGTAATGATGTGACAGTGTTGTTGATTTCTCATCCCCTCCCACATGTTTGTGCTCATCCTGTCGGTTCCCTTCTGAGCTATAGTGAACAGGGCAACCATGAGCCTGGATGTCTGAGGATCCCTGCCTTACATTGACGGATCAGGCAGCAGTCCCCTTTTCCTTGTTCTGAGGAACTTTCATGCTGGCATCCAGGGTCACTTCCCCGGTCTCACTTCCCAACATCAGTGTGTGAGCATCCATGATTCTCCCTGTCCTGCCTGTCATTTGTTGGCCTTGCTTTCCTCGTTACCAGTCATGGTGGAGGGGGGAACCTGTTACCTCAAACACCTTTAATTCCCTTCCCGGGATGGTGAGGATGCTGAGCATTTGTTGAAGTGTCTACCTTTGTGGGTCTTCTTTTGAGGGCCTTCTCTTCAGTTCACTACCCCAAGTATTGATTAGATGCTTTGGTTTTTGTTGTGTGGGGCGGTGGGGTTTGACACTAGACAGAAGACTGGGCAATGAAGTTAGTTAAAAAACAAAACTCGGAATTCTCATAATTGCGAACACTAGGCATTAGTTCCAATTCAGGTCAAGGGCTACTGGTTTCAGAACAAGTGACGAAAACATTCCACTAGAAGGATCATGTCACTTGGGACACCACCTGAGGCCCTCCCCCATGCATATAAAGCATCCCAACCTCTCAAGACTGAGCCAAACAGAAGCATCTACCCCTGGATCCCAGTCCATTCCTGGAATGTGGAGGAGGCCTCTGTCCACAAGGGAAAAAGTGCATGAGCTATTTCACCAAGAATCATCCGAGTGCATCTGTCTTATGAGCTATAATACTCTTGGGAACAGTTTTCCCTGAGGAAGCCTTCCTTGCTGGATCTTGTCCCGGCCCAGCGGTTTGGGGAAGCTTCCCTGCAGCTACTTGGCTTGACACTGAGGATACCATTGGCTGTAATTGCACACCACATTCTGCCACTCCCTTAGTGGCTATGGCTCCAGTCCTAGGGACATAGTGAAGTGTGTAAAATGCTCACTGGGCAAGCACTGGTGAGTCAGGGTTCAATACCTTGGGCCCACGTCAGCTTTGATCTATGTTTCTTTGTGGTGGGGCCCAAGTGTGTGCTCTTGGACAACTCTTAGGTGAATCTTAATTCCTCTCCGTGTGTGAGCACAGGGCAGAGTCTTAGGGCGACACTGAGATCCTTTTTCAGCCCCTACTGCTCCTTCACACCAGGAAGTGTCGACCAGGAAATAGCGAGCAAGAGGAGCTGAGGGAGGGGCCTGGCCTAGATGACCACAGAGTACCATCCTTGATAAGACTGCTGAAGTGAAAGGTTTGATTTGGCTTCCAAGAGCAAGAAATCTGAAATCTGAAAGTCAAAACACTTTCTGAATGGCCTTGTAGGGCATCAATGGCAGGAGATCGATGCCGCAGAGTAGGGGATGCCAGGGCAAGGGGTGGGAGGGAGTGGGTGGATGGGTGAGGGAGCACCCTCAGAGCTGCAGGGGGCGGGGGCATGAGATATCGGGTTTCTGGAGGGGAAACTGGGAAAGGGAATAATATTTAAAATGTAAATAAAAATATCCAATCATAGGAAAAAATTCCTTTCCTGACACACTCTGGGAATGGTCAGAAGACCGGACCCAGGGTCTGATGTTCTCGTGTCCCTAGTCCAGCTCATAGGTAGGAGAATACATTGTTGTCCTGTTTGCATTGATCCGTTAGTACTGGAGTTTCAAGAGGTTGTTAGGCACACTGTAGGTGCTGGGACTCCAACCTGGGGCCTCTGCATGAGCAGCCAGTGTACATAACCACTGCGCTGTCTTAACACCACACCCATATGATCTTACTAAGGATAAACGCAAATGCCAGATTAACTTGTGGGTTATCTTCTGCACATTGATTAAATATGTCCCTACAGCATGGACCAAGGTTGCTTTAGTGGATATGAATAGTAGCCCCTACTTTTGTCCTCAGATTGTCATGGGATGGCCTGAGTTCTCACCATGCCACTCAGAGTGACATAAAATTTAAAGTGTTGTCTTTCTTTGTGCAACGTCCAATTAAATGTTTATTTCCTTTTTCAAAACATTATTTTTAGTTTCTCCGCCTCTCTGCCTCTCTTCCTCTCTGCCTCTCTGTCTCTATCTCTTTGTGTCTCTGTCTTTCTCTGTCTCTGTCTCTGTCTCTGCCTCTCTCTCTCTCTCTCTCTCTCTCTCTCTCTGTAAGCTATGCATGTATGTGCAGGCACTTATGATGACCAGCAGAGGGCTCTGGATCACCTAGGAGGTGGAGTGACTCATGATTGTTAGTCCCTGGGCTTGAGTGCTGGGAGCCAAGGAAGATCATCTCCAAGAACAAACAGTCCAAGCTCTCAACCGTGAGCCCTTTCTTCAGATGGCCCCACTCTGCTTCAAGAGTAGCTATTGATGAACTGCACTTTACCATGCAGGGATTTGTCAGGACGTTCCCCCCAAGAAGAACCAGTTAGGCTCTGACTAAATACTACGTAGGTCTTTAGCAGGAAAGACTTCCAAAAAAGGACACTCACTGTTCTAGAAAGTGGCACTGAAGTGTACAAATGATCACTTTTGAGAAATGAAAGAACTGACTGCAGCACAGAGCAGAGTGACCTCAAAGTGAAGCCAGAGGATAGGGTACGAGGCCGACATGTGTCCCACACTGCAGACATTGCTGCCTGAGTTGAGCCTGTGCGAACTTCGATCAACCATAGATCTGATTATTGTTGTTGCGGTGGGGTTTTTTTTTTGCAACTCATAGAATTTCTACTTGACGCAAAGGGGCTTTCTTCCTGAGTGTTAGGACTGAGAATCTAGGACCAGGAGAGACAATTGTAGACAATCTAGGACCAAGAACAATCTGGCCTAGAGTGTTTCCTCAGCCCACCCAATTGTTTTGCCAGAGAAAAACCAGTACATGTGCTGTTCAAGCCAGCTGCTATGCCAGGAGCAAGAGTCAGATTTGCCTCAGGAATAACCCTGCCTCTACCATGCTCCTTGGTTGATAGCCATGCCGTAACCACTCGCGGTATTCAGTGGTTACAACCTCAGAGATTGTTCCCCAAAAACTTCGGCTACAGAGACATCTGGGATACAACGTCTGCAGCTTTCCAGAGACTCAAACCAAGCAAGACATGCAGATGGCAAGCCACAACAGGTAACATGGTGACTGGGTCAGACCGCAGGATGGAAACACAAGCCAGGAAGAGTCAACGCCTCCCTGAAGGTAACCAGTGGGAAGGCTCACCTGCCTACCTTGTAAGAGCAGACTTGCAAACTTTCAACCAGGGAGCACGACCTTTGTTGACCTGACTTCTTGTGATTGATGCTTGGGGTTCATGCTCCTGATAGTGATCTGCCAGAACTTCCCTCTCTCTGGAAGGAGCCCCTTGGCCACATATGGCAAGACAAACGGGAAAAGCGCTGTCAAAGGACCGCCTGCCACATATGCCCAGATGTTCCTCTTTCAACTGGGAGAGCTGAGGGCATTGTCCCAGTCCTGAGCTCCGAGGATACTTCAGGCCCAGTGCCCACAGGGGAACAGTCCCTAGGTTGGAGAACACAGGAGCCAGCTGCCCTCTGTTCCTGTCTTCTGCCTTTCTGCTTGCTTTCACCTTGATCTGGAATCTGACCCTCAGGGAATGTGTCTGTCTATCTCAGACTGTGGCACCTGGGACATCAAGCCCAGAGTGAAAGCTCTGTCCTGGCTGCTATCCTCTAGTGAGTGCATTCCCTGAGCACGAGTTAGGTAGGGAAAACTGCTTCTGAGACCTTGTCCAGGTTGGAGCCAACCAGTCTCTGGTTGTCTTTTTTGCAGGAAGTTAGGGGGCTCTGTGATGCTCTGTCTTCTTGTGCCTTAGCCACGTTCACCAAAGTCAGGATGCCTGGACTCCATGGAATGGGCCTACATAGAAATCACGCACATATGTGCATTCGCACTCACACTGGCACACGCACACGTTCACACACACACACACACACACACACACACACACACACACACACACATCCAAACTTGTCGCCTCAGAGAACCCAACCTCTGTCTACCAGTCCTTTTCCTGATGTTTCTCCAGGACACTTTCAGAGGCCCAGTGTCATTACAGGCATTGACTCAGCTGGAGCACTGGTTCATTCAGCCTTCCACATCTGCTGAGCTCTGCATCCTCTCAAAGGGCTGAGTTACAGGGCACAGGTGAGATTAATGAGCACTCAAGGAGTCCCACGACTGAAGGGTTCATTCTCAGCACTGCATGGTTGTGGATGCAATTGATGAGGTGATCTTTTTTATTTGAGGTTCTCTGTCGGCCTAACATTCTCTCTTTGTTTCTGTTATGATTATGATCCACACTTAATGTCTGACTTGTAGACATTTGAGTGCAGAATGAAACCACTAACTGGTTGTGTGTAATCCTAGTCTCTAGTCAGCCACCTTTATCCATAAGTAGGGGATAAGACACCTCTGCACCGGTGCAGAGACCCTCACACACAGCACAGCAGGTGGTGGGGTTGTCCACCTAAAGATGTACATTCACAGGTCCCCTCCTCAAATGAGGCTTAAGTCAGGACCCTGAGTCGATTTACCTTAGATTCAATTCAAGGAGTTGGAGGAGGGACAGAATATCAGTGGGAAATTCTGTGGTCTTAAAGCCTTGGGTTCTTAGCAAAGTTGGGGTGGCCTTGGTTATATCTTTGCACCTTGGAAGGAAGTAGACTTACACTGAGAGAAGGCAAGAGAAGTGGATGGTTTTGGTCAACTTGACACAGAGACACGAGGAGAAAAAAATTCAACTAAGAAATTACCTCCACTTTTCTTCCTGTGGTCACGTCCATGGGCTATTTTCTTGGTCCCTGAGGAGTTCCATAAAGACCACTGTGGGCAGCACCACTCCTAGGCAGTGGTTCTCTGTCATACAAGAAGGCAAGCTGAGGAAGCCAGGGAGAATAAGTCAGTGGGTAACTTTCTTCCATTTTTCTTGGCTCTGCTCCTGCTTGACTCCTTACCCTGACTTTCCTCAGTGAAGGGTTTCACTGGGATGCCAATTAAACCAACCATTTTTTCCCTAACCAAGGCTTTTTGCCCTGGCATTGATCACAGCCTTAGAATTCAAACTGGGACAACAAACAGCCAAAGGCAGTCCCATGCGCATGGATTGCTGCGGGATATTTGATTAAACTCTTAAACCTTCAAACCAGAGATTGTGCATTTTTCTTGAATAATGTGTTCCTAGTTGTGGTATTGCTCAACCTTAGTACACACCTTTAATCACAACAGCGAAGGTAAAGTACAGTGCAGAAAGTAGCATCATGTTTAAAAGTTCCGTCTAATTGAGTGGCAGACAAAGTGATGAATACAAGAAAAATTTGACAGAAGAGTATACGCCTCACTCTCACAAGAAGAGAGAGGAAAAAGCTACTTAAAAGAGAGCAGTGCAGAGAGAAAAATCAAGACAAGGGAGCAGTTTTACTGGGTGAGTTTATAAAGAGGAAGAACCAAGAAGGGGTTAGCTCCTTCCAAAGTAAGTCTTAGAGGCTGAAAACATTCTAGGCCTAGATAGGATCATGTGGAGGCTCCAAGCTTCTAAGACGAGGCTTAAGCTATCGTCAAAGTCTACAATTACACTAAGAGAATGAACAATGCATTTGCAGGGGAGTAAAAATGCAACACCCTAGTCCATTGCTTGAGGGAGGGCAGGTCCTGTCTCTGAAGGAGACTATGAGCAGGACCAGGGATGTGGATCAGGACAGAGTGGATCTTTTATTGGGTCCCTTAGTCTCCCAAGTCGTTATGAGCTAGTCAATGACACAAAGACAAACCTGAGCGTGACCTCTGGTTGAGCATGAGATCCTGTCCCACAGTTGGAGTAGTGTCCCAGGGAAGTAAGAACTGGGAACACTACACATTTTTTCCCAGAAGCAGACAAGACACTGAGGCAGTTCTTCGGGAGGTGTCCTGACATTTCCTGAAAAACCATCTGAGAGCAAGCCAGCACCCAAGGTCACAAGGGAGAGCTAAAAATCCATTCTCTTATCTGTAAGGAGTCAACTTAGTTGTTTGGCAGGACCCTGTGAGGCGAAGAGGCATGACAGGAGCCTGGAGAGGGGTGTGCTAAGACACCTCGGTGCTTCTAAGACGAGTATCCACATGCCTACAAGACTCCAGTTGCGGCTGCCACCTTTCCGGGCATTCCACATCTAATGATGCCCTTTAATATACACTGGAAGCAACATTGTTGGCCAGAACCAAAAAAAAAAAAAAAATTCAAGTTAGAGAGGGCCAAGAGCTCCTGGTGTCTTGAATCTTTCTGCCTTTCTTCCTCCAGGTCCCAAAATCAGAAGCCTGTGAATGTGGTGTTGACAAACCTCCCTTGTAGAGAGACTCTCCTATGTCTCCGTAGAAGCATCTCCTGCCAATAAGTAGTCATCCGATTGGCTGAGGCAGGAAATAGAAGGGAGATCCACCAGCAGAGAGAGTGGAGGGAGGAAGGGAGGGAAGGGGTAGGGGGAGAGAGGGAGGATTCTGGGACTGAGACAAGAGCAGAAGCTTGGCCCTGAAATCTGAAGATGTTGGACTCCTGAAACTGAGGACAGGTAACCAGAAAAGTGGCAGACATTAACTAGAAGAAACAAGATATGAAAGGTACAAGCTAGCCTGAGAATGAGCCAGGGCTTACGGCCTGGGCATTTATTCATAAATAAGTCTCAGCATTGTAATTCTGATAACAGAGATGGTGGGTAGAAAAGGCAGCGGTTACTAATGGCACACTGAATGTGAGGTTAGAATCCAGGCTTAGAGCCTGAGAAATCTTGGTTGCAAAACAACTTCCCAGGCAAGCAGCAGTAAACCACAGAGAGGCAATTCAAAAGTCACAAGCTATGATAATCATCATCATCACTATCACCATCACCATCACCATAGCAACAATACTTTTAAAAACTTGCTGAAAACTTACTGAGAGGAAAGGGCTCTGCTACTGGCACCTCAGTGCAGCTCCTGGGTGCTGCTCCTCTAATTGGTGACTCCTGAGCCCATACAGCTGGAGGGTGCAGTGCTGATCAAAGGTCTCTCTCAGGCCACAGCTTTAATGCACTTCCCTGGTGCAGCAGAGCAACTGAGCAGCTGGGCCTGTCAGAACCCAGCATGCGCCTATGGGAGGAGCCTGCAATGGCCCCTAGACAAAAACAGTGCACTGGAATTCTGAGAGCCTGATCTACCTTCCCAGAGAGGCCAGCAGATACAGGGCAAAGAGCAGCTCCAGCCCCTAACTGTCAAGGGCAGCCTGCAGGACCAAGGAGAGATTGTAGCCAGCGGCCATAGACATGCGCTGGCCTCAGCAGCCTGCAGAAAGGCAGAAAGGCAGAAGGACTACATATACTACTGTTTTGACTGTGAGCAAGAAGTGACTATGTGCAGGAGTGATTGGAGTTTTCTAGAACAACTTTTA
This sequence comes from Rattus norvegicus, assembly GCF_021556685.1. Lineage (NCBI taxonomy): Eukaryota > Metazoa > Chordata > Mammalia > Rodentia > Muridae > Rattus > Rattus norvegicus. The sequence continues at coordinate 121,210,974 of NC_141542.1, read as the reverse complement.
AGTTCAGAATAAAGCAGGCGTAACTAAGAGAGGGATGGGAGGTGGAACGCTAGGTCAGAAGCCACAGACAAAGGTGAGAGGAAACTTTAAATCAGAATAAAGAGTCTTGAAAGGTTCTGATCCGGAACCTAGAATGAGAGCAGAAACTATTTCCAGAAGAGAAAAATGCATAAAGGCTTGAGGAAGGAAAATGGCTGCCAATACAGGCTCAATATTCTCAGTCAAGAATCCAGATTCTGCTTAAACATGCCACATTAAAGCAGCATCCTATAACAGATTACGTGTCTCATTTTGTAGATTTCAAAAATTCAAAACATGCACGTATGTTGATATATCATACACTGGTTATACATTCAGACTTCCACACGGCTTCTGCCTTGAATTCTGCAAAGGATGATTCTGAAATTCTACACTTATTACCCATACTGGCTATCTGTGAAATGCCTTCGCAAACTCGACCTGATGATGCCTTAACATGTGTATCCCTTACAAGTTTTAAAGACATCATGGCATAGAAAACGTCACAGAAGTACGTTACCAACCTACAGGTGGACCAATTATGGAGAGCTCTCACAGGACTCTAAAGGAAGGGCTCATACAACAAAGGAGGAATATGGGATCTCTCAAAAGATAGATTGCATACTGTTTCATTGGGTTTAAATGTTTTAAATGCCAAAGAGGCAGATAAAACACCAGCTAAAAAGCACTAGGTCTTAGAAAGGACTCTGAGTCAGATCAGAATAATATCTGATAACCTCAGAATAGAAGGCAAGAAATGTGGGGCATCAAGGAAAAGAATATGCTCCTGCTTCAACAGGAAAAGGGAAACTGTCGGGTCTTTCAAAATTAATAAATGTCAGAGTTAACTGGGAGAAAACTCCTGAAGATCCTGACTACAGACAAAAAGAAAGTAATCATGAAGACCAACCAAAAGGGTAACGTGATTGTCTGATCCCTCTACATGGGAACAGCACTCGACGGAGAGAGACGTGAAGAAGTCTCCAGCCAAGACCTCAGGTGAGCATGGCCAGTAAATCTTGTTGGCCACAGACTCCTCAGGACAGATCCACGCCATTCAAAATGGCATGGGTGAAAACTCACATTAAACTTTGGTTATACAGTCCAAGATTACATTTAAAAGAAAAACCAAAACTTTACCTGCTCATCAAATCCTCCTTAACCGATTGAGCACACCTCGTACCCCATCAGTGTGCAGTTCATGCAAAAGCGTACATTACCTATAGGAGTCTATATACTTACAGTCACCAATGAAGTAAAAGAAGCCATGAGAAGATCTGCTGTCAGGGTGCTGAGTATGATACTATGACCCTGAGACATATTCATCCTATCAACCTGCTAGGCTCAGCCTCAGACTGCAGCCAAAGCCATTTCATCAAATCCCCTTCTACATCAACTTCAAAGCTGCTGGTTCTAGTTGGTCCAGCCCTTCAGACTGTCCCATGAATGTTTTGATTCAAGCCCCACACTTTCTCAGAAGTCAGAGACTGGACAACTAAAGTTATAGCCAGCTTTCTTAACGCAGGCCGAGATTCCAATTCTTTGGGCACCCACAGGTAAAAGATACCACCAAACGGCAGGAAGCAATGTGCAGAGAATGACACTCTATTCACAAAAGGATGGGGTGGGTGATTTTGCTTATTTATAAGGTAGTATATGTTTGCCATCTTTTAAGGGGGCCTGGGTAAAAGTTGTTAATGGTCCTGATTAGGGTGGAAACAAAGGAAAGGAGTTTAGACTCAGTGATTTCTTTTTTTCCTCTTCCTTTTTCTTTCTTCTATTCCTTTTCCTGTCTCCTAACTAATGTTCAGGTGGAAACATGGGTAGAATGTGTGAAAAGAAAACTGGGATATAAAAATAATAGCAATACACACACACACATATATATTCATATGTATGTATGTATATATGTATGTATGCATGTATGTATGTATGTATGTGTGCATGTATAAGAATACAAGTGTAGATTATGGAATATACTTTTAGACCAAAGAACATCAACCAGCCAAATAATTTTACATTTGGCCTGGGCTTTGTATCTCGATGCAGATCGAGGACTTTGTTTTGCTGCATTAAACTCTTGTTTAATGTACTGTACCTATGTAATGTGAAATTTTAGTCATTGTAGGATGGAGACGGAATTCAGTCTTAGTCGGAGACAAATAAGACGCAGGGAAGTCGATGGTCAAGCTCTGCCAAGACAAGGTAAGCAATCTGTAACAATGTCTGCTTCACAGAAAAGTCTGTCAGATATTCTGGGCTGGAAGGCTCAAGATGGATCCTGCAAAGACTCCTGGACACTTTGGGTGACTGTCTGGGCAGTCAACTGCCCCGTCATTGCTATAGATTTGGAGTTTCGTGATCTGTACTTCTAGCATACGCAGGCCATTTTACTCCTCAGGTCTCTGATGGTGTTAAAGACTATTGATATTTAAGCTTAAATTACTTAAGATTTGAGGAAATGTTTTAAGGCCTAAGGAGATGTTCTTTGGTTTATAAATGCATAGAATATAATAGAATATGCATGTAAATAAATAGAAAATAATTTATTTACAGAAACCCAAACCCAACTGCCAAGATAGGAATAATATTAGAATACTGTTCTTCTAAGGTGGCTAAATACAGTCAGACTGGACACTGTAAATGCAGTCTTACCTGTTGGATTTCACAGTTGTTCCTAAGGTACGAAGTTTAGTGACGTTAGAGAAAGGGCCTTTTATTGGACGATAAGGGGGGAGATGTAGAGAGAATCTCTTCCATAGTCTGTGCAAGCATCACCTGTAATAAAAAGCTGATGGGCTATTAGTTAAGGCAGGAAATAGAAGTTGGAACACTGGGCAAGAGACACATAGGACTTTGGGAAAAAGTCAAGACCTGGAGATTGGCCCCAAAGGCTGAAGAAACCAGAAGCATGAATCAGAGGAGAAATAACCAACCATATGGCAGACACGGACTAGAGTAAACAGGTTATATAAATTACAAGCTGGTTGGAGAACGGGCCACAGCTTATAATCTGGGCATTTATTCTCAGAGTCATGATTCTGGAAAGAGTCTGGGTAGAAACGCTCCCAGTTACACTTTGTGTTGACTTAGCCTCTCTCTCTCTGCAGAACACTTGTCCAAAATGCACCTCATTCTGGAAAATCCAGATGGTTAGTTTGACATACTCACTATCCAGCTACAAAGTCCACTGAGGCACTCTGCTGCCTGTAATTGCTAGACCTGTGAATATCTATCTGTCTGATATGCAGAAGCAGAAGCTCAGAGAGGGCATTCTCATTCTCATGGAAATGGAAAGGTCCCTGTGGCCCAAAGTGGAAATAGCCACTCTGGGTTATAGTGTGCTGTGCTTGGTCCATTTCTCCCTCTGACCTAACAAAGAGCCACTGTGATAGAAGAATGAGTGTTCCCTCTATAAGGGTGTGGGCTGGTCTGTGGTTTTGTCTCTACTGACCAGGTAGCTGTTTTGGGTAACCTGTGGGACTCCTTCCTCGGTGTCTAGTTTGTCAGTTGTCAGATTGAGGACCTCAGTTCCGTTCACTGTTTGGTAGTTGTGAATTATTTTATATTAGAATCTGACGTGTGCACCTGAGCACCGTGACTACCTAGCGTCATGGCAAGTCACTCCCAAAAGAAGAGCGTAGGGCGTCAGTATAAGATGCTTTCTTCCATTGGCCACGGTGAATTCGGCACAGTGAAACTCACCTGCCACAGGAAAACCGAAGCCCTCATGGCCATAAAGACTATACAGATCACAGAGAGGCAAATAAGAAGGATCCTGTCGGGAGAGACCTCACCGCCTGGTCAGGTGGGCACTCCTGAGGCTGCAGAGCGGAGGAGACCACCAACACTGCCCACCCTTACCCACATCCCTGGCCCAAGAGGCAAGTGTATAAGGCCTCTGGGTTCCCGTAGGGGAGGGCCCAGGAGCGGCAGGACCTCTGTGCCTGAGACACTGCCAGAACCTGAAGGAAACAGACTGGATAAACAGTTCTCTGCACCCAAATCCCGTGGGAGGGAGAGCTTAACCTTCAGAGAGGCGGGCGCGCCTGGGAGACCAGAAGAGACTGCACTCTGCGCACGTCCAGATGCCAGAGGAAAACACCAAACGCCATCTGGAACCCTGGTGCACGAGGCTCCTGGAAAGAGAGGCGCAGATCTTCCCAGTTGCTGCCGCCGCAGAGAGGACTTAGGCAGTACCCCACGAGCAAACTTGAGCCTTGGAACCACAGGTAGGACCAACTTTTCCCCTGCAAGAAACCTGCCTGGTGAACTCAAGACACAGGCCCACAGGAACAGCTGAAGACCTGTAGAGAGGAAAAACTACACGCCTGAAAGCAGAACACTCTGTCCCCATAACTGGCTGAAAGAAAACAGGAAAACAGGTCTACAGCACTCCTGACACACAGGCTTATAGGACAGTCTAGCCACTGTCAGAAATAGCAGACCAAAGTAACACTAGAGATAATCTGATGGCGAGAGGCAAGCGCAGGAACCCAAGCAACAGAAACCAAGACTACATGGCATCATCGGAGCCCAATTCTCCCACCAAAATAAACATGGAATATCCAAACACACCAGAAAAGCAAGATCTAGTTTCAAAATCGTATTTGATCATGATGCTGGAGGACTTCAAGAAAGACGTGGAGAACTCCCTTAGAGAACAAGAAGAAGCCTACAGAGAGGAATCGCAAAAATGCCTGAAAGAATTCCAGGAAAACATAAATAAACAAGTAGAAACCCATAGAGAGGAGACACAAAAATCCCTGAAAGAATTCCAGGAAAACACAATCAAACAGTTGAAGGAATTAAAAATGGAAATAGAAGCAATCAAGAAAGAACACATGGAAACAACCCTGGACATAGAAAATCAAAAGAAAAGACAAGGAGCTGTAGATACAAGCTTCACCAACAGAATACAAGAGATGGAAGAGAGAATCTCGGGAGCAGAAGATTCCATAGAAATCATTGACTCAACTGTCAAAGATAATGTAAAGCAGAAAAAGCTACTGGTCCAAAACAGACAGGAAATCCAGGACTCAATGAGAAGATCAAACCTAAGGATAATAGGTATAGAAGAGAGTGAAGACTCCCAGCTCAAAGGACCAGTAAATATCTTCAACAAAATCATAGAAGAAAACTTCCCTAACCTAAAAAAAGAGATACCCATAGGCATACAAGAAGCCTACAGAACTCCAAATAGATTGGACCAGAAAAGAAACACCTCCCGTCACATAATAGTCAAAACACCAAACGCACAAAATAAAGAAAGAATATTAAAAGCAGTAAGGGAAAAAGGTCACGTAACATATAAAGGCAGACCTATCAGAATCACACCAGACTTTTCGCCAGAAACTATGAAGGCCAGAAGATCCTGGACAGATGTCATACAGACCCTAAGAGAACACAAATGCCAGCCCAGGTTACTGTATCCTGCAAAACTCTCAATTAACATAGATGGAGAAACCAAGATATTCCATGACAAAACCAAATTTACACAATATCTTTCTACAAATCCAGCACTACAAAGGATAATAAAGGGTAGAGCCCAACATAAGGAGGCAAGCTATACCCTAGAAGAAGCAAGAAACTAATCGTCTTGGCAACAAAACAAAGAGAAGAAAAGCACACAAACATAACCTCAATCCAAATATGAATATAACAGGAAGCAATAATCACTATTCCTTAATATCTCTCAACATCAATGGCCTCAACTCCCCAATAAAAAGACATAGATTAACAAACTGGATACGCAACGAGGACCCTGCATTCTGCTGCCTACAGGAAACACACCTCAGAGACAAAGACAGACACTACCTCAGAGTGAAAGGCTGGAAAACAACTTTCCAAGCAAATGGTCAGAAGAAGCAAGCTGAAGTAGCCATTCTAATATCAAATAAAATCAATTTTCAATTAAAAGTCATCAAAAAAGATAAGGAAGGACACTTCATATTCATCAAAGGAAAAATCCACCAAGATGAACTCTCAATCCTCATCTTCGGTTGGTTTATATACAAGTGTGCAATTTCTAGGCTTGAAAGTAAAATGATGCTATTTGGTGCTGGATAGAGGAGCCTTATTTTTTATTATGGCAGCTTGCTATTTTTGTAACATGGTGATTTGGTTGAACACAATAAAGTACAGTAGTAAAAAAAAAAAAAGGATCCTGTCGGAAGTATCAATACTCAAGATGCTACACCATCCAAATATTATTTGCCTCTATCAAGTGCTGGTAACAGTAAAACATGTCCACCTTGTGACTGAGGTTGCTCCGGGAGGAACCTTATATGATTTGATAGCTGAAGATGGCCCCCTTCATGAAGAAGTGGCGAAGAAACATTTTGGACAGATCATGTTGGCAACCAAATACTGCCACACACTCAATATTGTCCACCGGGACATTAAACCACAAAACATCATGGAAGATGATGACGGGCTTATGAAGGTCATCGATTTTGGCCTTGCAGCACATCAGAGACCTGGCACCTTACTGAGTGGGAAATGTGGGACCAAACGTTTTGCCGCACCAGAGATTTTACTCGGAGAGCCATATGATCGAAAAAAGTCCGATGTGTGGAGTCTGGGCATGCTGCTCTACTTTATGACCGCCGGGTTTGTGCCCTTCAAAAGAGTTACCAATAAAGATACTGAGGAAGAGATCGTTACACGGACCTATGTTATCCCATCTCACTTTTCTGGGCAGCTCGAAAATCTTATTCACCAAATGCTCACAGTTCCCATAGAGAAGAGGCCCTTCATTGAAGCTATTGAAGAACACGCATGGGTCATAAAGTCTGAACCGAATATGTCACCTAAGACCTACCCAGACACCCAAATAATACATGTGCTCTGTGGCATGGGGTTTAATGCCAGTGAGATTAGGGAGTCATTGAAAAACCAAAAATTTGATGCACCAATGGGGGCATATTTAATTTTGAAAGAACAACAAGACAAGAGGGTTGAGTATACATCGATCACATCATCCAAGCCTCTGAACCTGTGCCCTACCCCATCCCCATCCGAGTCATATCCCTCTGTCTCTGGTCTTCCCCTAGTGAGAAGTGAACCCAACTTTTGCCCACTCCACATCTGGCCCTCAGGAGAGCATGGGCCTGTTGCCTTGGCACCGTCAAGATACAAGGTGGCCAGAAGTGTCTCTATGCCTCCCATTTCTCTAGATTGTACAAGCAAGAAGAGCAGCACTTTTAGCTGTTACCTCCATTCTGGACATGGGAGTGACCCATGTATCTGCAGAAGCCTATTGGAGGATGAATTGCCTGTGCTTCCTGACCAAGACTATGACATTGAAACATCATCTCCCCCTCAGCAGATGGGGTGCTTTAAGAGACTGAGGAACAGCATCAGGGAGTGCCTGTCAAGACTCAGTTGTTTGCCCAGGGCTTGGAAGAAAAGAACCCAGCAAAGATTCTCCAAGAAAGTGGCACCCCTGAAAGAGGCAGGAGGCCAAACCCAATGAAGGGTTAGCAGGCATCGGAGGCGCAATCTCTGCTTTGTGTTTTGTGTTCTCTGTCTTTATTCGTGTCTTCTTGTTGGAAAAAGCAGAAAGGTGTACATTTCTGGGGTCTCCTGGGATGGTCAGATGCATTTCTACTCCAGCTGGATTAAACTCTGATCCTGGGCTCACCACCTCAAGAGGAAATCCGGCTGGACCATGCCTAGGTGCTATCTGATGCAGCTACACTAGCAGTAATCAGCAGAGCTGTGGGTACTGCCAAGGTGAAAGGGGATGTGTGGAGCTGTTGTCCATGGGGAATATATTCTGATAGAGACTCTGCTTGGGGACCCAGAGCCTGGCAGAGTGACCATGGTCAAACACAAAGGGGCCACCTGAGTGTCCCCCTACATTTGCACTGGACAGGCAAAGTGTGCTGAGCCCTGTGAAGCCTCACATGGTTGCTTGGATGCCTACATGGGGAAGCTGAGCTGGATGCCCACTTACTGAGTATCCTGGGTACCCTATCCAGTGGAGATGGTTTCAGTGTCACCACAGTGGCATGCAGACCCTTGGCATACCATTCCATGCTGCTCTTACCAACCAACTCCTACTCAGGGCAGACTAGGTGGCAGAGGATCTTCACGGCCACCAGGCTCAAGGCAGCAATGCCTCACAGTGATTCCATCAGGACACTGACCCCTGGCCTTCTCAACTCTCCCTTCTTCTCGTCATCACAGGTGAACCCAACAGAGGCCTGCTCAAGAGCAAGTAAGGAGCAGAGATGGGAAGCATCCCACCACAGCTCTGCTCTGCAATCCATTCAATGCCTGTGCTGCCTTGGGCAATTCCTGTGCGGCCACAGGACAGGCTAAGGGACGCCCATCCAACATCCCACCCCCGTGCATACCTAGGAAGCACCTTGATGGCTTCTCACACTAACCAGGCTCCCTCAGGTCTACGCTGAAGCTCCAGCAGCCTGTGAACTTCCCATTGTCCTGTGAGTCCCCCCTGGGAGATGTAGGACATAGTATATGGCTGACAGCAGGAGGCTCTGAGGATATAGGAGATGGGCTTCAGTTGTGGGAGCATGAATGGACTCCAGGATCTGACCCAGAACCAAGTCCCAGGAATGCTCAAGCTGTGGACATGAAAGGCTTCTGTCTACAGTGAGTGTGTGGTGAGTCTACATTGCAGAAGGACCACACACAGAGGTTGAGGGAACACAAAGTGAAAGGTCACTACCATGCAGTTCAGTCAGCCTGTGTGACCTTCTTTCCTGTGGGAAGTGTTGGGGCAGGCACACAGCACATCTGTCTCACTGAGTCCAAGAAAGCTGCAAACCTTGTGTGTGAACCTCGAAGGCTTCAGTGACTGAGAAACAAGAACTTTCTGACCATCTTTCTGACACTCGGTCTTCCACATTTGAAGAGCCTGGAGGAGGGTCTCCTCTTATGTGTCAGAGGGTAGCCTTGTGACCAATGTCACTGCGTTCCTTAGGATGTTGTTCCCAGGCAATGGGCTGTTCGGCACGTCAGGGCTTGGTGTCTGAGCCATCTGGCTTGCTCTTTGCTTTCTGGGCTGGGCCTGCCCATGTGCTCCCTCTACAGTCACCTGTGCCCACGTCATTGCTGGAGTTGTCTTCTCTCACGGGCCCCACTTCACTCTACTCCACCTCAGCGTCTCCCTGTGGTTGAGAAGAACACCCAGTGCTGAGCTCCATCAGTGTATCAGTGTGGAGCGTCACCCTCTGGAGAAGTGGGAGAGACTGGACTCCCACCATTCTGCATTCTGGCCAGTAAGACAACAACCAACCCAGTAAGGCAGTGTGTGGACAATGAGACAGAATTCTCTACATGGACTCCAGTCACAAGAGCAGGGCCTCTTTGTCAGCTGCCAAAAACATTGGTAATCAGGGAACAAAACCTGAGCAGATGCCCTCAATGCCTCTACCCCGAGACCAAATGTCACCCATCCTCATAGGACACTTAAGCAATGTTCTTTTCTCCTCTTCCCCCATTGGTTCTAACTCCTATCAAGGTAAAGACATTTCCTTCCCGTGGTCAGATCTGAGTCTTTCTCCAGACGTCAGGTAACACAATTGAAAAGAGGATCTGGACCTCTCTGTGCTCGCATGTCTATATGGACATGCAGGAATGCACAGGCTCTGGAAGACTTTTCTTTGCCAGCTGCAGGACCAGCTGAGGACCTCTCCACATCTACTTCTGAAAAGCTTGTACCACGTGTCCTCTGTCAAGGTCATTCTGTGACTGACAGTGAAGTAGTGATACCCTGGTCTCCATATGAACATACCCAGTCTGCCCCAACAGGGTGCTACTGTCACTACAGGGACACTGAGGACAGGACTATGACAGTAGGACGTTGGATGCAATGATGATGGCAGCACCTTGTAATGCCGACAAAAGAAGCTCAGGCCACAAAGGAGGTGGACTTCACCTGTGAGACCTGAGTGTTACTCCTGGATCGGAGTCAACACCAACACCCAGGAATCCAGGAGCTTTGCATGGTGGATGCTTCGGTCCACAGTGTGAGAGGGCGAAGTCCTGAGGTGCACTCACTCTGTGTAGCTGCACGGGGAACAAACTAGGCTTCTCTCCCTGGACTTAAGGGTCCAAATGAGAAAAATAGCAAGCATAGGCTTCTTCATTTGGGAAGGTGAGCCCCAGATGATGCCTATATCCTGACCACTTGTAGGTCTCACGAATTCTGAGGGAACCTCTAAGGCTTGAATTACTGTGAAACATGCTGCTGTGTGCACCAGAATCCTGCCTGAGAGCAGCATTCACACCCAAATGGCCAGAACCCAAAAGTAAAGTTGTAGGAGGGGACAGGTGTTCTGGTGACCTCTAACACCACCAGGATCCCTGAGGCTCACCACCTCCTAAAGCACACGTAACCCACATCAGTGCAGGTCACACCAGGGCAGCCATCGCTGCTCCAGAGATACTGCTGACAGGAAAGGAAGGAGGCCTCATCTTCTCTGTTGCCCTTGTCTTCAGAAGAAACTTGAACACTTACATCCCTGCAGATTTCTTAACCTGGCCTGACCCCCATGCTAATCTAAGGTTCCATATTCTCCCTGTCTGTGACTAAAGAGAAGACCACAGACATCTGCAACTCTGATCCTATCCAACTGAGACTCCAGTGCTCAAGGCAAGAGTGGACAGAGACTTCTCAGTCATACCCAAGAAAATGTCCAAAATCAAGCTCTGGGGGAGGTAAGAGTGGGAGATGCTGCAGGGCTGTGGACAGAGTCTAGAGTCTAGGGAATGAAGTCTGTCCTCATTAGGGCCAGGAGACAAAGGAGGAATGGCGGAGCAAACACAGATGACATTGGTGTCCTGATGTAAAGCCCAAGATGGGGGGGGGGGCTACTGAGAATCCTGAGCCCTGTGAGAGTGACCCAGGACAAGGACAGTGGGTGGACCTGGTCCCCTTCACTTCAGGCTGCAGTGTTGTTACCATGACCTATAGAAGCACATGTCCCAGTGAACTATCCTCTGGCAAGGCTACTCGAACCTTCAAGCTCATGGGATGACTGTCCCGCCTCCATAGAGGTGAACTGGCATTACAAGTTGCTACTGTCACTGTGGTGACCATAAGGATAGGAGGAACATGAGAGTGGGTGGCTGCATGGGAAAATGTTGGGGAGGCAAAGCTATACCTGGAAGCTACATGGTGTAAACCCTGAGCCCGTCTTCAGGCCTTCATTCTATGATGGTGTCCTCCTAGTCACAACCCTGTCACCAGAAGACAGCAATATCTTCCCAGACTCCTCAGCCTTGCTTCTCAGTCTTGAGATTGAAGAGCCTCCAGGAGGCCTCTGCAGATCAGTCAGTGGGTGGCCCCTGACCACTGCCACTGCATTTCTGCATATCCTTGGAGTTGTGTTCTAACTGTGGGCTGACTGAGGAGCTGGCCTCCCAGTCCTCATCGTACAACCTGTTCATCACGACCTGGACTGTGCGTGTCCCTGTCCTCCTGTACCATCATGGAAGCCTTCGCTCCCTTCAGAGGCCTGACTTCATTCTTACCCACAAGGATTTAGGGTGAAGATTGGCTCTGAGATGTGACCCCAGCTTCCTTCCTGTCTCTGTATATTGTGATCTGTCCTTTGGTCAGTTGCCATTCACTATGCACAGTGATGTGCAAGGCCCTTGCTAGGGGCTGGATCCCAGGATCACTGGTGTGGTGGACAAGCTGTGCCCAAGGAGCTGACAGTTGGGCAGGGTCCAGGGCACTCAGGAAGACAAAGGTGATGAGGTAAGTCCACATCAAAACAGGTAAAATGGGTAATGAAACTGGGAGTGTCATCCTAGTAGAGGTTGTTGGGAAACTCTGTCCCAGTGAAAAGAGCTCTGATGAGAACAGCCATGGGACAGACAGCCATCATAAATGACTGGACCTGAGGAGGGGCTGTGATAGTGTGAATTTTATGGAAACCCTGTGGGACATTTATTGTAATTCATTGCTTGGTGAAATGGTGTTCTCCACTCAGATCTCAGGCCCTGGGAGTGTTGGGTATAACAACATGCCAAAGAGCTGACGTGTACACTCCTCTTTTAGAGGTGATGGGAAAGTCAGAAGATGAGGAGGCCATCTTGATAGGAGGACAATGTTGGAATCCAAGAAAAAAGAAGCCATGTTCCTGCCTGGGACTCCATCATTCTTCACATATATATGCATGTTGAGTTTCTAAGCAGGTAATGGCTGTAGATAAATTTCACCATGAGGTCTCCTGGACCTGGGGTGTCCCTCAGCCTTTAGCCTGCTCCCTCTCCAGGCAGACAGTCAGTCCTTGCACATACCCTGTCCCTCTCCAGGATTTTCCTTAACTATGAAAATAAGACACTGAGTAGTACAGGTGGGAGGAGTTATCTTAATCCTCCGTGTTCTGACCTTCTGTCACTGTCTCTCTTCAGATGCCTCCAGTTATGATTCTGACCTTAAGTAAACAGTGAAGGGTCACGAGGCTTTTCTGACAGGAACAACACAGGACGGAGCCAAGATCCTGATTCTGTGCACCGAAGTCCTCCCCTGTTTGTGGTTGCTGAGGACGGTCTGAAGAGAAAGACGGGACCTGCTGTGTCAGTGAATGCCCAACCTCTGGAACTCTGTGAGTTGGAACTGTAGTTGCTGCTAATGCTGCTGCCTCTGAGGCAAAAATCTAGTTCAGCTTGTGAGAAGATGAGCTTTCCATCCCCTAAACTGAACTTTCTGTCTCAGAGCAGACGGTGTGTACACTTGAAAGGAAAGACCAGGTAAGTAACATGGTGAGGTCCCAGGTGGCTCTCACCGTGTGCTTCTTCTCAACCCACGTCCCCAAGTTCCTTCAGTCCCATCTCAATATTACTCATAGTTCTAAGATGAATAGCGTCCAGGAGGGCTGATAGGACTGAGGGATCCCTGGGTGGCAGGTCCCCTGCACAGACTCTTCAGGATCTCCTGTGAGGGCCTGTCCCTCTTCATTCATTACCCATCCTGTGGTGTGAATCCCTGAACACGCTGACACTCACTGCTCAGTGTGCACACCTGCCCGCCACTTCCAGGAAGTTCTCCCGCTGTTGGATTCTGGGTTCCAGCCTCCTTTTCTATAGAACGTGTTTAGTGTAGTCAAAAAGGAACCTGACTAAAACAGTGTTTTGAGTAGCTAGACTTCTATGATGCCTAGAGGCAGCATGAGGTGGGGTCCCTGGGAACACTTAGCTTTGTTTCTCTCAGTAAGCTACACTTTGTGACAGGCATCAGCTGATCACAGGGAAGAAAGACACTTACTGTGCTCCCATCTTCAGTGGGCAAGCCTTCTCTGAATGGCATTTCCCTAGTATCAGCATGCTTCTCCAGGAACATGGCAATATCCTACGATGTTCTACCATCCATGCACTCTCTCTGCTGTCATCTGTGTCTGCACACTTAACTCCTGTGACTCTCTTTGTGAGGAGCTCATCCTCTGGTCTGTTCACACTTCTCTGCAGAATCTCAGTAGTGTCAGGTCAGGAAGCTATGGGCTGGATCATGACCAAGGTACTGGGGACTCTGTCCTTCTCATCCCATGGTATCCCATCCCCTCATGTCTTCCTTGCAGATCCTGGTGCTTTCCCACAAGATGCTGCTGGATATGGCCCCGTGGCAGGCCAAGAGCCTCTGTCTGCCAGACAGGAGACACCGTCACTGAGTCCAGCAAGCTCACGTGCATCATCACAAGCAGATGTCGGATAGAGGTCTGGGAAACACAGTGTGGACACGTGTGATGTAGGGCCTCCATTTCAGTGCCTAGGGCTAGAATTCCTCTGCAGGTTGGGGCTTGGAAAATGGCCACGTGCAGAGGGGCTGGCAGTTCAGGTCAGTGGTTATTCCTCAAATGTGAGACCTCTGGGTATCCAACTGTTATCGAGTGCCTTCTCTTCCCTTGCCTTCCCCCACGCTTCAGCAAGGACGCTGCACACTCGTTTCTCTCAGTGCAATGGTGGAAAGAGAGAAGAAGGGGAGTAGCACAGGCTTGCCTCTCAATATGATTGGGACTTCCTGGACGGTCATTAGTGGAGGTGCTCAGGGTCCCTGGAAGCTCCTCTGTGGTGTCATCTGACATGGCACACACTGACACAGGTCCCTCGGACGCTTGAGAGAACTCCCTGAAGGCAATTTTTACATTACGACTGGAGATGAGACATTCAGAGGGAGTGAGGCAGTGTGCCCCTGGTCCCACTGAGCATGAGTTGGGAGCCAGAGGTTGATAACTTTGACTGACTAAGGGAAATGCCAGATATCTTCTACTGTTGCCCTGGGTTGTTTTAGAGTCAGTGCGATTATCTGTGTTGCAGTTTCCTCTCCAACCCGAATCGGCCCGTACAAAGAAAACACAACTCAATTAATATGACAACAATCTAGCATCTAGATTGGGCAGATCCACCCTACACTGTCCTATTCCTAGCTCCCAAATCCCTCATCCCTCGCACCTTTTATTTGCCAGGTCTCCAGCTTCTTCTCCCACGACGACTCTCTCCCTGCTCCTTTCCTTTCTCCTCCCCTGACTCCTCCCCCTCCTGACTCCTCCCCTCTCCTGACTCCTCCCCTCTCACTCCCAACTCCTCCCTCTGCCCAAATCTCAGGCTCTTGCCTTTATTTTACAAATTCAGAGAGAACTCCAAGGCAAACCACAACATATCTGATTATCCTTTTCAGTTGCATTTCTATCACAGTGACGTGACACTTCCAGGTTATACTGCATGACCATGTGAAGCCAAGGCTCGTGTGCAAAGGGACTACCCATGTCATAGCCACAGTCTAGAGCAGAGGGAAAGAAAGGCCTGCATGAGGCTTGCTTGCTTGTGCTCATCTAGAGCTCTCTGCTGTCATGCAGTCTGGGACACAAGCCTGCCAAAGCTGTTGTGCCTTCCTATGTCAATTAAGGTAATCAAAGGGGTCTTCTACAGACATCATCACAGAGGAACTTCATCTAGAGGACTCCTCTGTGAAGACTCTCCCTCCAGGTCACCTCTCCTGCACTGCTTGAGAGTCTGATTAAAGACCATGAATTGCTCCAGTGGCCACCACAGCTCCCAACATTGAAAACTCTCAGACTCAGGACTAGAGGCTTCAGATTCTCACTTTGCCTGGGCTCAAGGCTGACACCTTGTAGTGTGTTCTCTCTGCCAGCTCAGTTTCTCCCCACATTATACCTGACACTGTTTTTACTCAGCCATCAGCTCATAACTGCGATGTCTCTACTGTGTCCTTGAGTAATGCTTTCCAGACATAGAGGGAGATTTCTCAGCAGGGTCTTTGCCTTCAGGTTGATCCCCTGTTTTTTTTCTGTTTCCTCTGCCAGGTTCTTTTCCCGGTATGGAGCATCCAAGAAAGCATAACAACTGGTCAGCAATTTCCTTCTGCCAGCCTGTGCTTCTTTGAGTAAGTCAAATTCAGTGATACTAGATATATATGAGGCTTACAGACCTTAGCCTAGTTTTCACAGATGGTATGGCTCTGAGAGCCCATAACCTTGAACACATTTCATAGTATTGACATATATACTCACTTTCTTACCATTCACAGTTTCCTCTATCTTCTGTCTGTCTCTTCTGTTTTTCTGTTTGTATATCTCTCTGATACTCCAGATATCTTCCCTATCTCCTTTCCTCATTCTCTCTGCGCCACCCCCCCCCCATTGTGTGTGTAGGAAAGTGTTGTGCCCACCTTGTCCGGCAAGGAAGACCCAACACCATCGGATCCTTGTCAACAGCCTTTATTGCAGGACACCTTCATTGCTGATACAGGGACCTTGAGCAGCAAATGCGCTCGCCTTATATACACAACAGTATGCTAATAATCCTTCAGGGATTGGCAGGGCACGGGTCACCCCACTATCACCCCAGTGTCATCCCACTATCACCCCACTACTTGTCCTCCAGGGATTGGCGGAGAATGAATCACCTCATTAGCATGGTACTGCCCCTCATTAGCATATTACCGGCCAATTGACACCAGGTGCAAAACCTGCGCATGCACAGTACCGTTGTTCACCACAGGAGGGCGCCCTACATCTCCCCCTTTTTTGTTTAATAAAATGACTTGTCTAGATCTGGGTGTCACGTCAATCTTGTCATTGCTCCTGACTTAGGTCATTCTCATCCAAACTCAGCATTACCCGTCATAGAGTTACCCTATCGCCACTGGGCCCCATGTCTTAGATTGGTCCCAGCTCAAGGAAAGTTGCCCGTCTCTGGATACAATGACTCCACATGACAGTGACAAAAATGATCTAGGGTGAACTCTTAATCTTTCAAAGAGGCCAGCCATATGTTGGGATAAGCTCTTTTAAGGTACGATGCGCTCTTTCTACAATTCCTTGACCCTGAGGATTGTATGGTAATCCTGTAGTATGACCGACCTGCATTGTCTGGCAAAATGCCTGAAAGTACTTTGCAGTGTAGGCAGGCCCGTTGTCTGTCTTGAGACTATCAGGCTTTCCCCAGGCTGCCCATGCCTCTAAGCAATGACTAATGGCATTACGAGCTTTTTCACCAGTCATCAGAGTAGCGTGTATAATACCGGAACAGGTATCAACAGAAACATGAGCATATTTTAAATTTCCAAATTGAGATATGTGTGTGACATCCATCTGCCAAAGTTTTAGTGGGATCAGACCACGAGGGTTAATCCACACATAAGGAGGGTGGTGGAATTGAACGCAATTCTGGCAACGTAACACCACATCACGAGCTGTAGCCCTAGAGATGTTAAATTTTTGTTGAAGAGTAAAAGCAGGAACATGAAACTTTTGATGAAATTCTCTAGCGAGATCAACCGGAGCAGTATTAAAAATAAACTCTCTATGAGTACTAACATCCACCAGGGCGTTATTACTGGTCATGGGACCAGGCAAATTAGTATGGGCTCGAATATGTTGTATAAAAAATTTATTTTTTTCTGGCCCAAATCAAATTTTGTAATTCTAAAAGAATTTGACATACGGTACTACTCAACCAAATTGGCCCTGCAATTTCAAGTGAGCGCACAGCATTAACTACATAAGCAGAGTCAGAAATTAAATTAAAAGAATCATGAAATCTTTTAAAAACTTCCAATACAATTTTACATTCCGTAATTTGGGGGGTGCCTAAACTGTATTGAATTAATACTGGTTCTTGAGAATCAACCATATAGGCACCTACACCTGTTTTGGAGCTATCTGTATAAATATCTAACGCTCCCGACAAAGGCTCTGAGGCAGTGACCTTTGGAAAAATCACTGGATGTTCAGTAAAAAATTATAGCAAAGGATCCTTAGGATAATGATTGTCAAACTCTCCATCAAAACTACAGCGTAATATGGCGCAATCATCTATCAAGGCACACAATGTTTCTATCTGAGCTGTTGTATATGGTATAATAATTTTCTTGGGTAAAATACCAAAATGCTGAATACAAGATTTAATGCCTAACACAGCAAGCTGTGCAACAGCAGAAGGGTAATATTCAAGGGTTTTATTAGGAGAAATATGGGGATAAATCCAAAGAAGCGGTCCTTGTTGCCATAGCACTCCTGTAGGCTGACGAAAGGTTTTTAGTATGCACAAAAGGAGATCTTCCTTTTCCTTAGCATTGCCTTTTCTAGTCTTTCTTCTACTTTCCTCAAGGATAATCGTGCTTCCTTTGTTAAAGCACGGGGTGGAGTAAGCTGAGAATCCCCTTTCAGGATCTCATAGAGTGGCTGTAAATCTACATTGGGCATTTTAATATAGGGTCGAATCCAATTTATGCTTCCTAGTAATTTTTAAAAGTCATTTAATGTTTTCAAATGATCTTTTCGTAATTCAATTTTCTGAGGGGAAACATTATGAGGAGTGATTTTAGTTCCTAGATATTCCCCCATTTGGCCCATTTGAACCTTTTCAGGTGCTATGAACAATTGATTGTTTTCAAGCACCTTAAACACTTTTGCATAGGCCACTTTTAAGGTGCCACAATCTTTAGTGGAAAGCAAAATATAACCTTAGCCAGATTGGTGGGGCATTTAGGATCAAAGGCACTCTCCATGTTCTCCTGAATAAATTTTTCAGGTGGTCTACCTCTATCAAATCTGATCAGTATGACTCTGTGAGGTTTCCAGAGCCTAATCACATACCTAGCAATAACCTCAACTTGAGCTACAACAAAAGCTGTACTGACCCCATAGGTTCTGACTGATTATGCCAATTGCTTCATAGTCTTAAAGTCAACGGGTTCATGATATCAATGCCTGTTAGCATCCAGAAACACTGGAAAACTTAATCCCATCTCTTTCCACACCTCTAGGCAAAAGGAAGTAGCCCCTGCTGGCTTCATCATGCTTTTATATTGAGGGTTATATGGAGGTGCTGTTGGTATAACTGCTTTCTTGTCTAATCTCTCCCTCTCACACTGAGCAGCCTCTTCCTCGAGATTAGCCTCATCATCCTCACTAAACTCTGAATCATCTGACATTCCTAAGGTCAAGGTTTTTAAAGAAGAATATATCTTATTTGTTTCCTGGTCCTGATTATCCTCTTTTTTTTTTATCTCTGCCTTCTCTCGGTTCCTTTTATCTCCTTTTCTTTTCTTTTTTTTCTTTCGAGACCTTTTCTCCCTCTGACATATTTTCTTGTTGTTCTGCAAGGACCCTCTGACCTGTCCTAATGGCTCTAACGGCTTCCTCACATCGTTTATCCTCTAAGCAGGCAGGGACCATTCGCCAAAGAGGTATTGGTCCGGGCTTAAGCTTGCGGTCTGGGCATATGATCAATAAAGGTGTAGTTGTGTCTCCCTGTCCTCTCTCCTCAGAGTTCTGCTGGGATCCTCACATTCTCTGTGCTCACTAACCCCATTCTTGAAGCTCTTCCATATCTGATCCCCAGTCATGGTCTGACCACAGTGATCAGACCTTTGAGGTGTCCATGTGGATACCCCTGACTGGATGTTTCCATTCTTAGCCATTGTAGGTAGGAGAACAAAGGCCTGGAGACGCCATGCTGTTCACCAGTTCAGGCAGTCACCTTCCCCAGGACAGCTACGATGCCACTGGACAGGCAGTATGGCACAGGTTAACTCTTTCCAAAAAAGCCTGACTGTCCTAGCGCAGAGAGCTCAAAAGTCTCCCCTCTCAGCCTCCTTCAGTTCTTGTATGTCTCCTTGGATAGCACTTCAGTAAGCTTCTGATTCTGCTGACAGGAGAGCACCATGGAAAAGCTCAGACTTTCAGGTTAGAGGGACAAGTATAGTAAGGAGGGTTTCTTATACATTGGTGGGGCGCTAGGATGTCTGGGAGGTACAAAGACTGGTGGGAGACAGCTGGGACTATATCTACTGCAAGAAACCATTCTTCTCTCAACTTACACAAGTTCCTTCATTTTGTTCTCCATATTAAGCCTCTTGTCACAAACATTTTGGCCTTGCTGATGTCCCCAGCTTAGCACTGGATTGCAGCCAATAGCTTGGGCTCTATAAGGATGGACCACATCCTTAGGAAGTACTTGGAAAACATCCATGCACAGGAGGAAAGTTCAAGGACCAAAGTATCGTCAGACATTGCAAGATACAGAGAGCCTGAGAGCCTCAGGTCAGAGGTTACCTTGAATCCTAGAAGAGGAAGAAGGCCCCATTCCACAGAAGAAGCTTGGTGGCGATGCTGTTGCAACCAGGACTAGGAATGTGAAACTTGTGTTTCTGTGATACCATGTTTAGGAGTCTTGTGCCCAGGTATCCACAGTCCTCCTCAGGTACCTCATCTATGAGAGAGTCCTGATTGGGAGTGTCATGTCCTGATCTTATCCCACTTGACACATGGGCTAAGAAAGATTTTTTTAAAGAAAGATTTCAAGGGGCTGGAAATAGGTGGACCCACAGGCGACATTAAAACTCCCATTCTGTACTTTGTGGTTATTGATGCTTTTCACCCTTGTTTGACTGAGAACAAGGCTCTGAGCCTGATATTTCCAAGATTCACCTCTATGCAATTCACAGTCCCACAGCTCAAATCTGTATAGATACCACTCTGGAATGAGTCCAGGGACAAGGTGCCTGACATGGGTTTTATCCATGTTTTATTTACAGGCCTATGCCTCAGCAACACTAAACCTACAGAGAATCATTCAGAGATTCCAACTTTAGACATTGGGAGGGGACGTTAAAGAAAACGACCTGTGCAAGGCTCACAGAGCCATGTCATGCATCTGTGACCCTTAGTGCTGTGATTGCCATGCTCTCTGGCAATCTCAAAGTGAGCTCACCATTTACAGAATAGCAGTGCAAGGCAGCAGAGCAATGCAGTGGCCCTAAGGTGGTGTACTGAGTGGTTCCAGTGGATACTGAAATCACTACATCCTCTGCTTTTAGGAGGAAAGCAAAAGGAAAGTGGGAGGGATTGTGTGAGGGTGAGATTCATGACTCAAATGTAGTCCAGGTATCAGCTCCCCCATCTGGAAGAGCACATCTGCCTCTGGATGGAGGCTTCAGGTCAGCAATGCCACCTGGGACACAGGAATTCATGATCACCCTATGAAGTCACTGTACCTGACATCTTGCTCTAGGATAGAACAAAAACAGGATAGTTATATCCCATCACCCAGGTTCCTGTCCATAAACCCCCATCCCACCCCCTTCCCCTGTGTCTTTGAGGGTGTTCCCCCGCCACCCACCCCTTCCTGCTTTCCCAGCCTGACATATCCTACACTGGGAGTCCAGCCTCCCCAGGACTAAGGGCTTCTCCTATCAAATGGGTATGAAGTCCCATTTGGTCCTTGTCCCTGGACTCATTCCAGAGTGGTATCTATACAGATTTGAGCTGTGGGACTGTGAATTGCATAGAGGTGAATCTTGGAAATATCAGGCTCAGAGCCTTGTTCTCAGTCAAACAAGGGTGAAAAGCATCAATAACCACAAAGTACAGAACGGGAGTTTTGTATGCCTGACAAGCTTATCCTCTGCTACATATGCAGCTGGAGCCATGGGTAACCCCATACTCTTTGGATGGTGGTTTACTCCCTGGGAACTCTGGTTGGTTGGTATTGTTGTCCTTATGGGGTTGCAAACCTCTTCAGCTCCTTCAATCCTTCCCTAACTCTTCCATTGGGGACCCTGTTCTCAGTTCAATGGTTGGCTGCAATCATCCTCACCTCTGTATTTGTCAGGTTCTGGCAGAACCTCTCAGGAGACAGTTATATCAGGCTCCTGTCAGCACGCACTTCTTGGCATCTGCAATAGTGTCTGGGTTTGGTGACTATGTATATGGGTGGATCCCCAGGTGAGGCAGTCTCGGGATGGCCTTTACTTCAGTCTCTGCTCCAAACTTTGTCTTCATAGTTCCTCCTGTGAATATTTTTGTTCACCCTTCTAAGGACTGAAGCATCTGCACTTTGGTCATCATTCTTCTTGAGCTTCATGTGGTCTGTGGATTGTATCTTGGGTAATCTGAGCTTTGTGGCTAATATCCACTTATCAGTGAGTGCATATCATGTGTGTTTCTCTGTGTTTGGGTTACCTCACTCAGGATGGTATTTTCTATTTCCATCCACTTGCCTATGAATTTCATGAAGTCATTGTTTTGATAACTGAGTAGCACTCCATTGTGTAGATGCACCAACTTTTCTGTATCCATTCCTCTGCTGAAGGGCATTTTGGTTCTTTCCAGCTTCTGGCTATTATAAATAAGGGTGCTATGAGCACAGTGGAGCATGTGTCCTTGTTATATGTGGGAGCATCTTTTGGGTATATGCCCAAAAGTGGTATAGTCAGGTCCTCAGGTTGTAATAGGTCCAATTTTCTGAGGAACCTCCAGACTGACTTCCAGAGGGGTTGTATCAGCTTTCAATCCCACCAACAATGGAGGAGTGTTCCTCTTTCTCTATATCCTGGCGAGTATCTGTTGTCACCTCAGTTTTTTATCTTAGCCATAGTGTGAATTGGAATGTCAGGGTTGTTTTGATACATTTCCCTGACGACTAAGGATGTTGAACATTTCTTTATATGCTTTTCAGCCATTCAATATTTCTCAGTTGTGAATTCTTTGTTTAGAACTCTACCCCATTTTTAATAGGATTATTTGTTTCTCTGGAGTCTAACTTCTTAAGTTCTTTGTATATGTTGGATATTAGCCCTCCATCAGATGTAGGATTGGTAAAGATCTTTTCCAAATCTCTTAGTTTCTGTTTTGTCCTAATGACAGTGTCTTTTGCCTTACAGGAGCTTTGCAATTTTATGAAGTCCCATTTGTCTATTCTTGATCTTAGAGTGTAAGCCATTGGTGTTCTGTTCAGGAAATTTCCCCCAGTGTCCATGTTTCGAGGCTCTTCCTGACTTTTTCTTCCATTACTTTGTGTATCTGGTTTTATATGTGGGGTCCTTGATCCACTTGGACTTGAGATTTATTCAGGTCGAAAAGAATGGATCAATTTGCATTCCTCTACATGCTGACCTCCAGTTGAACCAGCACCGTTTGTTGAAAATGCTATCTTTTTTCCACTGGATGGTATTAGCTCCTTTGGCAAAGATAAAGTGACCACAGGTGTGTGGGTTCATTTCTGGGTCTTCAATTCTATTCCATTGATTTACCTGCCTGTCTCTGTACCAATACCATACAGTTTTATCACTATTGCTCTGTATACAGCTGGAGGTCAGAGATGGTGATTCCCCCAGAAGCTCTTGCTATTTTGGTTTTTTTATGATTCCAATTGAATTTGCAAACTCAAGAATTGAGTTGGAATTTTGATGGGAATTGCATTGAATCTGTAGATTGCTTTTGGCAAGATGGCTATTTTTCCTATATTAATCCTGCCAATCCATGATCCTGGGAGATCTTTCCATCTTCTGAGATATTCGTTGATTTCTTTCTTCAGAGACTTGTCATAAAGATCTTTCACTTGCTTGGTTAGAGTCACACTGAGGCATTTTACATTATTTGTGACTATTGTGAAGTGTGTCATGTCCCTAATTTCATTCTCAGCCTGTTTATCCCTTGAGTAGAGGAAGGCTACTGATTTGTTTGAGTTAACTTTATATCCAGCCACTTTGCTGAAGTTGTTTATGAGGTTTAGGAGTTCTCCGTTGGAATTTTTGGGGTCACTGAAGTATATTATCATATCATCTGCAAATAGTGATATTTTAACTTCGTCCTTTCCAATTTGTATCCCTCTGACCTCCATGTTGTCTGAATGCTCTGGCGAGCACTTCAAGTTCTACACTGAATAGGTGTGGAGAGAGTGGCAGCCTTGTCTAGTCCCTGACTTTAGTGTCATTGCTTCAAGTACCCCTCCATTTAGTTCCATGTTGGCAACTGGTTTGCTGTATATTGTTTTACTATGTTTAGGTAGGGACCTCGGATTCCTGGTGTTTCCAAGACTTTTAACATGAAGCGGTGTTGAATTTTGTCAAATGCTTTCTCAGCACCTAGTGAGATAATCACGTGGGTTTTTTTCTGTGAGTTTGTTCATATAGTAGATTATGTTTATAGATTTCCATGTGTTGTACAATCTCTGCATCCCTGGGATGAAGCCTACTTGATCATGGTGGATGATTGCTTTGATATGTTCTTGGAGTCACAAGAATTTCATTGAGTAATTTTTCATCAACATTCATAAGGGAAGTTGGTCTGAAGCTCTCTTTCGTTTTTGGGTCTCTGTGTGGTTTAGCTATAGGTGAACTGTGACGTCATAGAAGGAATTGGGTAGTGTTCTTTCAGTCTCTATTTTGTGGAACAGTTTGGAGAGTACTGGTATTAGGTCTTCCACGAAGGTCTGACATAATTCTGCACTAAACCCATCCAGTCCTGGGCTTTTTTGGTTGGGAGACTCTAATGAGTGCTTCTATTTCTTTAGGAGTTGTGGGACTGTTTAGATGGTTTGTCCAATCCTGATCTAACTTTGGTACCTGGTATCTGCCTAGAAAACTGTCCACATCATCCAGATTTTCCAGTCTTGTTGAGTACAGGCTTTTGTAGTAGGATCTAATGAGTTTTTGAATTTCCTGTTTTTGTTGTTATGTCTCCCTTTTCAGTTCTGATTTTGTTGATTTGAATACTCTCTCAGGGAAATATTTTAACATCACATTTCCTGCTCTTAGAAGTCAAATAACCTGTCAGACCAGTATTCTTCTCAAGGTTAATACTCTAGGGTCATCTAAGCCAGGCCTGTCCCTCAGCTCTTCTTGCTGGCTATTTCTTCTTATTGCTGGTCAGTCATTACCTCTGTGGTGTTGAAGAGCAGCAGAGGGTTGAGAAAGGACAGCAAAGTCACCCTAAAACTCTACCCTAGTGTTCACACACTGAGAGGCACTTAAGATTCACCTAAGAACTACTCAAGTGTGCACACTTGGACTCCACCACAAAGAAAAGTAAATCAAAGCAGACATGGCCTCAGGAGTTTGGAGACTGACTCATCCCTGCTTGCTCAGTGAGTATTTCATACACTATACTTTATCCAAAGAACCAGAGCCAGAGCCACTAAGGGAGTGGCAGGATGTGGAGTGCAATTACAGCCAATGGCATCCTCAGTGTCAAGCCAAGCAGCTGCAGGGAAGCCTCAAACCCAGACTGCTGGGCGGGGCCAAGATCCAGCAAGGAAGGCTTCCTCAGGGAAAACCATTCCCAAGTGTATTACAGCTCACTAAGACGGATGCTCTCAGATGATTCTTGGTGAAATAACTCTGCACTTTCTTTGTTACTCGAAGGAGGTAGACATTCTGTAATCATTACCAGATGTGCCAGACTCAAAAGAAAGACCACATCTCACAAAGAACTAAGAACCAAGAAGTATGATTGTTCCTCAAAGTTTCAAGCCTCCCCTTTTCCCAAGCCCATGGCCAAAATAAGAATTATAAACTTGTCATTTCTACTTCAGAGCTCAGAGCTCCAGGCCAACTACAAGGTGTTTCCTGAGAAGTTCTAATGATAAATGGCACGGCAAAGGTGGCAGGCAGTGGTTAGAAAGAAACAGGTTAATCCCTAACTCAGCACTTCTGCTAGCTTCTGCTTCTGCATGCTGCAAACAATGATTCTCATAAGAGTCCCAGTGCATTAACATGGTTTTACTAGTGTATACATGTACGCATTCTACATCTTCTTTCAGAAGTCTCCTTTTACTTATCATTCATAGCCAAAGGAGACCAGGAACCACTCTCAAGTATTATGTAAAACCATTTAATAAGTTCAATAGCTTCTTCCCTCATGAATTAAAGTATCCTGTGTTTGTGTTCCCTTCTTCCATTTTTCCCTGGTCTCATGATTGTGTCTCTCATATTAATGATTTTCATAGTTTCAGTAAATTCTTCTTTCTGGTAATGGACCCTGTATGATTCTCTGTTCCATTTTCTTAATTTATTTCTAGACATAATTTCTTCAAACTTTTTTGCAAGTCTGACATTAACGGGAAACTACTGTTGTGCAGTTATCGCGTTGTTCCAAAAATGAGAGTGCACCCAGGGTTGTTGGGTTAATTTTCCAGAACCTCTTTCACAGCACGAACCTGGGCCATTCAGAATGTGCTGTGCTGTCCCCCCATGCCTCAGTTTTTGATTGTTTCAGAATCATTTTATCAATGAACATCTAGTTACACAGAATTCATGAGAGCAGAGGGAGAAATAGGACAGTCAGATGTAGTAGAATAATTGCGCACACCAAGGCTGACTTGAAAGCAGTCACACACAAATGAAATGTATATAGCCATTGTCCAGGGCTAACGTTGGACAAATGGGAACAATCTTCTACAAGGAGCAGCCAGCAGTCTTCTGAGATGCCACCATCCAGGCCTGCTGAGGGCCGCTCCTTATTCCTGATGGCTGACCCCTGGAGGGATGAGTCTCCTGCTTCTGAGGGTCCCATGTCATCCATGTCATGCTACGCTGTCCCCAGAAGTCTGCTGTTGGCACCACATCTGGACTACACATATATTTGTACATGTCTTTTCAAGGGATGCCGCCTAGTGCACAGACAACTCTTTTGTGTGGGAGACACAGGTTTATTGATAAGAGCCTTTGATCTGCAGCTTAAAACCATCCTCTAGACCCATGCTGCCTCAGATCCTGAGGCCTGGGAGGATGAAGGTGGGGAGGACAAGGTGAGGATGCTCAGTAAGGACGACTCTGTATTAACAGTGGGTCAGGCAAGCTTTCTCCAGAGTGCTGTTTGCCCAATGTGATATGCTTGGCCCAGGGAGTGGCACTATTGGAAGGTGTGGCCTTGTTGGAGGATGTGTGTCACTGTGCGGTGGGTTTGGAGACCACCTAACTCCTCCTAGGATGCTGAGGCTGTTCCTTCAGGTGAAGATGTAGAACTCAGCTCCTCCTGCACCATGCCTGTCTGGATGCTGCCATGCTTCCGCCTTGATGATAATGGACTGAACCTCTGAACTTGTAAGCCAGCCCCAATTAAATGTTGTCCTTTATAAAATTTGCATTGATCATGGTGTCTATTCACAGCAATAAAACCCTAAGACACCCCAATAGTGAATTTAAGGCACTTTAGTATTCTTCATAATGGCTGGGAAATCATTGAGCAGGAAGAGCGAGAGAAGGAGGGAGGTAAGGACGGAGGGAGGGAGGGAGGGAGGGAGGGAGGGAGGGAGGGAGGGAGGGAGGGAGGGAGGGAGGGAGACCTTGCTTGGATGGCTTTGGAGACCTGAGCCTGGCACAATTCTCAGGACTTGATTGGGTTCCTAAGAGTGGATCTCCAATGCACAAAGTGCTTAGCCAATGAGTAGGAGGGGTGGTAGGGGCCTCCCTGGCCTCGGGACAGAGGTAGCCTCCTGACCCTAGCCCCCTCCACAGGTATAAGCAGTATGTTTTCCTGGACACTCTGGCTGGCGCAGTAACGAAAACACACACCATCTTGGGCACAGAGGAGGAGAAGTTGTTCGATGCTCCTCTGTCCATCAGCAAGAGAGAGCAGCTGGAGCAGCCGGTAGGTGTGGGGCGCCTGGGCAGGCAGGCCCTTGTACTGTTCCGTGAGGGCTCCACTAAGCCTCTGTCTACCCAGCTGCGTGGGTCCACTTGTGCGGCCTGCCACATGGTCTCAGCGTGGGCCCTGAGCTATGGCAGAACCATCACATTTCCTGTCTCACGTGTCCCCATAGGCTCCAGAAAACTACTTCTATGTGCCAGGCCTGGGCCAGGTTCCTGAGATCGATGTGCCATCCTACCTACCCGACTTGCCTGGCATCTCGGACGACCTGATGTACAGTGCGGATTTGGGTTCCGGTATTGCCCTGTCTGCCCCTGGTGCTATTCCAGAGCTGCCTGCCTTCCATACGGAGGTGGCGGAACCTTTCCAGCCAGGTGAGCCAGAGGATGGAACTGACCCAGAAGGTCCTTGCTGAGTCCTTCCTCAAACCCTTCTATGCTCTCACTTCCCTCACAGAACGGGAGGATGGAGCGCTGTTGGCACCACCACCGCCTCCTCCTCCTCCTCCACCGCCACCTCCCCCAGCTCCCACAGCGCTGGTCAGTACCCCCCAACCAGCGATGTCCCCTGACGTGGCAACTGTGACTGTCAAGGTTGCCAGGGGAGAAGACACTGGCATCGGCGTGGCCCACTCAGGTAGGGTAGTGCAGTGGGGGTACATGTGGTCAGCTCTCTTTTTTTTTTTTTTTTTCGGAGCTGGGGACTGAACACAGGACCTTGCGCTTGCTAGGCAAGCGCTCTACCACTGAGCTAAATCCCCAACCCTGTGGTCAGCTCTCCTTAACAGAACCTCTGGCTTTCTCTTGCCCTGGTCCCTGAAAAGCTCTCAGTAGGTCACATATTCCTAGATCTGGGATCTACAGAGAGTTCTCGGGGTGCGTGTCTTGTCTCACGGGGTTGGTACAGTGGTCTCTGTGCTATACCGAGTTGTGAGAGTCTGACTTTCAGGGCAGAGGAAGCCTTGGAGAAGCTCTCTGCCATTTCTAGTGTAGTCAGCGGGCAGGGGGACTATAAAAACTTGAAACAACCAAATTCCAGCTTTCACATCACCTCTCTCAGCCTCTCCCCAGCCACTTCAAGGAGCAGAAAACCCTTTGTTGTCTTATGGTGCTAAGTTAGAACACTCAGAGCATCAGACTCTCAGGTCTGTCACCCCACAGTGTTAATAAAAGAGGGTTGGAGAGAGAGGAGAGACGCCTGGGCCCACGTCCCCTCAGCTCATTGAGAAATCCAGGTCAGTTTCGGTTTGTCAGGCTCCTGAGGCAGCGCCCAGCCTGAGGCTGGACAGCCTTCCCTGTCCTGTGATGCTGAGCTGCCCTTCGCCCTTCTCCTTACAGCCTCTGTTCAGGAGGCCCCTAAGGAGGTGGTTGACCCCTCCAGCGGCCAGGCCACTCTGCTTGAGTCCATCCACCATGCGAGTGCATCTGCAGGGCTAAGCTGTGCAGTGTTAAGGAACTCAAGCTTGAGAAGAAGAAACAGAAGGAGCAGGAGCAAGGTGAGGGACAGAGGATGTCACAGTAGCCAGGCTCCCTGTCTACTCACCATAAGTCCCTCGTGGCTGTCCTGATAGGTACCCTTGTCCCTCTAGGTGGTGCTACAGGACCTGCGGGGAAGCTTTCCTGTCTTGAGTTCTCCCAGGTAAAACCATGAAGAAGTAGAACCTTTGATAAGCATCATCCAAAGAAGTGTTCGAGAACGTGAGGTCCTCTGAGACGGGGACCTGGAGGCTCTCCCCATCCCAAGGACAAGGCTTTATGTCTGCCAATAGTCCTTGCTGGTAGCTTCCTAGTTAACCTGTGTGCACTGTCTTAGCACCCCAGCACTGAGAGTCCTGGGTTTGCATCCTGGATCTTCTGATTGCTTTGTGGGCCAATGCCAACTGCCTGGCCTCTGAGCTTGTGTCCTCCTCCATGCAGTGAGGCTGAGGACTGAACCATCGAGCCGAGACTGGGCCCATGGATATACCAAAGCTCCAAGAGCTTACAACCAGCACATGGCTGGTAGGCAGGTGTGTCTGTGCTGCCAGAGGCCAGCGAGCACCTAGTGTGTGATGTCCCTGATCTTACACTGCCCTCTCCTGCCACTTTCCCACTACAGTGAGAGCTACCAGCCAAGGCGGGGACTTGATGTTAGATCTCTTCAACAAACTCGTCATGAGGCGCAAAGGTAGGCACCTTCCCCATTGTCTACCCCCTGGGGCTGGTGAAGTAGTGCCCCACTGTCTCTCTCTCATCGCCTCTCCCTCCCAGGTATCTCTGGAAAAGGACCTGGCACTGGCACCAGTGAGGGGCCTGGTGGAGTCTTCAGTCGAATGTCAGACTCCATTCCACTTCTGCCGCCCCCACAGCAGCCAGTAGGAGACGAGGACGAGGATGACTGGGAGTCCTAAGAGTGCTTTGGCCCTTCTCCTCCACCAGCAGGAACAGCCTGCAGGGGCTCCTGGGCCAGTCGGTGCCTGTCAGGCTCTGTTACCAAGGAGCTGCAGGGGTTTGTGCAGGTGTCCCAAGCCTGTGCCTAAATTCTCTTCATGGAGTCGGGCTCTGTGAGCTGTCTGCTGCCTTCCCTGTTTCATGCGACTGCTTCACTGGATCCTTCCCCGAAGTGCTTCTTCCTTTGAAGGATCCTGAGAGAAAACAGCAACATGCTGGACTAAAGAAAGTAACTGTAGGCCTGAACCCCAGCCAACAGTGGCCTTTTAATAAATGAAGAGCAGCCATGTGGGCTGTGGCTTCGGAGAAGGTGAACTGTCCTCCTTCCCAAGTGTGCTCAGGCATGGTACAGGATGTCTGGGCGAACTGAGCTCAATCTCCCTGGGATCAAGGCACATGGGGATGAGGTCAGCTATTGCAGGGGGAGGGAGGGAGGGATATCTGTCCACTGGGAAATGCCTGGGTGTTTGCTGAGGTGCTGTGGACAGGAGCTACTGCAGGCCACAGGGAGGGCTTAGAGGCCAGCGGGGAGGGAGTCCTGTGAAGGGTGAGGACACAGGAAGGTAGGGCTGCGATTAGGAAGTGACACTGGTATGAGGTCCCTGTGGCACTGCCCTGGAAATGTGGATTTCTGTGGTGTAGATGAAAGGGTCAAAGCTCAAGGACAACTCGGGTCAGCTAGAAAGGGCCGAGGCAGGGTAGCCTTGGGCAGAGGCAGGGTAGCCTTGGGCAGAGGCAGGGTAGCCTTGGGCAGAGGCAGGGTAGCCTTGGCTGCAGACGGCAGAGGCTCCCAACTACACAGATGCCTCCTGTCATGCTCTAGGGGCTGCCCTCTACTAAGGTGGTGTCTGGCATTGAAGTCCAGCAGGACATCTTGTGGGACAGGCAGATCTCAGACTGGACTGCTGGCGGAGGCAGGCAGGACTTGCCGTTTCCTCAGGATGATTCAGATTTCCTGCTGGTATCTCTTTGGTATATGGGCCATCCGGGCACCACTCTGGGGTGCCACAGGCTGTCAGAAGACCTGCTTTGTGCCTGAAACTGCATATGCAGGGATGTTTACCAAGGCTTTGCTGGGAGGGAAAGGCAGACTGAACCTTGTACACCCAGAGAAGGCAAGGGCAAGGATGCTTTCCCTCCACTGGTGTGGAAACCAGATTGGCAGGTGTGTGAGGATAGGAGGCTAGACACATGCCTGCAGCCTCTCTGATACCTGATCACCCTACCAGGCTCCAAGTTACAATTACCTCAGCACAGAGGTAGCCATCAGGTAAGTTCCCTCCTCCGCCCTCACAAGGCAAACATGGCAGGTAACATCCCAAGTGCTTGACCTCACTATCAACTCCCAGCTGCAGGCTGAGCTCTGGCTGATAACCTGGGTGCCCAGACTCCTCACCAGTACTGTCCTTATGGCAGGGGTGGGGCTAGGGGAGCGACTGGACTTCACAGAGGATGGCTGGTGTCCTGCATTAGCCGCAAGGCCAGGGTTCACGAGCCTGGGCCAGGAATGAAGTCATAGAGAAGATCGAGTAGATGGAGATTTTGCCCAAATTCTGTTGTGAGGCAGGGGACAATGTACGGTCAGTGCAGGACCTTGCCTTCCAGCCTGGGGGAGACACAGCTTGTTACCAGAGTTGTTAACAGGCTGGGCTCAGCCCTGAAACAGGTCAGTTAATCAAACCCTAATGAACAGTAGAAAAGGGAGATGTACCCAATGTGACTCCACTAGGAAGAGAACAGGGAGACTGAGTTAGGCCCTCCACGGTTGCTAAGTCCGTCGTTGGGAGTCCTAAGATGAGGTTCAGGTTTAAGTGAACAGTGAGAGGTCAGAATGTGGTCCTGCCCATCATGACACGTCAGAGCTGTATGGAGACAGGCTCCCCTCTGCCCACCATGGGAGCCTCAGTCTTCCTCCTGGTATGAGATCCCAAGGGGAAGATCCAGTCCCTGCAGGTACATGAGCTCGACACCCTGATGGTCAAAGGGAAGAGGTACAAGTGTCACTAGACTGTCCCATTCTTGTGAGGTTGGTCCCACTGGGTTCCTCTCTAGCCCTCCCCTGTTCTCTGAAATGCTAGAGGTATTTGAAAGGGTCTGACATAGCAAACCATCTTTCTCTCATGTCAGCTGTTACCACATACTTGTGGGACACAGGATCCAGGGATGTAAGGTGCTCAGACCTTCAGAGTGCATAAGCCGTTACCCACCACTCTTACAGCCTCTCTGGCTTCTTCCCTACACTTCTGCACCTGCCACCTGAAAGGGGTGTTTTCCCGCTGAGGCCCAGGTCAGGTGAGAGAACTGAATCCTGAGAACATCTTGGCTGCCCACTACTCTGTTCCATGGGGCCCTCAGCCCCAGCAGGAAAGAGCACTTGCTTAGCTGGTCAAGTCATCAGTAGTTTGTCCCTTTGGTTATCTTTCAGTAGACCACAGAGAAGAGCAGGGCCCTTCAGATGACTTCCAGCCATGCTGTAGCACTGCAGGGGACCTACTAATCCAAACCGGGCAAGCCCATTGCTGGTCCAATCTGCCAGGTTTTCATGGGTCATCAGTACCTGACCTGCCTGGGTTGTGTTCTTGATACTATGAAAGTCCAGAGAGGTGGCAAGAGTGAGAAAACAGGAAGAGGAGTCCTACCTGACTGGAATAAACACATAGCTGCCTGGTGGAAAGCACTTAACCTACCCACTAACCACCAGGGAGAGGATGGTTCATTTTTAGAATATCTGCTGGGACAAGACAATGCTTTTTAAAAGAGGACCTTAGAGGCTTGGGACTGCTTAAAATCCTGGACTTTCACCAGGCGGTGCACACCTTTAATCCCAGCACTTGGGAAGCAGAGGTAGGAGGATCTCGTTGAGTTTGAGTCCAGCCTGGTCTACTGAGGGAGTTCCAGGATTGCTAAGCTTACACAGAGAAACTCTGTTGTGGGAAGAAAGGAACAAAGAATCCTGGATATTCTGGGGTTGGAACTTGATACAATCAAACTTAAGGGAAACAGTAACCAAGTCCACAGAGCCTGGACTTGGGGTTAAGGAGGTGGGAGCCAGCACATACCCTGTCCTCCTCTTCTACTGCAGGCTTTCTTGAGCCTTTCATGAATCCGGAGAGATGACAACATCAGGGTAATCAATGGCTCTCAGATCCCACTGAGGACTAAATCCTGCAACTGCCCTTCTCCCTAGAAAATGGACACTAAGGGTCAGAGAATTAATCATTCTTACACCTCTTGGCAAAAGCGGGTGAAGGGCACCAAGCTTGAAGTTGTGGTTAGAATTTTCTGGCGCAGCCTCTGAAAATAGGTCATGTCCAATGTTCCTAGTGCAATAAACAGGGACGTTTATAATGACTAATTGCTCTACCTCCTGTGCTGTTCGTGCTTTTCTAACTAGTGACAGAAAACCAAGTCTCAATGGACTGCCTGTTCCCCAGAGTCTGTTAAATATTTTATTCTGCATTACACAACAGAAGTTTCTAAAGGACTCTGTGTAATACCTACATCTTTGTCATTATTGTGAACCAGATCCAATATCTACAGCAAGGAGGAAACAAATATATGCATGAAGAATATCAACCCTCTTAGCTCTTAAGGGTTTGTGTACATTTGATATTTAATAGTTTTTTTTTTTTTTTTACTTTTAACATTCTTTGAGAAAAGTGTATTTAGAAAACGATACCTTGGGAGCTGGTGAGAGGATTTAAGAGCACTGGATCCTCTTCCAGAAGTCTTGAGTTCAATTCCCAGCAACCACATTGTGGCTCACAACCATCTTTAGGGAGCTCTGATGCCCTCTTCGGGCAGGCAGACATATATTCAGCAGAGCACTCATACATTAAATAAATGTTTTTTTGGAAAAGCGCGACATTTTTGTGAAAACAAAAACCCCGATAAATGGTAATAGTAAAATCCTAATACGAAAAGTTAGATCAAGGCTCAAGCACATAGCCCTAATCAAAGCAATTTGAACCTCAAGTCCCGATATGAGCTGGAGTGCACAAGCTCAGTGGCGCGGGGCGTGTCCAAGTGGCCGGTTTTTCCGTTTGCGCATGCTCCTTCATTGAAGCTTCAAATCTTACCGCTGCTGCTGGGCTTGCTTGCTGGTCTCAGGGAGTCCTCCCTGCGGATGAGAGCGAATACGGTCCTGCGTGACTGAAGAACTGACACTGAAGGCAGAGAGGTGAGAAGGGCAGACTCGAGCGGAGGCGCAAAGTGAGGCTGCCAGGGACCGGCTTGAGCGAAGGGCACCCTAAGGTCGGACTTGTGGGCGGAGGCAGCATGGCAAAGAAGGAACGCGAGGGGCAGCCCAGTGGTGGTAGCAGGTTGAGTTCTAAAATTTAAGGAGGCTGTATTAAGCGATTTTCGGGCATTATTGTGTATAGTGGACGTCAGGTGAAGACCTACAGATTGACTGAATTAACGAGATCCAATTTGGCAGTCTCTCACAGGGCCTATACTATTACTTTCTCCGTTGCACTGTCCTCCCCCCGTCCCCCCTTTTTAAGGTTCAGAAAATTCTGTCTGATGTGTGGAAGTCTTCCACATTTGCGGTGGAAGTGTCATAAAAGTAGGAGTAAATAATAAATGCATGGTTCCTGTATTCAGGAACCTGTCCTGAAATCCAGGCTAGCTTGCAGTGCGCATGTTTCCTCTTCTGCTCTCAGCCCGGGTCCCTGGTTTTCCCAGACAGTGACATTCTTCACCTTAGTGTGCATAACTCTAGGACCTCTCCTTTTTAGTCCTGCTACTTCTCTGTTGTACCCAGGTGAGTTTAACCATAGCCTGCTCTTAGAGCGTGGGTCCAATGCTTGCTTTTTGTTCTTTAAGTAACTATGGTACTCCTTAACACCCAGCCCCTTTCAATTGTAGATTAAGCTCCATGCTGCTGTTGCAAGGGCTCCAGTAGTGAGCATTGCCCCCAGTCAGCAGTCCTTTAAGTTCTGTACCTTTAGCGTCCAGAAGCATGTCGAGTCCTGATATCAGTGATAGGTTAAGTGAAATTAAGGGGTGGTGCTGGGGGCTCTGTAGAGTGCTTAACACGCGTTAGATGCTCACAATCTGTGCTTACCTTTTAAAAATTACTTTTATTTTTACTATTTTATGTGTATGGGTATTTTGCCTCCCTGTATGTCTGGATCCTTTAGAACTGGAGTTAGAGACAGTTGTGAGCTGAGAAGTGGGTGCTAGGAATTGAACCTGGGTCCTCTGGAAGGGCAGCACGTTCCCTTAACTACTCAGCCATCTCTTCACGTCCTGTTGGTTACTTTTCTTTACCTTCTCTTTGTGTTTTAATGGTTTTCCAATTGCATGGCTGTTTTCATTACTGCGTTTTCTTAGTTTGTTGTGTGGCCTTTTGTTGTTTTGTTTTGGTCAGTAATTTTATTAAGGATAAAGTGGGTCTTAGGGTTATTACTATTTGGACTTAGAACAGATGGGCCTGTCCAGTTACTTCCCAGGAAAAGAGGTGTGGACGAGAGTTTCCTCCAGATGGCAAAGAGGTGGTAGAGGAAAAGAGTTTCAGAAGAGGAAACAGGAATGAAACACTCATGGAGCTGAGAGCCCTTGTCCTGACAGGGGAAGGGGAATGCTGTGCACAGCCTTAGTATTGGGAAGCCAGTCCAGTCAGAGATTAGTGGCTGTGAAAAGCATTCTTACAGTCTGCTGTCTGGAACCAAGCAGCTGTCCTTTAGTGCCGTTAGGGTGCCAGGGATCATATCCCAAGGAGGCTCCAAATTCCTGGTAAACTTTCTACCATTGAGGGAGCCCCTGAAAGCCCTTGTGTCCCAAGGTCAGAAAGAATAACCAGTAGATGGCGGTGCTAGTGTGGAAATAGAGGTTAGGATGAAGAAAAGCAGATGTGAGCTGTCTGATGGAGGAGGTATGGATGTGAATCAGTGCCTTCTGAACAGGTCTTGTTGGTCATTCTGTGCCATTTCCCATAGGTTTATAGGCCTTCATCGTAGGAGCAGGTGAGGCAGCTTGGGCAGACGATGCCCATTACAGAGGCCTTCGGGAAGATTGCTGGAGGACTCCCATGTCCAAGGCAGCTTGATCCAAAGGGCACTGACCTTGGCAAGGAAGGCCTCTGCTTTTGAGGAGGAATTATTGGAAGGGCATCCAGTAGCAGAACAGGAGGTTCATCCTAAGGTCTTTCTGGGCTGGAGCATACAAAACCAGTATCTGACCAGCATCACTTTATGGGTTGTGTGGTTCTGCTATAATTACTTGTGTGCGATGGACAGAGCATGGTAACTGCTTGCCAGAAAATGTACAACCCAAAGGGAAATTGTGTGACTAGTGAGAAAAGTGTTTTGGATTCAGCAGATTCAATTCACTTCGTGGCTCATGAGAAAAGTAATCTCTCTCTCTCTCTCTCTCTCTCTCTCTCTCTCTCTCTCTCTCTCTCTCTCCCTCCCTCCCTCCCTTCCTCCCTGCCCCCCTCTAGGGCAATGGCTGAGGAAAGCCAGGAGATAGGTGGCATCCATTTTCTGTTTCTCTTCCCCCCTTATCCTATCCAGAAAGACTTCATGGCAGAACTCTACAAGGTTTTGGAGACTGGCAAGATTGGGATATTTGAGAGTCCAACTGGCACGGTGAGTGTGAGGGATGAGGGATGTGCGAGCACCACTCAGACAATTTGAGGCGGCCTTTCTCACCCTGACAGTTCACCTGTGTAGACATTGCCTTCCTCAAGAGGAAGCTAGGCACAGTAATCATCAGGTTCTCTTTCTGCATAGTGTTCTCTTCCTCTGTTCAACCGCTAAATGCAGCCCCATGGTGATAACAGGCTAAAGGACTTTAAAATTGAAATGTAACCCACACCACCAATGGCTTTGTGATTTCTGTGGCTAACTGCTGCTTTGATGTTGAGGAACATCGAGAAAGCTTTGGCTTTTCCCCAGGTTCAGCACTGTTTCTGAGTTAGGACCCAGGCTACTGAGTGCTGTTGGGAGCCAACCCCGAGGCTATCTTCCTTCCTCACCCAGACTGAGTGAGGGATGTATCTGAGGTGGATTGTTGGAAGTGAACAGGGCTGTGGTTGCAGGTTCCCAGTTTCTTTCTCCAACTTTGGTGTATTACTGTGCACAGTGAGTTCTGTAAGAACTTCCCCAAGGAGGTACTGTGTACAGGGAGTACTACGTGAACTCACCCAAGGAGGTACTGTGCATAGTGAGTACTATGTCAACTCACCCAAGGAGGTACTGTGCACAGTGAGTACTATGTCAACTCACCCAAGGAGGTACTGTGCACAGTGAGTACTATGTCAACTCACTTAAAGACGTCGGGGCTGGAACTCACACAGGACAGGAGGCAGGAGCTGATGCAGAGGCCATGGCTTGCTTCCCCTGGCTTGTTCATGGAACCAAAGACCACCAGCCCAGGGATGGCACCACCCACAAGGGGTCCTCCCCCCTTGATCACTAATTGAGAAAGTGCCTTACAGCAGGGTCTCATGGAGGCATTTCCTCAAGGGTGACTCCTTTCTCTGTGATAACTCAGCTTGTGTCAAGTTGGCATAGAACCAGGCAGTGCACTGTCCCATTTTTGCATATATACAAAAATATTTGCTTTTACATATATGGGAATAAGCTTTGGGAGGCAGGTCAGAGTCCCAGAGCTCCTGAGATGAGCCACTGTCTCGTCCAGGATTGCAGGTGAGAAGTTGTTTTTCTTAGGGTACCTTCCAGGACAGGTGAGTTCAGAACCCTGCTCTGGAGACTTTCAGCCACCCCTAAATGCAACAAACTCAGAAGGTTAAGTAGAGAGAGGGTTAGCTCTAAAGAGTCACATGAACCCAGATGGATCCTAGGGGCAGCAGCCTGGGGGACTCCACAGTTTCCTCTGTAGTCCATCTTCTGGTCTTCATGGTATAGAGAACTGCAGATTGCGTCCACAGCAGAAATCCAGCACTAACAGTTCTGGAGGTTCAGGTCTGGAGTCAAGATTTTCATAGTTTTGGCTCTTCCTGAAGGCTATGTGAGTAGGCTGTCCTGGCCCACTCCTGTTCTGGTAGATGCCATCTTCCTGCGTTTCTTTATGGTGCCTTTGTTTTCTGTATGACTGCATCTGAATGACCCTTTTTTATAAGGCTGCCAGTCCTTGTAAGAATGAGGACGCACCTAAGGGCCTCATGGTCAGTCAGACACTGGGGTTAGGAGCACAGGATAGGGCTGCCTGTCAGCGTGAACGGTACTATGGAACAGTGTTACCTCAAGCAGGAAGAGTGTTTTGGACAGTAGACATCACCCACAGTAGGAACTCGTGTGACTGACTATGCGTGTTTGGGTTTTCGTTGCCCTAAAGCTTGGAGTCACATGTGGCCTTGGCAAGAATTTTGGATTCCATGCTTTATGTTACTGTATTTTTCCCGTCATTATTTAGATATTTTTGTAAGTTGAAAAAAACACTTAAATTCTTTTGGGACATGGAGCTATGCAGCCTAAGAGCAGCTAATTCCCCTTCTCGGAACCAAGCTTACTCCTCCCTTCCCTGTCTCTGGTGACCACTGATTCGTTTCCATTCTAGACGGTCTTGGAACATCATCGTGTTCAGAACCAGGGTTTCTTTGATGGCCTTATTACATGGGGCATCATCTGGGAAGCTTTGCTTCTGGCCTGGTGTGAGGTCGTTTTCCTCCTGCAGGGAAAGTCCTTAAGTCTGATTTGTGGGGCCCTCTCCTGGCTCCGGGACTTTGAACAGAAGAAATTGCAAGCAGAGGCTGGTCTCCTCGCTCCTGCATCTGGCCCCACAAGTAGTGGGAGGAACTCAGTCCTGTCTTCCTCATCCTGCCAAGAACCCTCTGACACCCTGAGACCTGCTGGAGATCCTGACTGGGTCACTGAATTTGTGCAGAAGAAAGAAGAAAGGGACCTGGTGGAGAGGCTGAGGGTGAGATCCGAGGGACTGAGAAGGGGAGTGATCAGGAAACAGGCTTCAATGATTATTTTCAATTTATTACAAGACTTAGGATTTTTTTTCGTTTGGTGTTGCCTCTCAGTCCTTGGCTGACCTTGAGGTCATTGCTGTCTCCTTATGATGCAAGCCTTTTCCATTTTTCACTCGCCCGGGAAAGGACAGAGTTGAAGAATGGCGGTTACTGTATGCCTTGGAGGAAGAGAGGATGTGGCCCCACTGACCTGAGCAGTGGGGCCAGATTGGCAGAGAGAATGGAGGTGGTAGCACCCTGTGAGGGGCTCCCTCAGTAGATTTGTTACTGAGAAAGGCCTGGGGTGGCACTTCTGCAGGAGTCTCTTTCTGCTGTCCCTGTCCTCTAGGAGGAGCAGCTGAGGAGGAGGAAGCGAGAGGAGCGGCTGCAGGAGGTCTGCCAGGATGGAAGACGCAGGTTTGCTGCCAAGCGCTCGGTGAGCACGTGGAGGGCTGTGGGGTGTGGGCAGCTGCTCACTGCCTGGGCCCGACGTGAGACACCCGATTGGCAGACCCCACTCTTGCTCCCATTGGCCACCATCTCCTCAAACAGTGGTTGGGGCTTTCAAGTGGTGGAGGATCTGAGTCAGGAAGTGGGGTTCATCCTCTGAGGAGAATGTGGTGCTCTGTTTTTGGTGGCAGCAGTGCTGGGCCCAGGTCTGTCACAGAGTGAGCTGGAGCTCCAGTGCGAGACTTCTCTTTGTGTCTTTGTTCCCACCCAGAGACAGGAGGAAGAGGAGACCGAGACTCTCCTGCGCCTCAGCAGGGAGATGCTTGCTGCAGACACAGCACCAGAGCAGCTGGGGCAGCTGGAGTGTGGGGAGGAGCATCTGGTTCTGGCAGAATATGAGAGTGATGAGGAGAGAAGAGGCAGCAGGTGAGACCTCGGGTGTCAGTCTGCAGCCTCAGCCGCAGCACCCAGGAGACCGCCTGATAGCCGACTGCTTGTTTGTTCACCTTGGGCTTGTATTTCAGCGGTCATAAGTGCTGGTGACAACCACGGTTGACCCTTTTCTCTGTGACAGTCCTGTGTATGTTTTGAGTTAGTTTTCCCCACTGTCGTTCAGTGGTGGAATCCTGGAGGCCATGGCTCGGTCAGGTGCTATATCTTGGCCATTGCTGTGGGCTCATGAATGGAGGAGAGCTGGGCCTGGATGTAGTCCACCTGGTTCTGGATTCTGAGTTCTCCACCAGTAGCATAAGCATAA
This sequence comes from Rattus norvegicus, assembly GCF_021556685.1. NCBI lineage: Eukaryota > Metazoa > Chordata > Mammalia > Rodentia > Muridae > Rattus > Rattus norvegicus. Next base: position 121,171,518 of record NC_141542.1, on the reverse strand, counting down.
CCGTCAGAGAGTTCCAGACTCACAGTTGACATCGTTTAGGGTTTCTGGTCCAGATGAGCAGAAAGCTCTTATTTTATGAGCTTCACTTGTGAATGACCCAGGACACTCCAATAGGAGGGACTTATTCATGGCTGTACCACACAGCTCCTCTCGAGGCGCTCTTTTCTCATTCCCACTTTACTTCTAGTAGGGAATGTCTGGTGGCCCAGGTGCTGCAATCTGGAGTTTCATGTGCACAGTGACCATAGATGTCAGTGTCAGGGTGAGTGAGACACAGGACTTTCATGGCCTTTAGGGGAGGAGAATAGACTTCTTCCCAGCTGGAGTCCTGTTCAGGATATATCTGTGGGCACCCTGTTTAGCCAGTTGAGGTCAGCTGGGTATAGCCCTGTCCATGACCAGCGTACATTTCTAGGCTGGGAGAGGGGCGGGAAATAAGTGTACAGTTCCAGTTTGAAACCAGTGTGTTTGCTTAGAGGAAAATGGAGTAGGATAGTAGTAGTGTGTAAACTCACACCGAGGTGAGGTCTGCTGAGGCATGAGGGCTGTGATTAGGGTCCCATAAACTCACTGGGCTGGAAGTGGAGAGAGTGTGTGCTTGAGGGAAGGCCCAAGTATCAGAGCAAAGAGAGGAAGAGACAGAAGACCTAAGGTTGGAGCAGGTACAGGTCTCTGAGGGCTGTGTAAATACTGAATGGATGTCAAAGTACAGCAGCATGCTGGGGGAGGGATTAATTCAGCCTGAGAGTGCTATGTTCCATATCCAGTACCAGAATGTCCTTAAAACATTAAGGTTTGTGGGTATTTGCATCTCTCCCTGGCCTCGGGGATCTTCAGCAAATATTGGCCCCCCAAGAGCAATGGCCCACGAGGGCAATGCCAGCAGAGATGCTAGGTAGGGATGGGTCGGAAACCCCTTGAGTAATAGGGGGAAGAAGACACCTCAGGAGAGCTGGAGAGAGGCAGGTCAAATTTACCTATGGGTGATTCAAGCCTCCTATACTTTGGGGGTTGGGCGTAAGGTGGTAGAAGCATGGAGGATGGGCAAAGATCATTGGCTGAAGGCTTAGGGTACCAGAATGCCTCATTAGCATGGGGAAGCATTTCAGGAATCGCAGGTGCTTGCTGAGTGGGCTGTTAACAGTAAAAAGGAAGGCATACCTGTACTCTTGACCAAGGTTACATGACACTCTGCACATGGAGTTTTTGAACTCCCCAGACAAGGTCAGAGAAGGGGAAGGGATCCTCCATATAGTGTAAGGGTCTGTGATTCACGGAAGAGTGGTATCCTGGACTCAAATAGTATATAAAAGCAGAGTGTTTTATTCAGCAGCAGTCCAGTATGTTGGCATCTTCCATTACCAAGATGGAGACCCCTAAGTGAACTCTCACCCCCATTTGTCTAGAGACATCCTAGAACCGCTATTGGGGGTGGAGGGAGGGACTGGAAACTGCTGCTGGGGGAGCCTGAAAACTGCTGCTGACCCATTGCCCTTGCTTGGCTCTGGCAGGTGGTGGGTCAGCTTCTGGTGGTGTTGGCAGTTCCTGATTGGCTGCCCAAGGCCTGGGGTTTTTCCAGTAACTGGCTTGCTTGGACTTGCCCAGTTCTTGGAAACAGATCTAGGCCTAGTCTGGTGAACTGCCACTTTGAAGCCTGTCATGGAGTCTTGGAAGTTTTGTTATTAACCAGGCTCTGATAGGCCCCTGAGGTAATGCAGAAGTAAGAGCAACCTGGTACTGGGCTTGTACACATGGCCTGAGGCATAGTAGTTGGGTGTCACCTTAACAAATCAGCAGCTCTCCCGACCACATCCCAGGAGGACTAATGAGGAGCAGCAGTGTCTCTTCCAGGATAGCCTAAGGAGGAGGCCGACCACATAGAGGCAAGAGGTAACAGAGAAAGAGCCTGCCAAGGGACAGCAGTGGCTTAGATGGCGGTCCTGGGGAAGGGGTGTTTGAGAGTGGCAGAAAGAACAACCCAAGTCAAATTGTGGGGTAGAAGCTGGCAGCCTTATGTTCTGTTGGAGACAGCTCTCTGAAGATCACCACATAGCTCAGTCAGATAGCTCAGCTCTGTCAGACCAAAGCCCAGTCTTTTATTTACATATCAAATCACTCATCCACTCCAGGTTCCCCTCTGATTATTTCTTGAATCAGCCTTTTATGACCTTACCCTTTGGATCCTTAGAGAAGGACTGCAAGTACATTTTTTTAAACTTGGCAAATGAATTGCCTGCCTTTGTAAGCACTGGCAGTAAGCTGGCTGGGTAGTTCTTGTTCTGAGATCCTTCCTTCATTGCTTCCTTAACATCTGAAAAGTTGCCTCTGTTCCTTTAGGTCCATGAAACTCCTTATGCAATTAATTTTCCATACTCATAATTTGCATAGTTGAAAAATTATATATTTTTGTACTCATGTTTTCAGAGTTCTTCCCCACAGCCTTAAAGCTTTCAGTGTTTACCATTTTACTGAGACATTAGACATTACCTCACCTTCTGGACCACTGCTGATTCTAAGTATAATGGAGTCATCAGCCTCAGCGGAGAGAATATCCCCTTTTCCACCAAAACCTTGGATGGGAGAATATTTCCCAATGGAGGAACATGAAGTTATATATATATTATACAAACAAACCTCATGCCTCACCATTGTCAACACTTGTGGAGCCTCATACCCTGCTGGCTCAGTTCCAGGGCTTGTAATCTTGTCATGCAGTCCCTTCCACGACCATGCAGGACTCTCATTTTATAGCAGAATGGCGTATGAGGCTGTAGGGTCAGAGATTACATCTTGGCTTTGAGTATGTGAAGTGGCTTTAAGAACTGCAAGTCGGGCTGGAGAGATGGCTCAGTCATAAGAGCTCCGACTGCTCTTCCAGAGGACCTGACTTCAAATCCCAGCACCACATTGTGGCTGTGAACCATCTGTAATGGGATCCGAAGCCTTCTGGTGTGTGAAGACACCTACAGAATACTCACTCTACTGTGTGCTCACATACAGAAAATAAAAATTAAACAAAGAGAGATAACTGCAAGTCTAGGGCTGGGGAGATGGCTCAGTGGTTAGCAGTGCTGAATACTTTTCCAAAGGTTCTGAGTTCAATTCCCAGCAACCACATGGCAGCTCTGAAGTGCCTGATGCCCTATTCTGGTGAGCAGATAGATGTAGGCCAGACAAAGTACCCATGTAGACAAAATACATAAAGAGGTCTTTAAAGAGAAAAGAACTCCAGGTCTTTTCTAAGTTTCACAGAGTTGAGGAGCAGTGAAGGCAGCTAGAGAGCTCCTGAGGAGCAGGCTTGGCAGTTTCCTGGGTCATGTCTGTGTTGTATTCAGAGCTTGCCCCTCAGCCCTGTTGACTTCTGAGGACAGGCCTGCCCTCCTGCTTGTCAGTGAGAGCCCAGAGCACATTTCAGTACTTTTAGGTATTTAATTATCCCAAGTGTACCGTGTGGAGACTGACCTCCATCTTGGTGTGTCTCCTAGGGCGGATGAGGGTGAGGATGACTTGGAGGAAGAACATATAACCAAGGTAAGCTGCCCTCGTCTCTGATGGCCTCTAAGGGAGGCCTTGGAGGATCAGCCACACTGGGCCTAGGACACACAGGTTCCCCTCTCCAGGGGGAGGTGGGGAGGGCAAGGAGGAGCAAGCATGTGTCAAGTCCTTATTCTTGGACTCTCATGGAGTGTTGTCTTCTTGCTTGTGTTCCACATACATGGAGTGCAGTGAGCTGTGTGTGCCTTGACACCTCTCCATGTTCAAAGTCCTTGAGTTGTCTGAGATGGATCTTTTCTATGCAATGTGGATGTCCTTGTGCTCTGCTCTCCTGTCTTACTGTGCACCTCAGGCTCCACCTCTCCTTCCAGGGCCTATGTACAGAATAACCTTCCTCCCATGCTCTCCAGAGAGGTGAGGTTGTTGCCATATCAGGAATCAGCACTGTGGGGAAACCCACTTTCCCAGGGTCTCCTAGGTCTCCTAGCCTAGGACTTGAGTCTGAGTTTAAACTGTGGGAGACTTGGGTCCTAGGTACTGCTGGGCCCCAGTTAGGTGTAACCTGACCTGAGCAGAGTCTTTGTCATCTCAGGAGTGTGCATTTGTGACTGCCCTGCTTCCTCCTGCAGGATCTCCGGCCAATGCGGCCAATTAGACTCCCCTCTTTGAATCCCTTTCCTTTCCTCTGGTCAGATTTATTACTGCAGTCGGACACACTCACAGCTGGCCCAGTTTGTGCGTGAGGTACAGAAGAGCCCTTTTGGCAAGGAGACGTGGCTAGTCTCCCTTGGGTCTAGGCAGGTAAGCAAAAGGAGGTGTTCTTGTCCAGACAGATGCCTCCTCCTGTGTCTTTTCTCTTGGCCTACGCATAGACAGAGGTTGGTGAGGGCAAGGTGGGCCTGGGGGCAGCGCTCCTTGGTTGGCCAAATTATAAGGTGCAGGAGACACAGACTAGGCAGTGAGTCCTTCCTTTGTCCTTCAGCCAGCGCCATTTCTGTTCTTTATCTTTAAAGACATCTGTCAGTGTTCAGTATCCAAGATGTTCAGCTGAGCTCAGAAATGCCTTGAGTGGGAGAAATCCTCTACCCCAGGAACCAGTCCACCATTGCCTATCCAAGACCAGATGGTCAGTCCTGCTAACCTACTACAAGTAACGTTATATACACTGAGCAGGCTAGAATTAGGAAGATAATATGGATGCACATAAACATGTATGGATACATATATCAATGAAAGAGAGGCTGTGAATTGGAAAGATAGCAAGGAGCGTTTGGAGGGAATAAAGGGTAGGAGAAAAAAATGCAGTTTCAATCTCAAAGACAAACAGAGAGAGAGACAGAGAGACAGACAGAGAGAGAGAGAGAAATGCTGTACTACTGTGGCTTCCATTTCTCTCATCTAGGCCCAGAGATCACAACGAAGGACAGTAATTTTTTTTTCAATAAAAGGCAGAGGTTTTCTTAAGAAACAAAACAAAACAAAACAAAACAAAAATCCCACTGCAAACTCACCCTTTGGTTGGAAAGAAAGACAATGTGAGCACATGAACGATACCCTTTCATGTAGGTTGGTGTGGTGGTGCACACCTTTCATCCCTGCATATGTGATACGGAGGAAGAGGAAGGTTTTTGAATTTGAGACTCGACTGCTCTACACAGTGAGACGCTCTCTCAGAACAAACGACCACAATGCACACTAAGACCCCAAAACCAACTAAGGAACAAAACCCTAAAATACTGGTACAGAAGCGGACTGTGAGGAAGCTTCCTTCAAACAGTATGAGCTTGGGCTGGAGCCATGGCCCAGGGGCAAAGAACACTGCTGCTGTGCTCTTCCCAGGGACCCAGGTTGAGTGTCTAGCATCTCCATGGCAGCTCGCAGCCGTCTGTCACCCTAGCTCCGGGGCATCGTACGCTTCCTTCTGGCTCCCCGTGCACGTCCCAGGCATGCACATGGTGCACAGTTAGACAAGCAGACAGAATGCCCACACACATAAAACCTAATCACCCCCGACTGATACAAAACACAGTGGGTTCTCATGCACGCAGAGAACAGGTTCAGTCTTAGAGTTGGTGGAGAGCTTTGTGTGGTGTAGCTTAGGCACAAACAAAAACTTCAGGAGGGCAGAAGAGCAGTTTAGATTCTGTGTTAATGGTCCATTCTGTAAGCAAGGGTCAAGATGAGGCAATCTTTAGAGTTGACTGAGGGTAAGCTTGGTAACAGAGGTTTCCCAATGTGAACGAAAGCCACTGCTTTCCCTCTTCTCCTGCCTTGTAGAGCCTTTGTGTGAATGAAGATGTGAAAAGCCTGGGTTCTGTGCACCTCATGAATGACCACTGTGTGGACATGCAAAGACGCAAACACAGTAGGTACAGGACCTGTGTTGTGAGACGTGCCGGACAGCGTGTGAGTGGCAGAAGTGTGGTGGGGTCTACAACAGGGCCATGGCGTGAGGACTGTGTTAACCAGAAGGAATGGCTAAGCGGGCCCTGGTTTCTGCCTCAGGCCCCTCCTTGGGCACAGGTGTTGGTGCTTCCTGGGTCAGGGTCAGGGACCTGGCATAGACGCGTTTGTGCCATCTCTTTTTGGAGAGCATAGAGGACAATTCCCATAGTATCCCGACGAGGCCACAGTAAGCAGGAATTTCCTACCCCGTGAACGTGTGTGGTTCCGTATCATCGTTCCTACTCCTGACCCCAGACATAGCTGAGCCCCTTCCTGTCCTTGCTCCCCTCCATCTGCACCACCACAGAGAAGATGAGAATTGGGGAAGACAAGCCAAAGAGAAGGAGACAGAAGATGCAGGCCTCCTGCCCCTTCTACAACCATGAGCAGATGGAGCTTCTCCGGGATGAGATTCTGCTGGAGGTGAAGGACATGGAGCAGCTCGTGGCCCTCGGGAAGGAGGCCCAGGCCTGCCCCTATTATGGAAGCCGCTTTGCCATCCCTGCAGCCCAGGTGAGCGAGCTGGGGAATGGGAAGTAGTCCGTGTGCTGACACAAGGCTTTCCTCATCTCTCTTCTGTAGAGGACAATGTCCCTACCTGGGTTAGCATGACAAGTGCGTCACATCTCACCGGGAGCTCTCAGGCTCAGGAACCACACTGGAGCAGGTCATGCTCTGAGCTTTAAGTTTATTCTCACCTCTGAGTCAGGATTAAGGTTGTTGGCTTGGTCCCACTCACAGGTAAATAAGAGCATCTGGTGTGAGGGCTCTGGATCTGCTGATGAGGGAAGCCATGTCCTAAAATATTACAGACTTACTGTTACAGTCAAAGAAAGTTCTGGCAAAATAAAGGTAGGCAGAAAGATCTGGGGCAAATGAAGTAGTATGATAAGATTCAATGAGACTTAACCTTAGAGAACTAAGTAAGCTGAGAGCTTGAGGATCCCCAAGTCAACAATCAAGGCAAGTCTGCAGGAGAGATATGATCCGGACTGGCATCCAAGGAAGGAGAACAGCACATGTCTGTGCCAAGGCCAAGGCTCCCACTTCCCAGACAAGTCAGGTACTTCTGTGTGTACTGGCACTGACAAAGACCCTTCAGATTCTTCACCTGCAAAAACTTCCAAGAATAGACAATAGAGTACAATCTCAGGGTATTTCCCCAACTTTCAGTAATGCCTCAATAGAGTATCCTTTGACCTCTATACGGTACCAGAAAATAATCATGCTACCTCTTCCCCCCCCCCCACACACAATGATACAGACAGACAGAGAGAAAGAGACAGGCAGACAGAGACTGAGAGGCAGGGAGAAAGAGCAAAGGGAAAGAGAAACAGATGCAGAGACAGAGACAAAGCAGGAGTATCAGAGAGACAGAGAGACAGAGACAGTGGATAAGGAAGTAAGTGACTAAATATGTCAATAATATCAAGTGCTTGGCAAGGTTATGGGCTCTCAGAGCCATACCGTCTGTGAAAACTAGGGTAATGTCTGTAAGCCTCATACATACCTTGTAGCACTGAATTGGGCCTACTCAAAGAAGCACACCGTAACAGAAGGGCAGAGAGGCCGACCACTTGTTATCCTTTCTTGGAGGGAGGGGTTCCACACCTGGAAATGGACCTGGCAGAGGAAACAGAAAAAAGGATCAAATGAAGGCAGAGAAGTCTGCTGAGGAATCTTCATCTATGTCTGGAAAGCATTACTTGAGGACACAGTAGAGACATCGCAGTTATGAGTTGATGGCTGAGTGAAAACAGTGTCAGGTATAACGTGGGGAGAAACTGAGCTGGCAGAGAGAACACACTACAAGGCGTCAGCCTTGAGCCCAGGCAAAGTGAGAAGCTGAAGCCTCTAGTCATGAGTCTGAGAGTTTTCAATGTTGGGAGCTGTGGTGGCCACTGGATCAATTCATGGTCTTTAATCAGACTCTCAAGCAGTGCAGGAGAGGTGACCTGGAGGGAGAGTCTTCACAGAGGAGTCCTCTAGATGAAGTCCCCTGTGAGCATGTCTGTAGAGGACCTCTTTGATTACCTTAACTGACAATGGAAGGTACAACACTTTGGGTAGTGCCAATCCCTAGGCTTCTGTCCCAGACTACATGACAGCAGAGAGCTCTAGATGAGCACAAGCAAGCAAGCCTCATGCAGGCCTTTCTTTCCCTCTGCTCTAGACTGTGGCTATGACATGGGTAGTCCCTTTGCACACGAGCCTTGGCTTCACATGGTCATGCAGTATAACCTGGAAGTGTCACGTCACTGTGATAGAAATGCAACTGAAAAGGGTTTATTTCAGATAATTTCACTGACTCTCAAACAGCCCAGGGCAACAGTAGAGATATCAATCTGTAGGTCCCAACTCATGCTCAGTGGAGCTTTGCCTCTCTCCCTCTGAGGGTCTCATCTCCAGTCATAATGTAAAAATGTCCTTCAGGGCATTCTGTCAAGGGTCAGAGGGACTTCTGTCAGTGTGTGCCAAGTGTCAGATTACAGCACAGGAATTTACAGTGACCCCGAGCACCTCCACTAATGACCTTCTGTGAAATACCAATCATATTGAGAGGCAAGCATGTGATACTCCCCTTGTTCTGTGTGCTACCATTTTCTCCCCAGAGCTTGATTCTGGACCGATTTCGTGGAGAGGCCTTGGAAATCCCTGTTTATTCTTTGCCTTAGAGCACTGGAAGCTCAGTTGGACAGGATCAGAGTTGCAAATGTCTGTGGTCATCTCTTGGGGAGTACTCTGGAACACTGGATTAGCACAGACTTCAGGGCCGGTTAAGAAATATGCAGGGGGGCTGGAGAGACTGCTCAGTGGTTAAGAACACTGACTGCTCTTCCAGAAGTCCTGAGGTCAAATCTCAACCACTACATGGTGGCTCAACAACCATCTGTAATGAGATCTGATGCCCTCTTCTGGTGTGTCTGAAGCCCACTCCAGTACTTATTAGAATAAATAAATCTTTTTAAAAAGAGAGAAATCTTTAGGGACTTAAGTGCTCAAGCTTCCCGAGAAGCAGGAATTCTGTAATGGAAGGAAATATCTTCACCTTATTAGGAGATAGAATGAATGGGGGATGAGGGCAAACAAGGGCCAGCTCATGGATCCTATGTGAATGATTGTTATTTGGTCTTGGGGTACAGGGATTGAAGGCATCTGCTCAGGTCTTCTTTTGGGCAGACACCAAAAAGGCCTTGCTCTTGTGAATGGAGTTCCTGTGGAGAATCTGTATCATGTACACACTACATTAATGGCTTGACTGTTGTCTTACTGGGTAGGCATGCAGAACAAACGTGTAGGAATCTGGTCTCTCTCTTGTCTACAGATGCTGATGTCCATTCTTGGCAGACGCTCCACACTGATACAGCAAACAAGCAGCTCAGCACTGGGTGTTCTTCTCGACCGCAGGGAGATGCTGAGGTGGCCCATTAGAGCCTTGATCTTTGTCCCTCTGCCGGGCACCACACCATCACATTATATTCCACCTGGACATTTGTTCCTGTGAACAACTGCCTCACATATTCCTGCATACCTTGCTCAGGGAGGAGGGTTTTACTCTGTGTTTCCAGATCAGCGTTGGTATTGAGATGTGATCCTCTGCAGTAATGACCACCTGCCCTCATCGTCAGAGAGCTATGTCCTTCCTGACCCCACATGCACCAGCTCCTGTAGGACGGAGGCGTCATCTGCAGAGGAGAAGCAGAGGAGGGAAGGCCTTAGATGCAAGGTGAGGGAACCCCAGGTACCATGGACAAGGGCAAGCCCACCTTTGCTGAGAACTTCCTACTGCATGAGATACCCCCGTGTAGATTACAACTCTGGTAAGAGCCAAAGCGCTCAGGAGGGAAGGACACTGGAGCAAGTGCAGAGACGGGAGAACTGATGGGCCATTGCCTTGTCCTGAATGACTAAAGCCTGCCCTTGAGACATGCAGTGGCCATCAAGAATAGCCAAGGCCATCGACTACTGGACGTCAGCAAGTTGTGTGTCAGGAAGCTAATGGAACAGCACGTCCTTTAGGGCGGGGAGGGAAAGGGGTCACATGTGCCATTGGGCTTCGTCTCATGCTGACTCTGGGATAGGGAGAGTCCGGACCCCCTATGTCCTGTGCAAACTCAGGTTCCATAGGGAATCCATGACCATCCTCTGCAGATGAGGACAGCAGTCATGAGTCCCAGAAATGAAACCAATGGAGAACAGAATCGATGGGGCGGTAAGTGGCTGAGACACCTGATAGAGGACTGAGTGAAAATGTGACAGGGCACGAGGTCAGGCCAGCCATGTCCTGTTCCTAGAGTGAGGAGAGCTCACACTCTGAAGTGTCTGACAGGCTGGAAAGTGTTTTCGTCTCCCCATCTGGATTGGATAATTTTCTGTCAATTTGGTAAACTTAAAGTCATTGGGGATGAAAATGTCTTGTTGAGAATATGCCCTTATCAGATTGTGAGTGTGTCTGTCCTACATTTCATTATTAGTGATTGACTGTGTTTAGTCCAGTTTGGGTGATAGCAGACATGGGAGTAGCTAGCCACTTTTGGAAGATAAATGGTGGGTTTTTGTCTTCAGAGCCATGGGGAAGCAATAGAGTCTTGACAGGCAAGCCCTGATGCTCTTGTGCAATCACTTGAAGCACCCAATGTTCTGAGGGGGAGATGAGATTTCCTTTTTGGTCTTCCTCAGGTGGGAAGGGCCGTTTCTCTTCTGATATGCTGCTGCAGACACATGGGGTAGCTACAGCTCCTGAATGGAGGGCACAGGCACTAAATTGGCTCTTCTTCTTGGGACAATGTGAAGCAATAGCAGGCATGGAAGCCCTTCTTGCCATCTTGTGTGCTGATAGTGTCAGGGCAAGAGGCCCATGCTCTCCTGAGGGCCAGATGTGGAGGATGCCAAAGTTGGGCTCACTGGCCCTTGTTTTTAGGGAAAGGCCAGGCATAGAGTGATGTGCCCTTCCGGGTTGCATAGGGCATGGAATCTCAGGCTCGGCTGAAGTGGTAAATCTATGCTCGGGCCCCTTGTGACCTTTTTTTTAAAACTAAAATAGGTATCTGTCTGGTCATTAAAATCCCCCCCCCCCCCCGGAGTTGGTTACATAACCCAGGGCCTTGCGCTTGCTAGGCAAGTGCTCTACCACTGAGCTAAATCCCCAACCCCATTAAAAATTTTAGCTGTGATTCCAAGATCTCGTTGGCCTAAAGCCCCATGCTTCAGAGCATGTTCTATTGCTTTAATCTGGATAGGCCGCTGTGTGGTATTAGCTTCACTTCCATGCCCCGTGGATATCTCTTAGTGTCCTCACTGGAGGGCCTCATCCCTGGGGGACTATGAGGACATGGTGAATTATGTCTTCAAGCTGCCCAGGAAAGTGAGCTGGACTGTCCCAGGTTCCCTTGGCAACCCTTTATCTAGGTCTGTCTGCTGCTTCCTCCAAAGGAGCCATACCTAGTGGTGAGGAAATGGACAAGGAAATCCAGATGCACTCCTCTGCCTCCTCGCCAGCATATGGCTGCCCCATTATGCCCTCTGGGCCATTCAAGCTCTGTTCCCACTCTGCATTGCAGTAAGGTGCTGGGTTTGCACTCGATGTCCAGGACAAAGTTTGTTACATAATCCACATTACCTTCTGCATGTCCGAGGGAAAGCTGGGTCTCCTGCCTCGACGGACAATGTCAAGGCTGACACTGTCTGCCTGATTGTTTTCATTGCCTCTCCCTCCTCCTGCAGGCCATCCTCCACTGTCAGGTCAGAGAAGTGTCCTCCTGGGGCACACTCAGCAACAAGATGGACCCGACTTGCTGTTACTAGAGCCTGGGAGAGGCTGATGGTGTAGCATGGGGTAGTGACCAGCCCATACTTGTTGACACTTTCATTGGGTCTGCTTCCTGCCTCTTTATGCTTGTTTTTTTATTTATTTAAAAATTTCAACATGAATGAACAAACATTAACTTTTTTATTTTCATTTCAAATGTTATCCCCTTTCCCAGTTTCCCATCCATAACCCCCCTGTCCCATCCCCCCTCTCCTTGCGTCTATGAGGATGTTCCTCCTTTCCAACCACCCACCCCTTCATGCCTCCCTGCCCTGACATTCTCCTACACTGGGGGCGGGGTCCAACCTTGGCAGGGCTGCCCTGTGGTGCCTAACAAGGCCCTGCTTGGCTAGATATGCAACTGGAGCCATGGCTCTGTCCACTTGGGTAATGGTTTAGTCCCTGTGAGGTCTGTTTGGTTGGTATTGTCATTCTTATGGGGTTGCAAACCCCTTCAGCTCCTTCAAACCTTTTTGTAACTCCTCCATTGGGAACCCTGTTCTCTGTTCAGTGGTTGGCTTTGAGCATCCACATCTTTTTGTCAGGCTCTGGCAAAGCCTCTCAGGTGACAGCTTTCATCAGGCTCCTGTCAGCATGCACTTCTTGGTATCAGCAATGCTGTGTGGGTTTGGTGGCTGTATGTATATGAGCTGGATCCCAGGGTGGGTAGGCTCTGAGTATCTATTCCTCTAGTCTGCTCCAAACTTTGTTTCCATATCTCCTATGAATATTTCCCCCCCCCCTTTTTTTGGGGTTTTTTTTTTCGGAGCTGGAACCCAGGGCCTTGCGCTTCCTAGGTAAGCGCTCTACCACTGAGCTAAATCCCCAGCCCCTATTTTCCCCCTTTTAAGAAGGACTGAAGCATCCACATTTTGGTCATCCTCCTTCTTGAGCTTCATGTGGTCTGTGGATTATATCCTGGGTAATTCGAGCTTTTGGACTAATATCCAGAGATACAGGCAAGTGCTGGTGAAAGGAGGGGCATAGTGCATGGAATCCAGGCTTGGCTGAAGTGGTAGATCCATGCTCAACCTCCTTGCATACCTGTTCTTTTAAAATCAAATATGCACCCATCATTCCGCCAATGTCTTTTTTTTTTGGAGGGGTTCAACCATCTCATTGGCATTAGACAGCATTCCTCAGAGCATGTCTACACTGTTGTAATATAGAGAGACCACAGTTGGGATATTTACTTCACCTTTCCTGACCCATGGGTGTCCCTCAGTGTCGTGAGTGCAGGGCCTCATCTCTCAAGACACTGTGAGGACCTGGATAATTAGGTTTCAATGTGCTCAGAGATACAACTTAGAATATGACAGGTCCCCTGGCAATCTTTTTCCTGATACCGTTCATGTGGCTTCCTCTGAACTGGTGGCACCCAGTGTGGTAAAATAGAAAAGCAAGCACAGACCCCACACATCTGCCTTTATCCCACCACGTGGCCCCTCTAGTACAATCTCTGGGGTACCAAAGCCCTTGGTTCCTCACTGCCATTTAGGGGCGATGCTAGGTCTGAGCTTGGTGGAGCAGCCAAAGCATCAGCTTGGTTTTTCTGTCTGCATCTTGTATAATGTTTTGAAGTTTAGCGTCTCAAACAATGTCAAATTTGGGGCAGTACTTTGTGGCTATCTGCCCAAAATTTCCTTTGCCTCTCCTTCCTGCAGCAGGCCATCCTCCATTATCAGGTCAAACAAGTTTCCTCCTGGAGCTCACTCTGTAGCTAGATAGACCTGCTTTGATGTTGTTACTAGAACCTTCAAGAGCCTGATGGAGTCAGCATGGTGAAGTGTCTGAGGTGTCATTTCTGACAGTGTTCTCCTGATGTGCTTCTTGGTTATCTCTACAGTTTTTATGGCCAGCACAGCTTGTGTTTGTCTTTGGCAGGCAAGATTGACAGTGCCAAATGTACCCTTGCCGATGGGAAGAGCACATGGACTCCCGAGTTGGTTCTGTGCAGAATTGCTGGCCACAAGGCTAGGGTTGCTTTGCTCTGGTGCATACCGCTGCTGAGGGACGACTGAAAGCTCCCACACTAGGTGCAGCTGATCTCACCCAACAACTAAACAGACAGCTGTGAGGGAATCCCACAGGTCGCCAACCACAGCTCTCTCTTCTGTAGGGACAGAACTACAGACAGCCCACAGCCTCCTATGGGGGACCCTCAATCTTCCATCACAGTAATGTCAGAGCAAGAAATGGAGCAAGTACAACACGGCATAAGCCACAGTGGCTGTCTCTACTTTGGGCCACTGGGACCTTTGCATTCTTTTGAAAATGAGATCAGCCTCTCCCAGTTCAGCGGTTCAGAGATGGATATTTACTTGTTTAAGAGGCAGCAGAGTGCTTCAGAGGCCTTTGTAGATAGATGTTGACCAGTACTCCATGCAAGCAGGGCCAGCTCTAACCTGCTGTTCAGGTAGGGTGCCGGTCACAATCTTTGGAGTTTTGCAGCTAGTGAAGGACATGGCCAGTTCTGTTACAGATGACCACAGGGCCAGCTCTCCTGCCTGCCACTGGTATCACGTGATGAATGAATGAAGAGGGATCTCACCCTCGCCTAGCAGACAAGAGGACCCTTGGGGCTTGTACACAACCCATACATCCAGGCCCAGCTCTACTGTGCTCCCAGGCAAGGTCTGGGGCCTGAACTCCAGAGTGCTGTAGCAAGTGAGTGTCAGGGGCAGCGCTCCTGCTCTGGTCACACCAGAGTCAAGTCTCAAGCTCGCTGTAGGTGGTGAGGCACAAGGACAGAGAAGGGTGTCCCTTTCTTTGTCCACACTACTGAATTGGCACCAAGTAGCAGTGCCAGCTCCCCCAAACTTGCTCTTCCGGAGAGCAACACACACCCTCCTCAGGCGGTGACTGTGATTTAGGTCAGTGTAGTCCCTGCTATGTCATGATGGGGAAAGCCAGTGGCAATGTTGTGCAGTGCCTCACATGCCCCCTAAGGAGTTTTCCTGGAGAGCATGCAAAACTCCAGACCTTGTCTGAAAGATTGTCCTTGGTTTGTAGTCAGGTGGCCCATTGATGTTTCCAGCAGTTTGAGACCTGGTAACTAGGATAAGCCAGCTATACTGACAAGCTTTCTGCATTGAAGTGTGGCTTTCTTTTGTAAGAAAACTCTTAACTGCCCAGACACACACTGACTAAAGACTTGCTACTCTCGTCAGGGACCTCAGTAATCTTGTTTTGGTCTTCTCCCTCAGGGAAAACAAAACCTGTACCTGTCTTTTCGGCCCACTGAATAAAACTGATCTTTTTGTTCCCAGTTATGACTGCTTGGTTGGTGTCTTCTTTTAAACCAAACAGTGCAGTCCAAAAAAATATCTCCACCTTTCTCCTGACCTGTATTTAGCCTGACTGGACATCTAACACTTACCAGGATTATGAGGCCCTGGGCTGTTTCCCAAGCCTATTTTTTTAATTGATGAGAGTTGCTAGGGAATTTTGCTTTTGTTGTGTGGTCAAACCTCGGATCTTGGAAAAGAAACTTCAAAGATTTAAAGCTTTGATTATATGAATAGGTCCTTATTACTAGAGATTTCTCAAATAGTTTAAAATCACCATGACTGTGGAACAGAAAAAGAAGCAATAGATAAGAGAGATCCTAGAGGGGAAGCAAGAGACACCAGGAGAGGAAGGGGCAAGGAGGACATCTGGTCCTATGTCGTGAGATTACAGAGGGGTCCATGTCCCGTGCTGTATTGGCCTTCCTCTGGGGCAATACCCCGGCACTTCTCGTAGACCGGCACCCATGTCCTATTCTTTTAACCGCAGCCCAGCTAACATGCTGCCAGACACTAACCCAGGGGAGCCTCTTCCAGAGAGCAGAGCAGTTGTGGTCATCACAGTCCCTCAGCCTTGATGGGGGAACAAGAGGAGGTGACTGGGTGATGCTGCAGTGGATGCAGACGGGATGCCTAGCCATGAACCACCATGAGGGGAAGGTACGTTCTAGGTTCTTCCCCAGGCATGTCACGTGTAGCTCAGCTCATCCAGATGGGCACTGACGTTTGGCTTCAGCTTTTAGGTAACCATGGGACCTCTGAGTGGATTGTTGACTGCTGCAGGTGGAAGACGGAGACCCCATACTGTGTACCTGATATAACATGGGACCTGGAGGGGTCGTATGCTTCCACCCCTAGCTATATGCTCACTCGTACAAGACTGACCTCCTGTTATGTTTGTCAAGGGAAGGTGTGTGTTCATAAGAACAATGCTACGTGTCGCTTTTCCCAGGATCCCCCTTCTTTGTCGACTTGGCATTCTTTGAATTCTCCCAGCTCCTCAATCTACCAAGTCTTGGTGTAAGCCATGGATCCAGAGATTCCCTATAGCTTCCTAAATGATGTTTATTCTCAAGGCTTTGCAAAAAAGTCTGAGGCTCAAGACCTAGTCTTTTGAAGCCTTTCGCTGGGAGAACTAGAGTTGTCTCCCCACATATTCTAAATCCCAAGACAGCGAGTCAGGGAGAGCAGGTGTTGATGGCACATTCCAAGTTCAAGGGAAAAGTGAGGCTGGGTCCACAGATCCCCTGTGCCTGTCAGCTGGGAACAGCTCTGTGACGCACAGATTTGGTTCAGGAATCCCCGGGTGGTTCTTCCGTGAGAGTGCTGCAGTCACTCATAAGACCATCTCTACTGTCTGGTTCTGTGTGTCAACCTGATGGAAGCTGGAGTTATCACAGAGAAAGGAGTCTCCCTTGAGGAAATGCCTCCATGAGATCCAGGTGTAAGGCATTTTCTCAATTAGTGATCAAGGGTTGGAGGGCCCATTGTGGCTGGGGCCTTCCCTGACTTTCTGGGATCTAAAAGAAAGCAAGCTGAACAAACAGGGGAAGCGAGTCAATAAATAGCACTTCTTCATGGCCTCTGCATCAGCTCCTATCCCCAAGGTCCTGCCCTGTGTGAGTTCCAGTCCTGACTTCCTTTCCTGATGGACAGCCATGTGGAAGTGTAAGCTGAATAGACCCCTTCATCCCAAACTTGCTTCTTGGTCATGATGCTTTGTACAGGAATAGGAACCCTGACTAAGACAAATTGGTACTGGGAGTGGGGTATCCCTGTGACAGGCTGACCATGTTTTTTTGAGGACTGTGGAAGGACTCTGGAACTTTGGGATAGAAGAGCCATTGGGTGTTAAGAGCTCTGTGGGGTGTTCTGTAGGAGCTTGGAAGATAATGTTGAGAACAGTGCAAACGGTTTTGTGGTTTTGGTTAGCTGGGTCTGTAGAATCAGCTGTAATGAACAAGATATCAAAACTACTGAAGCAAAACCTTTGCATTACTGGGATCCTTTGCAGTACTGGGATGACTGATGCTGGCTTGCTGGATCTAAGAAATTTGCAGTGATTTAGAAGAGATGAGCGCCACTGAGGTGAAATCAGGGAAGTGTTTCCTGAGAGCACAGGGAAGCTGTGTTCCATACGCATGGTCGTTCCTCATGTCCGCCAGACTTGGTAATGTGTAAGAGTCACCCAGGGTTACTAGGTTTCAGACATGAAGGTAGCAGCTGAAGCTTGATACTGCAAGAGTGCAGGAGAGGCCATTGGTGAAGGTGCAGCCTCAGTGGCAATTCAAGGCCCAGGATTGAAGAGAAGTTGAGGCTTAGCACCCTGAAAGGAGCCTGTGAGAGGCTATTTGTGAAAGTGCAGTGCAGTTGCAGCAGAAGACAGCAGTGTTTTGGAGATGCCAGTGCCATGAGATGAGCACCAAGAACAGCAGCAACAGTGGACTACAGGCATCTGGAGCCTACAAGACAAGGTGTGTGCTACAAAGGGCAGGGCTGGTGAAGTGACCCAAGCCCTTGGAGGAGCCCAGAAGATCGTGAGTGGATCCCAGACATTGGGCAGTCAGAGTTTGATTTTTCTTTTCATTGTGACCGTGCCCTGATATTTTTCCCTCTTTCATTTATGTATGTATGTATGTATATATGTATGTATGTATGTATGTATGTATGTATGTATTTACTTACTTACTTACTTAATTATATATAAGTACACTGTAGCTGTCGTCAGATACACCGGAAGAGGGCATCAGATCTCATTACAGATGATTGTGAGTCACCATGTGGTTGCTGGGAATTGAACTCAGGACCTCTGGAAGAACAGTCAATACTCTAAACCATTGAGCCATCTCTCCAGCCCATATTTTTCCCTCTTGAAGAAAGTACCCCACAGTTAAGAGGCTTTGAATTTTATTAGATATTGGATATTTTAAAGGGATTGACATTTTAATCTGTAAAGCCTGTGGGTCTTTTAAAATTATTTAGGTCTTGGGGATGAGTAAGAAAGAAAGGGATGAGGCTTAATGGTGATGTGTTTCTCAAGTTGACAAGGGATCAGTTGTACTGGCTGGTTCTGTGTGTCAACTTGACACAAGCTGGAGTTATCCCAGAGAGAGGAGCCTCCCTTGAGGAAATGCCTGCATGAGATCCAGCTGCAAGGCGTTTTCTCAGTTAGTAATAAAAATGTTGAAGGGCAGATCGCAGCTGGTGCCATCCCTGGGCTGGTATTGTAAGGTTCTATAAGAAAGCAAGCTGAGCAAGTAAGGGGAAGGAAGTCAGCCATGCACCACTCCTCCATGGCCTCTGCATCAGCTTCTGCCTCCAGGTTCCTGCCCTGTGTCAATTCCTGTCTTGACTTCCTTTGGTGATGAAAAGCCATGTGGAAGTGTAAGCTGAATAAACCCTTTCCTGCCCAACTTGCTTCTTGGTCGTGATATTTTGTGCGGTAATAGAAACACTGGTAAGACACCATTTGATGGGGACTTTGCTCTACTCTGGACGGAATGTGAGTGAAGGGTTCAACTTCTCTGAGTACCTAGACCTGTAAGTCTTCTCTTCTCTGGTGGGGCTGGGGCCACTGGGCTATACCTCTAAAGCATGCCACAGGATAGGAAACCACATGGCCTGCTGGGGGTCTATAGGTTGTGGGTGGATTAGTTGAAATCCCTCTCCACCTGGCTGTGTAGACAGAGAAGTAGGAAGCCATGATTTGCTTAGTGTCCTGGTATCAGCCTGGGTTGGATCTCGGAGCTAAAACAATCTTTTCCAAGTGGTACCTCCTCCGTTGTGAGATCCAGAAGGCCATAGAGTTGTAAAGGGATGGGACAGGGATTAGTGGTTGAGAATATATTGTCAGAAACCAAGAGGACAACTCATTCTCACCATCATGCCTGGTGCGGGTCGAGCTTCTTTCTGGCTTCAGGAGGCTGTACCAGCAGCAGCTTTGTGCCTTTTCTGCCTTGTGGGGAGCCAGTCTGCCTGCTTCTGTGAAAGCCTGCCTGTCAGGCGTAGTCCAGTCAGGTCAGGGTCTACTGGCAGATTGCCTGCTCTACTGACCACAGGAGGACAGGGTTTCCACTTGAAGTTCACGTCGAGGAGCTCAATGTTCTATAAGCCTTGGAGGAAGGAGGAGTGAGGGGGAGGGAGGCCTCCAGATGGGTACAGGTATTGAATGTATGTCAGCCACTGTCTCTGCTGGCTTGGGAGTTTGCTTCCCACCATACTCTAAAGCCTCTGAGAAGCTCAAGGCTGCAGCAGCACTGACTGGACAGCCCTCTCCACCTCGACCTCTGTCTCTCAGTCTTCTCTTCCGTCTTTCCTATAATCCTCACCCCCCATCTGAAGACTACTCCACTTCCTACTGGCCTGACCCGTACACTGCAAGCCTGCCTGGTCATAGGCTCTCAGCATGACGTCACACTTTCAAGTCCTCTGTCACCAAGTCCGCTGTGTTTGTGGTGAAGTATCCCTTGCTTCGCAGTAGTTACCCCACCTCATCCCTCAACTCTTGTTTGAACCAGCTCTGACCACCAGGGCAGGAGGAAAGCATACGCTCTGCTGAGCCTTCTGTATCTTTCCAAAAAGGTTACCCTTCTTACCCTAATGGGCACTGTTCACAGGGGCTGAGGCCTGCAGTTGCCATTACCATTGTATGTCTCTCCTTTCTCAGTCCTACTAAAGCTAAATAAAGTGCACTGGGCTGGAGCACGTAAGGAAGTCACTTGCGCCATTAGTTCTGACACATGGTGGACACAGGTGATGGTCCACCGAGGACAGTTGTCCAGCCACTCTGCCCCATGGACACAAGAGTGTTAGACCTTTTCTTGCCCAGCAGCCTCTCTGGCCTGTTCCTGCTGAAGTAAGGAAGGCTGCAGCCTGCTTAGGGGGTCATGGTCCAAAATTAACATTATATATTTTGTTGCTGGATAGACAGTTGGTTCTTCTATTCAATTTTCGAGACATGATTGGTCAGAATTTTCAGTGAAAGATACTTAATCCATTTTGATTCCTTTGAATTCAGACAAGGAAAATGAGATCTGTATCTGCACTGAGGTCCCCATTGGGAGGGTCCCAATGTCAATCTAAGGGAAAACATTCTACCACGAGATGCCAGGATTTATATAGAAGGATATGTGTCTTTTGGGGGGATCATTTAGGAATGTCAGAATAAAGAGGGCATTTACCTATCAAAATTGGGAAGCACTCTTTTAATATGGGCAGTTCTTCCCATAGGGATTTTCACCTCTCCTTAGTAGATGCCTCCATGGTGAGCCAAGCATAGTTAGACTCCAAGTGTCTAATCTGTACCTGTGGAAGACCCCACATGATTGTGAGAAGAGTAGTTGACATAGAACATTGTCACCAACTGCCTTCCTCCCTGTACGTTGGGCCTCTCTCTCCAGCCACCTTCCTCTCTGTACGTTGGGCATCTCTCATCACAACATCCCATCCTGCCTGCCTGCCTGTAAAAACCTTAACTGGAAACAAATTCTCTGTGAGGGGTCATGAAACAACCTCTCAGAATTGACCTCTCTCAAAGACCATACTAAGAGTCCGAGCAGGAGGAGACAGGAAACTTCTACTTCAGGGTAGAAACTTTCAGTAACTTAGAATGCCAGATAAGGGTTATCAAGTTGGATCTTGGAGGTATTTGTTCAGAGATAGACGTATCCCAAGCAATCTGTCCAATTCCTAGGTATCCTACCTGAAAATGAGGAAAGTTCATGTAAGAAAGCAAGAGGAATGGATGGGAAGCAAGGAATAAACTGTAAAGTCCTGTCAGGAGCCATTTAGGAAACACTAAGGCTAGCAGGTGGCCTTCCTGGAGGAGGCCTCACTCTCTGCTTGAACTAAGATGGCTGAGCTGTGAGATGCAAGGCCTCAAAGAGACTTCATCTCGGGATTGCTTTTGGCAAGTGCTGTGCCTTTCCTCTCATTATGGAATTAGTGTAATAATCCTTGGGCTTTAACCCACCCCATTGAGCAGATTTCCTGCAGATCAACCTAAAGATGACTTCATGAATCAATACTGTTCAGATGAATAATGATTTTATTGAATTCCTGATTTGATCTTAGGAAGAAAGTTTTAAGAGGTGGTTTTAGTTGGTTTCCTGGGGATACATAATCAAGAATAGAAATGTTCCAATTCCTAATTCATAATATTTAGTAAAGGCTGTATAATAAGAAATACAGTGAGCTTTCATACCCCAACCAAACAGACGACAAATAGACTTGGGAGAAATCTGTGATCCAGGAAAACCATTCTAGTTCATGTTGGCAGTGAAGCCCCTGGTGTGCAATATGGCGATGCAGGCCCCTGGGGAAGAGGTGCTTTGGGTTTATACAGCTCTTACGGGACAGAGCTGCCTGCAACTCCTTATCTACATCCTTCTGTCACTCCCATTCTGTGCAACATTTATCTATGAAAATGCTAGAGAACAGAAATAAAGATGGTGGGGTTGCACTGGGGAGCTTTGCTCCATCCATCCATCCCTCCATCCCTCCATCCCTCTATCCATCCATCCATCCTTCCATCCCTCCATCCCTCTAACCTTCCAACACTCCCTCCATCCATCCCTCCATCCTTCCATCCCTCCATCCCTCTATCCCTCTATCCATCCATCCATCCCTCCATCCCTCCATCCCTCTAACCTTCCAACACTCCCTCCATCCATCCCTCCATCCTTCCATCCCTCCATCCCTCCCTACATCCAAAGGTATATGTCTGTCTGTTCATATGTACCTATGTAGGTATATGTGTATACATGCAAGCATGCATGAACACTTGTGGCGTTGAGACTGATTGCTGGGCTAGAATGTATTTGTATCAATGTATATGTGTATGTGCAAATTTGCCTGTGTATAAAAATTTAAGTATTTTCCTTTCTTTCCTCTCTAGTTCACAAAGAGGTAACTAGGCAGACAAGGGCTCCTGGTTAACTGGCCAGAGAAGGGAGCACTAGCAATAAATCCTTTACCTTACTCCTACCCCACAGACCCAGGGCCCTCTGTTAAGAAACAGGTGTTACTTTGCCTGAAGCCATAGGTTTCTGGCCCCAGAATAACAAAGAATCAAGGGGAGTAAATATTAATACTAAGCAACTTTTACTTTTGCAAAACCCAAGTTTTGCCTCCAACAATGTTCTGTCACCTCAGCTGACTTCTGGAGCGAACCAGTGCTCTCTGGTCAGCTTCTGGCAAAGTACGACCACACCGCAAATAGGATGCGGGTTGTTTTAACTTTGATTTGATCTGTCACCAACAGTAACTCAGAATGAAGTTTTTGGACGGTGACGCTGCAGATATTAAATAACCGCTGGCCATGCACACAGCTCACTGCTGCTGCCCTTTCAGAGCAGCAGCCATGGGCTCAATCTCCAACAGACAGGTGTTGGGTCTTAAGGAGTAGCATTAGGTAGAGATGAAAAGTATGCGTTAACACACGCGTGTAGAGCTCTGCTATGGTCAGGCTCACCTGGGTACAACAGAGAATGAGCAGGACTAAAGAGGAGAGTTCCAGGAGTTATGCACATGGAGGTGAAGGATGTCACTGTCTGGGAAAACCAGGAACCCAGGCTGCAGGCACACGGGGAAACCCTGTACATGAGCACTGCAAGCTAGGCTGGATTTCAGGGCAGTACAGGAACCTCACCATGGACAGACCGTGGGCTCTCACCCTACAGGAATGACCATGGAGCCACAGTCTTGACAGTGTGTTACATTTTGTTAACCCAAACTTTGAACAGCATCCACATCCTTTTAGTTTCAGCTCCCACTACCAAGGATAATTCCTCTTACACTTCCTTATCCAAGTGAGAGCCTGATTAATATCGCCTCTCCCTTTAAGACAGATCTCTGGTCACCTAAGGCCTGGTGAGATACCAGAGTGCACCTTGGGCCTGGCAGCTGCTCTTCCCTCCTTGGGAGTGGAGAGAGCCCAAGCTGCTCCTGTCTTCAGTGTCAGCATGGTTTTAGCATTCCTGAACCTTTAGTTGTCTACACTGACATAAGAGCAGTCCATGCGAAAGAACTCCCCAATCTTGAGAAGGCAGGATTAGGAGCCATGTTGGGTGTAGGTAGTTTGTGTGAGCCTGGACAAAGAGGCTGCTTTTATAAGAAATGTGGGAAATGGAGTCACTTCTATAATGCTGTATCACTAGTTTTATACATCACCACCAGTGTTCTTGTTAAAACCTAAAACTCAGCTATAATTTATACACTAAGAGAGAAGTGAACATTTAAAGTGAGTTGAACCTAAGGAATGAACCTAACACACCACCCCATCTCTCTCCCCCCGGCTCCACATTCTCTCTCTTATCCGTCCTGTCTCTCCCCTCTTTCATCCTCCCTCCTCCCAAACCGTTAGCTCTGGGGCTTCCTGTGTCAGGCTCACGGCTCTCCCACCCACTATGAAGAAAGCCTCCATGTTAGTGCACTTCAGAAGGTCCCTCTGACAGAAGCGCTCCATGATTTTCAAATCAGACTGTGCTTATCTGTTCCTTTGTCTACTAAACTGCCTCAGCTTCACACGTGAGGCCAACAGCACTCTGGAGAAAGCTTGCCTGACCCACTGTTAATACGGAGCTGTCCTTACTGAGCATCCTCACCTTGTCCTCCCCACCTTCATCCTCCCAGGCCTCACTCAGTGTAATCAGGATCTGGGTCTAGAGGACAATTTCCAAGTTGCGGATCAAAAGTTCTTATCAATAAACCTGTGTCTTCCCACACAAAAGAGTTACCTGTGCACTAAGCCGCATTCCTTTGAAGACACGAGCAAGTATCTGTGTCATCCAGATGTGGTTTAAGCAACAGACCGCAGAATTATTCTACCCAAGTCAAGCATACTCAACCAGTGGGTTCACGGGACCTTTATAGTCAGGTATGCATGTGGAGTCAGTTAGAAGGAGGGGCCACCCTTGGACAAATGATCTCCAAATGCCTGACCCAGCGCGGTCTTCATCTTAGAAAAGCTGCATTTCTGAAGCTGCGTATGAATGGGCATCAGGCCATACTTGTCCTTGTTGAGGGTCCTAAGTACCCTAAATGGGGGGGACCATGGAATGGCTCTCCCTTAAATAACCTTTATAGCAGTCCCAAATGTTACTACTCAACAGCAAAGACCATTAAATATCTAATGGCTTTGACTTCTCAATGAGGAAATGTCAGCGCGTTTGATCCTCTAAAGCAATAGCTACTAAGGTCTGCGTCTTCCTTCCTTTTGCTGTAGTAAGACACCATGACCAAGACAGCAGACTTAGAAAAGTGAATTGTAATTCAGACTCATAGACCGAGAGTCTACTGTGGTACAACAACGCCATTGTGAGAGGAACAGCTGAGAGCTCACTTGGTCTGCATGTGGGAGGCAGAGAGGGAATGAGTCATTGGGAATGGCCTGGGCTTTTGAAACCTTCAAACCCAGCACCAGGAACACAGCTCTTCTCAAGGCCCCACTGCCCAACCCTTCCCAAACAGTTGTACCAGCTAGGAACATGTATTGACTCCCAGGACCCTATGGAGACCAACTTCATTCAAACCCCTACATAGGTCCATAGCATGATCACTAGGAAGAAAAAGGCCCTCAAGTCTAATATCACCACAGCCACTATGCCCATATGGTGAGGGGGCGACCTCCACTTCATGTTCACATGGAGCATCGATATGTGTGTGTCTGGTTTGCAGTTTTGTATTCAAGGGAGCTGTGTTTTTTGTTTCTTTTGGGGCAACCAAAGGACTCCTATGTACCTGCTTTGGATTCATTTCTAGTCCAGCTGTTGGAAAGGGAAAGAAAACTGCTATGTCTGCTTCCTCAGGTCACCTTGTTATTCTTTCCCAAGTCAGCATTCTCGGTGACTTTTATCCAGTGCAGAACCTGCACCCCCAGCAAGGTCAACTACAGCCTCAATACTGCCCCTTAATACTGTCCAACTGTGGAGGCCAACAGGCTGGGGCCTGGGCACAGACTATGGAGACATTAGGACTTAACTCTGGGAAGAATCCAAACTTGGCTCATTCCCTCCCACTTCCCTCAAATCCCGGGGGTTAGGGGTCTCCACACCATCTACTAAGATCCCAGGGGCAAAGGAAGCCGGCAGTTGCTCTGAACATCTTAGGAGATCGCTTCAGGCCGACCATCACCCTGCTGTGTAGAGTGTTTGAGACAATTCCTCCTGCCCACCTGAAACTTTGTTCCCTTAGGCTTCGGGCCTGCTTCCCATCTCCTGCCTTCCCTGTGCCTGGCTCCTGGGGGTGGTCACTGTGTTCGCCACATTTGGAGGTTGAACTGTCAGAAATGCCATGAGGAAGCCTTGTGGGGGGAAGTGCACACATTTAATCCCAGCACCCGGGAGGCAGAGGCAGGTGGATCTCTGAGTTCACTGCTAGCCTTGTCTTATTGAGGGAGTTCGAGGATACCAGGGTTACACAGAGGTCTTGAGTCCACCCCGCCCCAAAGTGAGAAATGTCATGTAGAGATAAAGGCAGAGTATCTGAATACCTCATCTCGGGCTCTGGGCTAGTTAATGTAAGTTAAACAACAGTTTGTGGCAGTTAGGGTTTGCCCATCCCCCAGAGTGCTATCCACCAATCCCCTTTCTGCAAGGGGGCGGGCCTATCAGCCTCCCTTCCTTCTTCATTCTCTGTCCTGGAACATCCACTGCCTGGTGAGGACCAGTGTACAAAATACAAGTGTGTCGTAGGCTACTTTGCATCGATGTGGCAGACACTATGACCAAAAGCAACACAGGGCACACAAGCTTTATGAGGCTCATGTGTCCTGATCCTTGGCCGTCTTTGATGAGAAGTCAAGGCAGGAACTCCATCAGGGCAGGAACCTGGAGGCAGGAAGTGAAAGAGAGCCTTCAGAGGAGGGCTGCTGACTGTCTTGCTAACCTGACTGTCCTTCTTAGGACATGCTGCCCAGTAGTGGCGGATCCTCCAGAGGGCTATGATCCTCCCATACCTGTCACTGAGGAAGACACCACATCATTCCTGTAGGCTATGTGATGCAGGCATTCTCTCAATCACACTTCCCTCCTTTCAGATGTCTCCTGCTTGTGTTGTTGACAAATGGACCAGCACAGGGTCAATGGTCACCATACAAATGGAAAGAGCAGGACTAGGACCAGGTGACATGTCACCAGAGGTGAGAACTCAGGTAGAATGTCTAAGTTTCAGAAGCAGCTGGCTGTCCCTTGTAGCTCTCAGGACCTATTTGAGGCAGACGTGAGGGCCTGGTGGATTGCACTGGAACTCAGTGCTCACTAGGTGGAGTGGATGTGTGTGGCACAGCCTGAGAGAAGCTATGACTCTGACCTGCCTGCTACAGAGAGCCCTAGGCAGAGAGAGGCCCTGACTGCTCCTCACTCCTGTCAGTGAAATGGTCCCTAACCTGCAGGGACCAGGAGAAAGTTGAATGGGTGAGGTCCTGTTGCAGTCTATTTTGACATGCACTTGGCTTAACTAGGACTCAGAGACCGGGTGTCTCATCCTAAATTGGCAAGGACGTTCCTCTTACGTGCCCGGGTGAAGAGCACAGCTTTGCTCTGGAGTCCAGTCATGAGTGTGGCTGAATGACTGATCAGTGCGTGCAAGTTCTAGCCAGTGTGGTTTCTCCCCCTGATGTTTACAGCCTGACACTGATCATGGACATACACCTCCCACCCAGGCTAGCTAACCCCTCCTCCCGTGCTGTACCAATTAAACAGCCTGAGATTCCTGGCAGCCACAGGCACACTTAGAGTTCCCAGCTGTTCCCAGCTTCACTTTCAATGTGACTTTCCTTCATTTCCTCAGCAGCTCAGGAGAGCAGCCTGAGTCAGGTGACCCTATGGACATACCCTTAGGAACCTATACCCTCTCCCTAACCCCTCAGAGGGCTGACTGGTTGTTTTGTTTTGAGACAGGGATTCTCTGTGTAGTCCTGGCTGTCTTGGAACTCCCTCTGTAGACCAGGCTGCCCTCAAACTCTGAGTTTCACCTGCCTCTGCTTCCTGACTGCTGGACCTAAGCTAAGGCCTGTACCAGCCGCACCGCCCAAGCTGCTGTGTTCTTAAGGGCAAGCCATTGACTTTGTAGGATCCCAGGAAGCCAGAGAAGGGAAACAGATGAACTGGCAGCTCTCCTGCTAGTCAGAACTCCCCGCACCGGGCTTAGCAGTCCAGATGCAATCCATGGAGCAGGCTGCAGAGTTGAGACACCCAGTTATACCCACAGGACCCGGGTCCTAGTTTGATTACTGTTTGATTTCCCACATGTAATGAAATGCTCTACTTTCTTATTTTTATAATTAATGAATGTATTTCTTAGCAAATACAATTTCAACTTTATTTCCAAAGAAATTACAACTTTATCTTTATTTATACAGCTGTTTGACGCTTTGTGAAATGCTTAGAAGTGTTTTGCCAAGTCACAATATCTTCAAACTTAACTAAGTACACACTGGGCTCGGCTTCAGCCTGGTTTATGACCACGCCAATTCTCTTGGAGGCATCGTCTTTGGTGTGTCCCACATGTTTGCCTATCAGGGCATCCATAAGCTCAATGTTGATGTCTAAAAGAGGCAGCTTTCTGCACCCTGCCAAAATAAAGAGGTCGCCCTCTATATAGTCTTCTAGAAGCTGGTACATGTACAGCACAGGATCTTTCTCATATGTTATATAAAAGCTGGCATCCAAGATAGGAGTTTGGCCCAGGACCATGCCCCTGCAATCACCCTCATCGCCATGCTCACCCTCAAATACATGTTCCACTGCTTTGCCAATGATGGCATCAAGAAGGCTGGTGTCAGTGACTTGGGATGATGCTACCCTGTCAGAAGGAATTTTAAGGCACAGTACCCTCTTGTCTTCGTTAAATTCCAGTCCACAGACACAGTCAATGCCATCGCATTTCAGCAGGTGGAGAGAGGTCTTTACAGCCACCTGATCCAGCACAGTTCCTTTCCGCTGTGTGATGGGCTCATGTCCCTCCTTCTGCCCGGGAGAAATTCTGCAGCCCATGACGTTCCTTCGGGTCGGGGTTGGAGAAACTTTTCCTCTCCCTGACCAGCTCTCTTCTTGGCCAACTTTGCGCTTCCCATGTTCTGTTCTGCAGCTTTGCTGGTGTGCTGCCCTTCTGCTTCCTGGGTCCTGGAGGGTTCCAAGGTTCTTCCTAGCTTGTACTGTCTTCCTGCCTCTGGGGATAGAGGCTGTCGGAGGGGGCTCCAGATACCTCTGCTAAAAGCCGGAGTCGAGGGCATCCAACCTAAGGACTGCTCCACACAGAGCTGAGAAGGAGGATTAACGATTTTATTAAACTTTTTGTCCCATACAACTCAGGGATTTGTAGAGTACAACTTGGGAACTTTTTAACATATGCTAAGAATTCAACAGCCATTGGTATGATTATCTCACGCATTGCAAACATGATTCCAGGAGATTTTCAAAACTTGTAGCTGTGCCTGAAGGAACTCTCATCCCCCACACCGGTCACCTTTCCCTGTCTAACACACCACCCCTTCATGAGCACTAGCATGTCTGATCAGTATGAATTTGATTATAGCTTTCACTCTTTAATTACCTTTGCTTGTGTGGCTGTGGTTCTGTGTACATGTGTGTGCACACGTGCATTTCTTCATGTGTGTATGTGCGTTGGTGTGCTGGGCACGCACAGTAAGGGTCAGGGTTAGAGGGAAGTGTTGATGGTGAGCTCTCTCCTTCCACCCTGCTGCTCTACAGTCCCCATTGATATTGTTGGGTCATATATTAGCCTGGCTGGCCTTGGAGATTTCTTTCAGTTCTGTTGTCTCTGCCTCAGGCTTTGCCGTGTTTGCATATTTTACTTTACATTGTTTGCTACTCAGTAAGCCTTTTATTTTTGAGGAATCTTGGGATGTTGTATGGGTCTTTAGGCTAACACACCTACCCTCATTATATCCTTGCTCTCGTTTAGCCCTGGTTTTTTTTTTTTTAATTATGTTGTATTTTAGGTTTCTTCTTGAAAACCAATTGAACGAAATGTGCTCCTTGTGTTTGCGTGTGTGCATGCAAGTTTGTGTGTACCTATGCATGGATTACACCATAGTTCCATCCTCTTCCCAGTGGCCTGTTCACTTTCCTGAACCTCATAATGGGTTTCCTTCCAAGCCCAACTATTTCCTCACTCCGATGTTGTGTCATACACAATACATTCGGTGCCTCCTCTTCTCGCCCACAATATCTCTTACCTTCCCCTCTCAGAACTTGTCCACTCTTGCTTTTTCTGTCTTAAGATTGACACAAAACGGTAGGCACACAGATGAACACAAGCACACTAAAGCATACACACACACACACACACACACACATTTCTGTTCCTGAGACTGGCTTATTTCACTTAGCATCTTGATCTCCATGTCGACACACGTCCTGCTTATCTCAATTTCCTTCACATGTAATGATGTGACAGTGTTGCTGATTTCTCATCCCCTCCCACATGTTTGTGCTCATCCTGTCGGTTCCCTTCTGAGCCATAGTGAACAGGGCAACCATGAGTCTGGATGTCTGATGATCCCTGCCTTACATTGACGGATCAGACAGCAGTCCCCTTTTCCTTGTTCTGAGGAACTTTCATGCTGGCATCCAGGGTCACTTCCCCGGTCTCACTTCCCAACATCAGTGTGTGAGCATCCATGATTCTCCCTGTCCTGCCTGTCATTTGTTGGCCATGGTTTCCTCGTTACCAGTCATGGTGGAGGGGGGACCTGTCACCTCAAACACCTTTAATTCCCTTCCCGGGATGGTGAGGATGCTGAGCACTTGTTGATGTGTCTACCTTTGTGGGTCTTCTTTTGAGGGCCTTCTCTTCAGTTCACTACCCCAAGTATTGATTAGATGCTTTGGTTTTTGTTGTGTGGGGCAGTGGGGGTTGACACTAGACAGAAGACCGGGCAATGAAGTTAGTTCAAAAAAACAAAACAAAAAACTCAGAATTCTCATAATTGCGAACACTAGGCATTAGTTCCAATTCAGGTCAAGGGCTACTGGTTTCAGAACAAGTGACGAAAACATTCCACTAGAAGGATCATGTCACTTGGGACAACACCTGAGGCCCTCCCCCATGCATATAAAGCATCCCAACCTCTCAAGACTGAGCCAAACAGAAGCATCTACCCCTGGATCCCAGTCCATTCCTGGAATGTGTAGGAGGCCTCTGTCCACAAGGGAAAAAGTGCATGAGCTATTTCACCAAGAATCATCCGAGTGCATCTGTCTTATGAGCTATAATACTCTTGGGAACAGTTTTCCCTGAGGAAGCCTTCCTTGCTGGATCTTGGCCAGGCCCAGCGTTCTGGGGAGGCTTCCCTGAAGCTACTTGGCTTGACACTGAGGATGCCATTGGCTGTAATTGCACACCACATCCTTCCACTCCCCTGGTGGCTCTGGCTCCAGTCCTAGGGACATAGTGAAGTGTGTAAAATGCTCACTGGGCAAGCACTGGTGAGTCAGAATTCAATACCTTGGGCCCACGTCAGCTTTGATCTATGTTTCTTTGTGGTGGGGCCCAAGTGTGTGCTCTTGGACAACTCTTAGGTGAATCTTAATTCCTCTCCGTGTGTGAGCACAGGGCAGAGTCTTAGGGCGACACTGAGATCCTTTCTCAGCCCCTACTGCTCCTTCACACCAGGAAGTGTCGACCAGGAAATAGCGAGCAAGAGGAGCTGAGGGAGGGGCCTGGCTTAGATGACCACAGAGTACCATCCTTGATAAGACTGCTGAAGTGAAAGTTTTGATTTGGCTTCAAAGAGCAAGAAATCTGAAATCTGAAAGTCAAAACACTTTCTGAATGGCCTTCTAGGGCATCAATGGTAGGAGATCGATGCCGCAGAGTAGGGGATGCCAGGGCAAGGGGTGGGAGGGAGCAGGTGGATGGGTGAGGGAGCATCCTCAGAGCTGCAGGGGGCGGGGGCATGAGATATCGGGTTTCGGGAGGGGAAACTGGGAAAGGGAATAATATTTAAAATGTAAATAAAAATATCCAATCATAGGAAAAAATTACTTTCCTGACACACTCTGGGAATGGTCAGAAGACCAGAGGTCTGATGTTCTCATGTCCCTAGTCCAGCTCATAGGTAGGAGAATACATTGTTGTCCTGTTTGCATTGATCCGTTAGTACTGGAGTTTCAAGAGTTTGTTAGGCACACTGTAGGTGCTGGGACTCCAACCTGGGGCCTCTGCCTGAGCAGCCTGTGTACATAACCACTGCGCTGTCTTGACACCACACCCATATGATCTTACTAAGGATAAATGCAAATGCCAGATTAACTTGTGGGTTATCTTCTGCACATTGATTAAATATGTCCCTACAGCATGGACCAAGGTTACTTTAGTGGATATGAATAGTAGCCCCTCCTTTTTTTTTTTTTGTCCTCGGATTGTCATGGGATGGCCTGAGTTCTCACCATGCCACTCAGAGTGACATAAAATTTAAAGTGTTTTCTTTCTTTTTGCAACATCCAATTAAATGTTTATTTCCTTTTTCTTTTTTTTTTTTTTTTGTTCTTTTTTTTCGGAGCTGGGGACCAAACCCAGGGCCTTCCGCTTCCTAGGCAAGCGCTCTACCACTGAGCTAAATCCCCAACCCCTTATTTCCTTTTTCAAAACATTATTTTTAGTTTCTCTGCCTCTCTTCCTCACTGCCTCTCTGTCTCTATCTGTGTCTCTGTCTTTGTCTCTGTCTCTGTTTCTCTGTCTCTGTTTCTCTCTCTCTCTCTCTCTCTCTCTCTCTGTGTGTGTGTGTGTGTGTGTGTGTGTGTGTGTGTGTGTGTCTGTAAGCTATGCATGTACGTGCAGGCACTTATGTTGACCAGCAGAGGGCTCTGGATCACCTAGAAGCTGGAGTGACTCATGATTGTTAGTCCCTGGGCATGAGTGCTGGGAGCCAAGGAAGATCATCTCCAAGAACAAACAGTCCAAGCTCTCAACCGTGAGCCCTTTCTTCAGATGGCCCCACTCTGCTTCAAGAGTAGCTATTGATGAACTGCACTTTACCATGCAGGGATTCGTCAGGACGTTCCCCTCAAGAAGAACCAGTTAGGCTCTGACTAAATACTACGTAGGTCTTTAGCAGGAAAGACTTCCCAAAAAGGACACTCACTGTTCTAGAAAGTGGCACTGAAGTGTACAAATGATCACTTTTGAGAAATGAAAGAACTGACTGCAGCACAGAGCAGAGTGACCTCAAAGTGAAGCCAGAGGAGAGGGTACGAGGCCGACATGTGTCCCACACTGCAGACCTTGCTGCCTGAGTTGAGCCTGTGCGAACTTCGATCAACCATAGATCTGATTATTGTTGTTGCGGTGGGGTTTTTTTTTTTTGCAACTCATAGAATTTCTGCTTGACGCAAAGGGGCTTTCTTCCTGAGTGTTAGGACTGAGAATCTAGGACCAGGAGAGACAATTGTAGACAATCTAGGACCAAGAACAACCTGGCCTAGAGTGTTTCCTCAGCCCACCCAATTGTTTTGCCAGAGAAACAACAGTACATGTGCTGTTCAGGCCAGCTGCTATGCCAGGAGCAAGAGTCAGATTTGCCTCAGGAATGACCCTGCCTCTACCATGCTACTTGGTTGATAGCCATGCCGTAACCACTCGCGGTATTCAGTGGTTACAACCTCAGAGATTGTTCCCCAAAAACTTCGGCTACAGAGACATCGGGGATACGAGGTCTGCAGCTTTCCAGAGACTCAAACCAAGCAAGACATGCAGATGGCAAGCCACAACAGGTAACATGGTGACTGGGTCAGACCACAGGATGGAAACACAAGCTAGGAAGAGTCAACGCCTCCCTGAAGGTAATCAGTGGGAAGGCTCACCTGGCTACCCTGTAAGAGCAGACTTGCACACTTTCAACCAGGGAGCACGACCTTTGCTGACCTGACTTCTTGTGATTGATGCTTGGGGTTCATGCTCCTGATAGTGATCTGCCAGAACTTCCCTCTCTCTGGAAGGAGCCCCTTGGCCACATATGGCAAGACAAACAGGAAAAGCACTGTCAAAGGACCACCTGCCACATGTGCCCAGATGTTCCTCTTTCAACTGGGAGAGCTGAGGGCATTGTCCCAGTCCTGGGCTCTGAGGATACTTGAGGCCCAGTGCCCACAGGGGAACAGTCCCTAAGTTGGAGAACACAGGAGCCAGCTGCCCTCTGTTCCTGTCTTCTGCCTTTCTGCTTGCTTTCGCCTTGCTCTGGAATATGACCCTCAGGGAATGTGTCTGTCTATCTCAGACTGTGGCACCTGGGACATCAAGCCCAGAGTGAAAGCTCTGTCCTGGCTGCTATCCTCTAGTGAGTCCATTCCCTGAGCACGCGTTAGGTAGGGAAAACTGCTCCTGAGACCTTGTCCAGTTTGGAGCCAACCAGTCTCTGGTTGTCTTTTTTGCAGGAAGTTAGGGAGCTCTGGGATGCTCTGTCTTCTTGTGCCTTAGCCACGTTCACCAAAGTCAGGATGTCTGGACTCCATGGAATGGGCCTACATAGAAATCACGCACATATGTGCATTCGCACTCACACTGGCACACGCACACGTTCATACACACACACACACACACACACACACACACACACACACACACACACATCCAAACTTGTCGCCTCAGAGAACCCAACCTCTGTCTACCAGTCCTTTTCCTGATGTTTCTCCAGGACACTTTCAGAGGCCCAGTGTCATTACAGGCATTGACTCAGCTGGAGCACTGGTTCAGCCTTCCACATCTGCTGAGCTCTGCATCCTCTCAAAGGGCTGAGTGACAGGGCACAGGTGAGATTAATGAGCACTCAAGGAGTCCCACGACTGAAGGGTTCATTCTCAGCACTGCATGGTTGTGGATGCAATTGATGAGGTGATCTTTTTTGAGGTTTGCTGTCCGCCTAACATTCTGTCTTTGTTTCTGTTATGATCATGATCCACACTTAATGTCTGACTTGTAGACATTTGAGTGCCGAATGAAACCACTAACTGGTTGTGTGTAATCCTAGTCTCTAGTCAGCCACCTTTATCCATAATTAGGGGATGAGACACCTCTGCACCGGTGCAGAGACCCTCACACACAGCACAGCAGGTGGTGGGGTTGTCCACCTAAAGATGTACATTCACAGGTCCCCTCCTCAAATGAGGCTTAAGTCAGGACCCTGAGTCGATTTACCTTAGATTCAATTCAAGGAGTTGGAGGAGGGACAGAATATCAGTGGGAAATTCTGTGCTCTTAAAGCCTTGGGTTCTAAGCAAAGTTGGGGTGGCCTTGGTTATATCTTTGCACCTTGGAAGGAAGTAGACTTACACTGAGAGAAGGCAAGAGAAGTGGATGGTTTTGGTCAACTTGACACAGAGACACGAGGAGAAAAAAATTCAACTAAGAAATTACCTCCACTTTTCTTCCTGTGGTCACATCCATGGGCTATTTTCTTGGTCCCTGAGGAGTTCCATAAAGACCACTGTGGGCAGCACCACTCCTAGGCAGTGGTTCTCTGTCATACAAGAAGGCAAGCTGAGGAAGCCAGGGAGAACAAGTCAGTGGGTAACTTTCTTCCATTTTTCTTGCCTCTGATCCTGCTTGACTCCTTACCCTGACCTTCCTCAGTGAAGGGTTTCACTGGGATGCCAATTAAACCGACCATTTCCTCCCTAACCAAGGCTTTGGCCCTGGTGTTGATCACAGCGGTAGAATTGAAACTGGGACAACAAAGAGCCAAAGGCAGTCCCATGCACATGGATTGCTGCGGGACATTTGATTAAACTCTTAAACCTTGAAACCAGAGACTGCGCATTTTTCTTGAATAATGTGTTCCTAGTTGTGGTATGGCTCAACCTTAGTTCACACCTTTAATCACAACAGAGAAGGTAAAGTACAGAAAGTAGCATCAGGTTTAACAGTTCCATCTAATTGAGTGGCAGACGAAGTGATGAATCTAAGAGAAATTTAACACAAGCATATACGCCTCACTCGCACAAGAAGAGAGAGGAAAAAGAGCTACTTAAAAGAGAGCAGTGCAGAGAGAGAAATGACAAGGAAGCAGTTTTCCTGGGTGAGTTTATAAAGAGGAAGAACCAAGAAGGGGTGAGCTACTTCCAAGAAATTCTTAGAGGCTGAAAACATTCTAGGCCTAGATAGGAGCATGTGGAGGCTCCAAGCTTCTAAGACGAGGCTTAAGCTATCGTCGGAGTCTACAATTACACTAAGAGAATGAACAATGCATTTGCAGGGGAGGAAAAATGCAACACCCTAGTCCATTGCTTGAGGGGGAGCAGGTCCTGACTCTGAAGGAGACTATGAGGAGGACCAGGGATTTGGATCAGGACAGAGTGGATCTTTTATTGGGTCCCTTAGTCTCCCAAGTCCTTATGAGCTAGTCAATGACGCGAAGACAAACCTGAGCGTGACCTCTGGTTGAGCATGAGATCCTGTCCCACAGTCAGAGCAGTGTCTCAGGGAAGTAAGAACTGGGAAAGAAAACACATTTTTCCCAGAAGCAGACAAGACACTGAGGCAGTTCTTCGGGAGGTGTCCTGACATTTCCTGAAAAACCATCTGAGAGCAAGCCAGCACCCAAGGTCACAAGGGAGAGCTAAAAATCCATTCTCTTATCTGTAAGGAGTCAACTTAGTTGTTTGGCAGGACCCTGTGAGGCGAAGAGGCATGACAGGAGCCTGGAGGGGGGTGCTAAGACACCTCTGTTCTTCTAAGATGAGTATCCACATGCCTACGAGACTCCAGTTGCTGCTGCCGCCTTTCTGGGCATTCCACATCTAATGATGCCCTTTAATATACACTGGAAGCAACATTGTTGGCCAGAACCTGTGAAAGTGGTGTTGACAAAACTCCCTTGTAGAGAGACTCTCCTATGTCTCTGTAGAAGCATCTCCTGCCAATAAGTAGTCATCCGATTGGCTGAGGCAGGAAATAGAAGGGAGATCCACCAGCAGAGAGAGTGGAGGGAGGAAGGGAGGGAAGGGGTAGGGGGAGAGAGGGAGGATCCTGGGACTGAGACAAGAGCAGAAGCTTGGCCCTGAAATCTGAAGATGTTGGACTCCTGAAACTGAGGACAGGTAACCAGAAACGTGGCAGACATTAGCTAGAAGAAACAAGTTATGAAAGGTACAAGCTAGCCTGAGAATGAGCTAGGGCTTACGGCCTCGGCATTTACTCATAAATAAGTCTCAGCATTGTAATTCTGATAACAGAGATGGTGGCTAGAAAAGGCAGCGGTTACTAATGACACACTGAATGTGAGGTTAGAATCCAGGCTTAGAGCCGGAGAAATCTTGGTTGCAAGACAACTTCCCAGGCAAGCAGTAGTAAACCACAGAGAGGCAATGCAGAAGTCACAAGCTATAATAATAATATCACCATCACCACCATCACCATCATCACCATAGCAACAACAACAATACTTTTAAAAACTTGCTGAAAACTTACTGAGAGGAAAGTGCTCTTCTTCTGGCCCCTCAGTGCAGCTCCTGGGTGCTGCTCCTCTAATTGGTGACTCCTGAGCCCATACAGCTGGAGGGTGCAGTGCTGATCAAAGGTCTCTTTCAGGCCACAGCTTTAATGCACTTCCCTGGTGCAGCAGAGCAACTGAGCAGCCTGGGCCTGTCAGAACCCAGCATGCGCCTATGGGAGGAGCCTGCAATGGCCCCTAGACAAAAACAGTGCACTGGAATTCTGAGAGCCTGATCTACCTTCCCAGAGAGGGCAGTAGATACAGGGCATAGAGCAGCTCCAGCCCCTAACTGTCAAGGGCAGCCTGCAGGACCAAGGAGAGATTGTAGCCAGCGGCCATAGACATGTGCTGGCCTCAACAGCCTGCAGAAAAGCAGAAAGGCAGAAGGACTACATATACTACTGTTTTGACTGTGAGCAAGAAGTGACTATGTGCAGGAGTGATTGGAGTTTTCTAGAACAACTTTTATGTTCAGAATGAAGCAGGTGTAACTAAGAGAGGGATGGGAGGTGGAACGCTAGGTCAGAGGCCACAGACAAAGGTGAGAGGATACTTTAAATCAGAATAAAGAGTCTTGAAAGGTTCTGATCAGGAACCTAGAATGAGAGCAGAAACTATCTCCAGAGGAGAAAAATGCACAAAGGCTTGAGGAAGGAAAATGGCTGCCAATACAGGCTCAATATTCTCAGTCAAGAATCCAGATTCTGCTTAAACATGCCACATTAAAGCAGCATCCTATAACAGATTACATGTCTCACTTTGTAAATTTCAAAAATTTAAAACATGCACATATGTTGATATATCATACACTGGTTATACATTCAGACTTCCACACGGCTTCTGCCTTGAATTCTGCAAAGGATGATTCTGAAATTCTACACTTATTACCCATGATGGCTATCTGGGGAATGCCTTCGCAAACTCGACCTGATGATGCCTTAACATGTGTATCCCTTACACAGTTTTAAATACATCGTGGCAGAGAAAACGTCACAGAAGTATGTTACCAACCTACAGGTGGAACAATTATGGAGAGCTCTCACAGGACTTTAAAGGAAGGGCTCATACAACAAAGGAGGAATATGGGATCTCTCAAAGGATAGATTGCATACTGTTTCATTGGGTTTAAATGTTTTAAATGCCAAAGAGGCAGATAAAACACCAGCTAAAAAGCACTAGGTCTTAGAAAGGACTCCGAGTCAGATCAGAATAATATCTGATAACCTCAGAATAGAAGGCAAGAAATGTGGGGCATCAAGGAATAGAATATGCTCCTGCTTCAACAGGAAAAGGGAAACTGTCAGGTCCTTCAAAATTAGTAAATGTCAGAGTTAACTGGGAGAAAACTCCTGAAGATCCTGACTACAGACAAAAAGAAAGTAATCATGAAGACCAACCAAAAGGGTAACGTGATTGTCTGATCCCTCTACATGGGAACAGCACTCAACGGACAGAGACGTGAAGAAGTCTCCAGCCAAGACCTCAGGTGAGCATGGCCAGTAAATCTTGTTGGCCACAGACTCCTCAGGACAGATCCACGCCATTCAAAATGGCATGGGTGAAAACTCACATTAAACTTTGGTTATACAGTCCAAGATTACATTTAAAAGAAAAACCAAAACTTTACCTGCTCATCAAATCCCCCTTAACCGATTGAGCACACCTCGTACCCCATCAGTGTGCGGTTCATGCAAAAGCGTACATTACCTATAGGAGTCTATATACTTACAGTCACCAGTGAAGTAAAAGAAGCCATGAGAAGATCTTCTGTCAGGGTGCTGAGTATGATACTATGACCCTGAGACATATTCATTCTATCAACCTGCTAGGCTCAGCCTCAGACTGCAGCCAAAGCCATTTCATCAAATCCCCTTCTACATCAACTTCAAAGCTGCTGGTTCTAGTTGGTCTGGCCCTTCAGACTGTCCCATGAATGTTTTGATTCAAGCCCCACACTTTCTCAGAAGTCAGAGACTGGACAACTAAAGTTATAGCCAGCTTTCTTAACGCAGGCCGAGATTCCAATTCTTTGGGCACCCACAGGTAAAAGATACCACCAAACAGCAGGAAGCGATGTGCAGAGAATGACACCCTATTCACAAAAGGACAGGGTGGGTGATTTTGCTTATTTATAAGGTAGTATATGTTTGCCATCTTTTAAGGGGGCCTGGGTAAAAGTTGTCAATGCTCCTGATTAGGGTGGAAACAAAGGAAAGGAGTTTAGACTCAGTGATTTCTTTTTTTCCTCTTCCTTTTTCTTTCTTCTATTCCTTTTCCGGTCTCCTAACTAATGTTCA
The DNA here is from genome assembly GCF_021556685.1 of Rattus norvegicus. Lineage (NCBI taxonomy): Eukaryota > Metazoa > Chordata > Mammalia > Rodentia > Muridae > Rattus > Rattus norvegicus. The sequence goes on along the minus strand of NC_141542.1, from coordinate 121,132,734 downwards.
GATGGAAACATGGGTAGAATGTGTGAAAAGAAAACCGGGATATAAAAATAATAGCAATGCACACACACATATGTATATACATATGTATGTATGTATATATGTATGTATGTATGTGTGCATGCATAAGAATACAAGTGTAGATTATGGAATCTATTTTTAGACCAAAGAACATCAACAAGCCAAATAATTTTACATTTGGCCTGGGCTTTGTATCTCGATGCAGATGGAGGATTCTGTTTTGCTGCATTCAACTCTTGTTTAACGTACTGTACCTATGTAATGCGAAATTTTAGTCCTTGTAGGATGGAGACAGAATGCAGTCTAAGGCGGGGACAAATAAGACACAGGGAAGTCGTTGGCCAAGCTCTGCCAAGACAAGGTAAGCAATCTGTCACAACTCCTGCTTCACAGAAAAGTCTGTCAGATATTCTGGGCTGGAAGGCTCAAGATGGATGCTGCAAAGACTCCTGCACACTTTGCGTGACTGTCTGGGCAGTCAACTGTCCCTGTCATTGCTGTAGATTTGGAGTTTCGTGATCTGTACTTCTAGCACACGCAGGCCATTTTACTCCTCAGGTCTCTGATGGGGTTGAAGACTAAGGACATTTGTTTTAAGGCCTCAGGAGATGTTCTTTGGTTTATAAATGCATAGAATATAACAGAATATGCATGTAAATAAATAGAAAATAATTTATTTACAGAAACCCAAACCCAACTGCCAAGATAGGAATAATATTAGAATACTGTTCTTCTAAGGTGGCTAAATACAGTCAGGCTGGACACTGGATTTCACAGTTGTTCCTAGGTACAAAGTTTAGTGACATTAGAGAAATGACCTTTTATAGGACGATAAGGGGGAGATGTAGAGAGAATCACTTCCATAGTCTGTGCAAGAATCACCTGTAATAAAAAGCTGATGGGCTATTAGCTAAGGCCAGAAATAGAAGGTGGAACACAGGGCAGAGACACATAGGACTTTGGGAAAAAGTCAAGACCTGGAGATTCCCCAAAGGCTGAAGAAACCAGAAGCATGAATCTGAGGAGAAATACCCAACCATGTGGCAGACACAGACTAGAGTAAACGGGTTATATAAATTACAAGCTGGTTGGAGAACGGGCCACAGCTTATAATCTGGGCATTTATTCTCAGAGTCATGATTCTGGAAATAAAGAGTCTGGGTAGAAACGCTCCCAGTTACACTTTGTGTTGACTTAGCCTCTCTCTTTGCAGAACACTTGTCCAAAATGCACCTCATTCTTGAAAGTCCAGATGGTTAGTTTGACATATTCACTATCCAGCTACAAAGTCCACTGACGCACTCTGCTGCCTGTAATTGCTAGACTTGTGAATATCTATCTGTCTGATCTGCAGAAGCAGAAGCTCAGAGAGGGCATTCTCATTCTCATGGAAATGAAAGGTCCCTGGGCCCAAAGTGGAAATAGCCACTCTGGGTTATAGCGTGCTGTGCTTGGTCCATTTCTGCCTCTGACCTCACAAAGAGCCACTGTGATAGAAGAATGAGTGTCCTCTCTATAAGGCACTGGGCTGGTCTGTGGTTTTGTCTCTACTGACCAGGTAGCTGTTTTGGGTAACGTGTGAGACTCCTTCCTCGGTGTCTAGTTTGTCAGTTGTCAGATTGAGGACCTCACTTCTGTTCACTGTGTGGTAGTTGTGAATTATTTTATATTAGAATCTGACGTGTGCACCTGAGCACAGTGAATACCTAGCCTCATGGCGAGGCACTCCCAAAAGAAGAGCGTAGGGCGTCAGTATAAGATGCTTTCTTCCATTGACCACGGTGAATTCGGCACAGTGAAACTCGCCTGCCACAGGAAAACCGAGGCCCTCGTGGCCATAAAGACTATACAGATCACAGAGAGGCGCATAAAAAGGATCCTGTCGGAAGTATCAATACTCAAGATGCTACACCATCCAAATATTATTTGCCTCTATCAAGTGCTGGTAACGGCAAAACATGTCCACCTTGTGACTGAGTTTGCTCCTGGAGGAAACTTATATGATTTGATAATTGAAGATGGCCCCCTTCAGGAAGAAGTGGCGAAGAAAAAATTCGGACAGATTGTGTCAGCAATCAAATACTGCCACACACTCGATATTGTCCACCGGGACATTAAACCACAAAACATCGTGGAAGATGAAGACGGGCTCATGAAGGTCATCGATTTTGGCCTTGCAGCACATCAGAGACCTGGCACCTTACTGAGTGGGAAATGTGGGACCAAACGTTTTGCCGCACCAGAGATTTTACTTGGGGAGCCATATGATGGAAAAAAGTCCGATGTGTGGAGTCTGGGCGTGCTGCTCTACTTTATGACCGCCGGGTTTGTCCCCTTCCAAAGAGTTACTGATAAAGATACTGGGGAAGAGATCGTTACACAGACCTATGCTATCCCATCTCACTTTTCTGGGCAGCTCGAAAATCTTATTCATCAAATGCTCACAGTTCCCATAGAGAAGAGGCCCTTCATTGAGGCTATTGAAGAACACCCATGGGTCATAAAGTCTGAACTAAATATGTCACCTAAGACCTACCCAGACACCCAAATAATAGATGTGCTCTGTGGCATGGGGTTTAATGCCAGTGAGATTAGGGAGTCATTGAAAAACCAAAAATTTGATGAACCAATGGGGGCATATTTAATTTTGAAAGAACAAGAAGACAAGAGGGTTGAGTATAGATCAATCACATCATCCAAGCCTCTGAACCTGTGCCCTACCCCATCCCCATCCGAGTCATATCCCTCTGTCTCTGGTCTTCCCCTAGTGAGAAGGGGCAGTGAGCCCAACTTTTGCCCACTCCACATCTGGCCCTCAGGAGAGCATGGGCCTGTTGCCTTGGCACCGTCAAGATACAAGGTGGCCAGAAGTGTCTCTATGCCTCCCATTTCTGTAGATTGTACCAACAAGAAGAGCAGCACTTTTAGCTGTTACCTCCATTCTGGACATGGGAGTGACCCATGTATCTGCAGAAGCCTATTGGAGGATGAATTGCCTGTGCTTCCTGACCAAGACTATGACATTGAAACATCATCTCCCCCTCAGCAGATGGGGTGCTTTGAGAGACTGAGGAACAGCATCAGGGAGTGCCTGTCAAGACTCAGTTGTTTGCCCAGGGCTTGGAAGAAAAGAACCCAGCAAAGATTCTCCAAGAAAGTGGCACCCCTGAAAGAGGCAGGAGGCCAAACCCAATGAAGGGTTAGCAGGCATCAGAGGCGCAATCTCTGCTTTGTGTTGTGTGTTCTCTGTCTTTATTAGTGTCTTCTTGTTGGAAAAAGCAGAAAGGTGTACATTTCTAGGGTCTCCTGGGATATCAGATGCATTTCTACTCCAGCTGGATTAAACTCTGATCCTGGGCTCACCACCTCAAGAGGAAATCCGGCTGGACCATGCCTAGGTGCTATCTGATGCAGCTACACTAGCAGTAATCAGCAAGTGCTATGGGTACTGCCAAGGTGAAAGGGGATGTGTGGAGCTGTTGTCCATGGGGAATATATTCTGATAGAGACTCTGCTTGGGGACCCAGAGCCTGGCAGAGTGACTATGGTCAAACACAAAGGGGCCACCTGAGTGTCCCCCTACATTTGCACTGGACAGGCAGAGTGTGCTGAGCCCTGTGAAGCCTCACATGGTTGCTTGGATGCCTACATGGGGAAGCTGAGCTGGATGCCCACTTACTGAGTATCGTGGGTACCCTATCCAGTGGAGATGGTTTCAGTGTCACCACAGTGGCATGCAGACCCTTGGCATACCATTCCATGCTGGTCTTTCCAAACTACTCCTACTCAGGGCAGACTAGGTGGCAGAGGATCTTCACGGCCACCAGGCTCAAGGCAGCAATGCCTCACAGTGATTCCATCAGGACACTGACCCCTGGCCTTCTCAACTCTCCCTTCTTCTCGTCATCACAGGTGAACCCAACAGAGGCCTGCTCAAGAGCAAGTAAGGAGCAGAGATGGGAAGCATCCCACCACAGCACTGCTCTGCAATCCATTCAATGCCTGTGCTGCCTTGGGCAATTCCTGTGAGGCCACAGGACAGGCTAAGGGATGCCCATCCAACATCCCACCCCTGTGCATACCTAGGAAGCACCTTGATGGCTTCTCACACTAACCAGGCTCCCTTGGGTCTACGCTTAAGCTCCAGCAGCTTGTGAACTTCCCATTGTCCTGTGAGTCCCCCCTGGGAGACGTAGGACATAGTATATGGCTAACAGCAGGAGGCTCTGAGGATATAGGAGATGGGCATCAGTTGTGGGAGCATGAATGGACTCCAGGATCTGACCCAGAACCAAGTCCCAGGAATGCTCAAGCTGTGGACATGAAAGGCTTCTGTCTACAGTGAGTGTGTGGTGAGTCTACATTGCAGAAGGACCACACACAGAGGTTGAGGGAATACAAAGTAAAAGGTCAGCCGCCATGCAGTTCAGTCAGCCTGTGTGAGCTGCTTTCCTGTGGGAAGGGTTGGGGCAGGCACACAGCACATCTGTCTCTCTGAGCCCAAGAAAGCTGCAAACCTTGTGAGTGAACCTCAATGGCTTCAGTGACTGAGAAACAAGAACTTTCTGACCATCTTTCTGACACTCAGTCTTCCACATCTGAAGAGCCTGGAGGAGGGTCTCCTCTTATGTGTCAGAGGGTAGCCTTGTGACCAATGTCACTGGGTTTCCTTGGGATGTTGTTCCCAGGCTGTGGGCTGTTTGGCACGTCAGGGCTTGGTGTCCGAGCCATCTGGCTTGCTCTTTGCTTTCTGGGCTGGGCCTGCCCATGTGCTCCCTCTACAGTCACCTGTGCCCACGTCATTGCTGGAGTTGTCCTCTTTCACGGGCCCCACTTCACTCTACTTAAATGCTCGAGACTTCCAGTGTGAAAGCGGGGTCTAAGATCCAATCCCGTGTTCGAGGCTGACTCTGTCAGGCTGTGATCAGTGCTCCCGTCAGAAGACATTCACAAAACCTGTGCTGTGTGCAAAGCCCTCACTACTTGCTGGATCCCGGGATCTTTAGGCCTGAAGACCTACCTGTCGCCAGCAGCAGACATACTGGCAGAGTCCAGGAAAAACAGGAAGATAAAAATGGTGGCGTAGGGCCACATGGAAACATCTAACAAGGTAAGGGACAGAGAGAATGCATGGTAGTCCAGAGAGCGAGGAGACACATCTGTGAAGGCCACAGCCGGTCAGAGCCTGGGAGGGAAGAATGGAATGGACAGAGGTCCATGGGAGAAGCCATGTGACATGCTGCCAGCCTGAATCCCTGGACATGATGGTGTCTTTCTGTGACAGTGCAGTGTTTGTGGTCACCCAAGGGGAAGCTGTTTGTACGTCCACTTCAGGTGAAACGTCCAGAAACTCGTAATAGTGCTCAGGCTCTGGCGTTCTTGATGTCCACACGAGGAAAATACCCAAAGGGTTCTTGCCCTGTGCCTGAGGATCAGAAAACACAGTTCTGAGAGGGGTCAGAACTGTGGGAAAGAACAGGGCCAACTAGAAACGGGGATCATAGTGGCATCCCAGAATCTAGAGGCTCTGATCCAGCTGTGGGGCTCCACCCTCTCTCACTTATACCTGTAGGTGTGCCAAAGCCAGTGGTGATTCTAGTTAAAACGTGTCACCAGGACCTGCGTATGCTTCCCCTCCAACTCGAAGGATCTGTAACGTGAGGTAACTACTTCAGTGTCCTAGGTATTTCTACGTCCTCTAAGATGAAAGTTTCCAAGATAGACAGTGTATTGATCAGGCTATTTCTCTCCTGTCTCATCAGCCAGCCCTAATCTCTCTAGAATTCCCCCGCTGAGGCATTAGTACAGTAGGAAGCTGCCACAAGGCTTCTGGGATGAGGTTGCCTGAGGCTGAAGCCAAAATCCGACAGGTGTGTGCCAAGTCCTCCTTGCTCCATGGTTGTCATGAACACAAGAAGCAACAGGTCCTGTTTGGCTCTCCAAGAAAGTGTTTCTTATCTTCACACGCATGCCTATAACTACCCTGAAAGAAGTCAAGAGTAGTAACTGAAGGTAGGAATTTAGAAGCAGGAACAAGAGTAGAGACCATGAAGGGTTCTTTTACTGGCTTGTACACCATGCTTTCCTTAGCATGCTTCATATTGCCCAGCTGAGCTACCATCCAGACTGGATTAAACACAGTGAGAAATCATGAAAATGTACTGCAGACTCACTTGTCAGTCTGAAGATGGTATGTTCTTAAGGTTTTCTTCCAGAATGACATTCACCTGACTAAATAGTCAGAAACTTGTCCAACACAGTTGGCAGAGGCAATCACATCCTGGCAGGGCAGACACTTCAGGGTGTAAGGTGTCCTCACTCTTGGAACACTAATCGGCCTGACCTTACCTCCTGTCATATTTTCACTCAGGCCTCTTTATCAGGTGACTCAGCTGCTCACCCCCACCCTCCAATCAATTCTATCCTCCATTTGTTTCATTTCTGGGGTTCATGACTGCTGTCCTCATCTGCAGAGGATGGTCATGGATTCCCTATGGAACCTGAGTTTGCACAGGACATAGAGGGTCCGGACTCTCCCTATCCCAGAGTCAGCATGAGACGAAGCCCAATGGCACATGTGACCCCTTTCCCTCACCGCCCTAAAGGACGTGCTGTTCCATTAGCTTCCTGACACACAACTTGCTGACCTCCAGTAGTCGATGGCCTTGGCTATTCTCGATGGCCACTGCATGTCTCAAGGGCAGGCTTTAGTCATTCAGGACAAGGCAATGGCCCATCAGTTCTCCCATCTCTGCATTTCCCCAGTGTCCTTCCCTCCTGAGCGCTTTGGCTCTTACCAGAGTTGTAATCTACACAGGGGTATCTCATGCAGTAGGAAGTTCTCAGCAAAGGTGGGCTTGCCCTTGTCCATGGTACCTGGGGTTCCCTCACCTTGCATCTAAGGCCTTCCCTCCTCTGCTTCTCCTCTGCAGATGACGCCTCCGTCCTACAGGAGCTGGTGCATGTGGGGTCAGGAAGGACATAGCTCTCTGACGATGAGGGCAGGTGGTCATTACTGCAGAGGATCACATCTCAATACCAACGCTGAACTGGAAACGCAGAGTAAAACCCTCCTCCCTGAGCAAGGTATGCAGGAATATGTGAGGCTGTTGTTCACAGGAACAAATGTCCAGGTGGAATATAATGTGATGGTGTGGTGCCCGGCATAGGGACAAAGATCAACGCTCTAATGGGCCACCTCAGCATCTCCCTGGGGTTGAGAAGAACACCCAGTGCTGAGCTCCATCAGTGTATCAGTGTGGAGCGTCACCCTCTGGAGAAGTGGGAGAGACTGGACTCCCACCACAGTGGACTGCATTCTGGCCAGTAAGACAGCAACCAACCCAGTAAGGCAGTGTGTGGACAATGAGACAGAATTCTCTACATGGACCCAAGTCACAAGAGAGGGCCTCTTTGTCAGCTGCCAAAAGCATTGGTAATCAGGGAACAAAACCTGAGCAGATGCCCTCAATGCCTCTATCCCAAGGATAAATGTCACCCATCCTCATAGACACTTAAGCAGTGTTCTTTCCTCCTCTTCCCCCATTGGTTCTATCTCCTATCAAGGTAAAGACATTTCCTTCCCGTGGTCAGAGCTGAGTCTTGAATTACTGTGAAACATGCTGCTGTGTGCACCAGGATCCTGCCTGAGAGCAGCATTCACACCCAAATGGTCAGAACCCACAAGTAAAGGTGAAGGAGGGGACAGGTGTTCTGGTGACCTCAAACACCACCAGGATCCCCGAGGCTCACCTTCTCCAGATGTCAGGTAACACAATTGAAAAGAGGATCTGGACCTCTCTGTGCTCAAATGTCTGTATGGACATGCAGGACTGCACAGGCTCTGGAAGACTTTTTTTGCCAGCTGCAGGACCAGCTGAGGACCTGTGCTCTCCACATCTACTTCTGAAAAGCTTGTACCACGTGTCCTCTGTCAAGGCCATTCTGTGACTGACAGTGATGTAGTGATTCCCTGGTCTCCATATGAACATACCCAGTCTGCCCCAACAGGGTGCTACTGTCACTACAGGGACACTGAGGACAGAAGGACTATGACAGTAGGGCGCTGGATGCAATGATGATGGCAGCACCTTGTAATGCCGACAAAAGAAGCTCAGGCCACAAAGGAGGTGGACTTCACCTGTGAGACCTGAGTGACTCCTGGATCGGAGTAAACACCACCAGGATCCCTGAGGCTCACCACCTCCTAAAGCACACGTAACCCACATCAGTGCAGGTCACACCAGGGCAGCCATCGCTGCTCCAGAGATACTGCTGAGAGGAAAGGAAGGAGGCCTCATCTTCTCTGTCGCCCTTGTCTTCAGAAGAAACTTGAACACTTACATCCCTGCAGATTTCTTAACCTGGCCTGACCCCCATGCTAATCTAAGGTTCCATATTCTCCCTGTCTGTGACTAAAGAGAAGACCACAGACATCTGCAACTCTGATCCTATCCAACTGAGACTCCAGTGCTCAAGGCAAGAGTGGACAGAGACTTCTCAGTCATACCCAAGAAAATGTCCAAAATCAAGCTCTGGGGGAGGTAAGAGTGGGAGATGCTGCAGGGCTGTGGACAGAGTCTAGAGTCTAGGGAATGAAGTCTGTCCTCATTAGGGCCAGGAGACAAAGGAGGAATGGGGGAGCAAACACAGATGACATTGGTGTCCTGATGTGAAGCCCAAGATCAAGGGGAGATACTGAGAATCCTGAGCCCTGTGAGAGTGACCCAGGACATAGACAGTGGGTGGACCTGGTCCCCTTCACTTCAGGCTGCAGTGTTGTTACCATGACCTATAGAAGCACATGTCCCAGTGAACTATCCTCTTGCAAGGCTACTCGAACCTTCAAGCTCATGGGTTGACTGTCCCGCCTCCATAGAGGTGAACTGGCATTACAAGTTGCTACTGTCATTGTGGTGACCATAAGGATAGGAGGAACATGAGAGTGGGTGGCTGCATGGGAAAATGTTGGGGAGGCAAAGCTATACCTGGAAGCTACATGGTGTAAACCCTGAGCCCGTCTTCAGGCCTTTATTCTATGATGGTGTCCTCCTAGTCACAACCCTGTCACCAGAAGACAGCAACATCTTCCCAGACTCCCTTAGCCTTGCTTCTCAGTCTTGAGATTGAAGAGCCTCCAGGAGGCCTCTGCAGATCAGTCAGTGGGTGGCCCCTGACCACTGCCACTGCATTTCTGCATTTCCTTAGAGTTGTGTTCTAACTGTGGGCTGACTGAGGAGCTGGCCTCCCAGTCCTCATCGTACAACCTGTTCATCACGACCTGGACTGTGCCTGCCCCTGTCCTACGGTACCATCATGGAAGCCATCGCTCCCTTCAGAGGCCTGACTTCATTCTTTTTTTTTTTTTTGGTTCTTTTTTTCGGAGCTGGGGACCGAACCCAGGGCCTTGTGCTTCCTAGGCAAGTGCTCTACCACTGAGCTAAATCCCCAACCCCCTGACTTCATTCTTACCCACAAGGATTTAGGGTGAAGATTGGCTCTGAGATGTGACCCCAGCTTCCATCCTGTCTCTATACATTCATGTGATCTGTCCTTTGGTCAGTTGCCGTTCACTATGCACAGTGATGTGCAAGGCCCTCGCTAGGGGCTGGATCCCAGGATCACTGGTGTGGTGGACAAGCTGTGCCCAAGGAGCTGACACTTGGGCAGGGTCCAGGGCACTCGGGAAGACAAAGGTGATGACGTAAGTCCACATCAAAACAGGTAAAAAGGGTAATGAAACTGGGAGTGTCATCCTAGTACAGGTTGTTGGGAAACTCAGTCCCTGTGAAAAGAGCTCTGCCATGAGGACCGTCATGGGACAGACAGTCATCATAAATGACTGGACCTGAGGAGGGGCTGTGATAGTGTGAATTTTATGGAAGCCCTGTGGGAAATTTATTGTAATTCATTGCTTGGTGAAATGGTGTTCTCCACTCAGATCTCAGGCCCTGGGAGTGTTGGGTGTAACAACATGCCAAAGAGCTGACGTGTACACTCCTCTTTTACAGGTGATGGGAAAGTCAGAAGATGAGGAGGCCATCTTGATAGGAGGACAAGGTTGGAATCCTAGAAAAAGAAGCCATGTTCCTGCCTGGGACTCCACCATTGTTCTCATATATATGCATGTTGAATTTCTAAGCAGGCAATGGCTGCAGATAAATTTCACCATGAGGTCTCCTGGCCCTGGGGTGTCCCTCAGCCCTTTAGCCTGCTCCCTTTCCAGGCAGACAGTCAGTCCTTGCACATACCCTGTCCCTCTCCAGGATTTTCCTTAACTATGAAAATAAGACACTGAGTAGTACAGGTGGGAGGAGTTATCTTAATCCTCCGTGTTCTGACCTTCTGTCACTGTCTCTCTTCAGATGCCTCCAGTTATGATTCTGACCTTAAATAAACAGTGAAGGGTCACTAGGCTTTTCTGACAGGAACAACACAGGATGGAGCCAAGATCCTGATTCTGTGCACCGACGTCCTTCCCTGTTTCTGGTTGCTGAGGACGGTCTGAAGAGAAAGACAGGACCTGCTGTGTCAGTAAATGCCCAACCTCTGGAACTCTGTGTGTTGGAACTGTAGTTGCTGCTAATGCTGCTGCCTCTGAGGCAAAAATCTAGTTCAGCTCATGAGAAAATGAGCTTTCCATCCCCTAAACTGAACTTTCTGTCTCAGAGCAGACGGTGTATACACTTGAAAGGAAAGACCAGGTAAGGAACATGGTGAGGTCCCAGGTGGCTCTCACCGTGTGCTTCTTCTCAACCCACGAACCCAAGTTCCTTCAGTCCCATCTCAATATTACTCATAGTTCTAAGATGAATAGCGTCCAGGAGGGCTGATAGGACTGAGGGATCCCTGGGTGGCATGTCCCCTGCACAGACTCTTCAGGATCTCCTGTGAGGGCCTGTCCCTCTTCATTCATTACCCATCCTGTGGTGTGAATCCCTGAACACGCTGACACTCACTGCTCAGTGTGCACACCTGCCCGCCACTTCCAGGAAGTTCTCCCGCTGTTGGATTCTGGGTTCCAGCCTCCTTTTCTATAGAACGTGTTTAGTGTAGTCAAAAAGGAACCTGACTAAAACAGTGTTTTGAGTAGCTAGACTTCCATGATGCCTAGAGGCAGCATGAGGTGGGGTCCCTGGGAACACTAGCTTTGTTTCTCTCAGTAAGCTACACTTTGTGACAGGCATCAGCTGATCACAGGGAAGAAAGACACTTACTGTGCTCCCATCTTCAGTGGGCAAGCCTTCTCTGAATGGCATTTCCCTAGTATCAGCATGCTTCTCCAGGAACATGGCAATATCCTATGATGCTCTACCATCCATGCACTCTCTCTGCTGTCCTCTCTGTCTGCACACTTAACTCCTGTGACTCTCTTTGTGAGGAGCTCATCCTCTGGTCTGTTCACACTTCTCTGCAGAATCTCAGTAGTGTCAGGTCAGGAAGCTATGGGCTGGATCATGACCAAGGTACTGGGGACTCTGTCCTTCTCATCCCATGGTATCCCATCCTCTCATGTCTTCCTTGCAGATCCTGGTGCTTTCCCACAAGATGCTGCTGGATATGGCCCCGTGGCAGGCCAAGAGCCTCTGTCTGCCAGACAGGAGACACCATCACTGAGTCCAGCAAGCTCACGTGCATCATCACAAGCAGATGTTGGATGGAGGTCTGGGAAACACAGTGTGGACACGTGTGATTTAGGTCCTCCATTTCAGTGCCTAGACCTAGAATTCCTCTGCACGTTGGGGCTTGGAAAATGGCCACGTGCAGAGGGGCTGGCAGTTCAGGTCAGTGGTTATTCCTCAAATGTGAGACCTCTGGGTATCCAACTGTTATCGAGCGCCTTCTCTTCCCTTGCCTTCCCCCACGCTTCAGCAAGGACGCTGCACACTCGTTTCTCTCAGTGCAGTGGTGGAAAGAGAGAAGAAGGGGAGTAGCACAGGCTTGCCTCTCAATATGATTGGTGTTTCAGGGAAGGTCATTAGTGGAGGTGCTCAGGGTCCCTGGAAACTCCTCTGTGCTGTCATCTGACATGGCACACACTGACACAGGTCCCTCTGACGCTTGAGAGAACTCCCTGAAGGCAATTTTTACATTACGACTGGAGATGAGACATTCAGAGGGGGTGAGGCAGTGTGCCCCTGGTCCCACTGAGCATGAGTTGGGAGCCAGAGGTTGATAACTTTGACTGACTAAGGGAAACACCAGATATCTCTATGTTGCCCTGGGCTGTTTGAGAGTCAGTGCGATTATCTGAAATAAACCCTTTTCAGTTGCATTTCTATCACAGTGACGTGACACTTCCAAGTTATACTGCATGACCATGTGAAGCCAAGGCTCGTGTGCAAAGGGACTACCCATGTCATAGCCACAGTCTAGAGCAGAGGGAAAGAAAGGCCTGCATGAGGCTTGCTTGCTTGTGCTCATCTAGAGCTCTCTGCTGTCATGCAGTCTGGGACAGAAGCCTAGGGATTGGCACTACCCAAAGTGTTGTACCTTCCATTGTCAGTTAAGGTAATCAAAGAGGTCCTCTACAGACATGCTCACAGGGGACTTCATCTAGAGGACTCCTCTGTGAAGACTCTCCCTCCAGGTCACCTCTCCTGCACTGCTTGAGAGTCTGATTAAAGACCATGAATTGATCCAGTGGCTACCACAGCTCCCAACATTGAAAACTCTCAGACTCAGGACTAGAGGCTTCAGCTTCTCACTTTGCCTGGGCTCAAGGCTGATGCCTTGTAGTGTGTTCTCTCTGCCAGCTCAGTTTCTCCCCACGTTATACCTGACACTGTTTTCACTCAGCCATCAGCTCATAACTGCTATGTCTCTACCGTGTCCTCAAGTAATGCTTTCCAGACATAGAGGAAGATTTCTCAGCAGACTTCTCTGCCTTCAGGGTGATCCCCTTTTTCTGCTTCCTCTGCCAGGTTCTTTTCCCGGTATGGAGCATCCAAGAAAGCATAGCGACTGGTCAGCAATTTCCTTCTGCCAGCCTGTGCTTTTTGAGTAGGTCCAATTCAGTGATACGAGATATATATGTGGCTTACAGACCTTAGCCTAGTTTTCACAGATGGTATGGCTCTGAGAGCCCATAACCTTGAATGCATTTTATATTATTGACATATATACTCACTTTCTTACCCATTCACTGGTTCCTCTAACTTCTGTCTGTCTCTTCTGTTTTTCTGTTGTAGATCTCTCTGATACTCCAGATATCTTCCCTATCTCCTTTCCTCATTCTCTCCGAGCCCCACCCCTTTGTGTGTGTAGGGAAGGTAGGATGATAATTTTCTGGGTAGCCTATAGAGGTCAGAGGATAACTCTAGTGAGTCATTTCTCAAACTCGATGAAATATCCAGGTAATGAACTGTACCGCCTATTCATGGAAAAGTTTTTATAGTTGAAGTACCTGACACGCCTGGGAAGTGGGAGCCTTGGCCTTGGCACAGTCGTGTGCTGTTCTTCCTTGGATGGCAGTCAGGACATCTTATCTCTCCTGCAGTCTTGTCTTGATTGTTGACTTGGGGATCCTCAGCCTCTCAGCTTGGTTATCTAGCGTTAAGTCTCATTGAATCTTAGCATCTACTTCATTCACCCCTGTTCTTTCTGCCTACCTTTATTTTGCCAGGACTTTCTGTGGCTATGACTGTACACCTGTAACACTTTAGGATGGGCAAGTCCACATCAGGTTACCCAGAACCCTTACACAAAATGCTCTTATTTACCTGTGGGATGTCCAAGTTGACCTTAAAGTGCAAAGAGTGACCAGCTGCAGTGCGGTTCCTGAGCCTGAGAGCTCCCAGCTTCACTGTGAAACCTTCATGATTTATTCAGTGTTGGGACTTTTCTATTCTTTCGTTGTCAGTGTAAAGAAATACATCTGTAGAAGGTGGAAGTCGAGAAAGTAAGGGGCAGGGGTTTCTTGCACGATCTTGACCCATGCTGGGTTTCTCCCTTCCAACTCCACCTTCCACACAAAATATACCCCAACTCTCCAAAGGTCATGCCCATTCTGGTGTCCTTCACTCAGTTAGGAGATTGGAGCAAGTGTCCAAGGAGTGATGGTAAAGCTCTGGTTTCTCAGAGAGTCTGAGCTAGACCACTGATGTGCTGGGAAACACTTCCCTACTCTATGGGACCTTCATCTGCTGTAATGTCCAACAACCTGTTCAAGGAGCAATGCACCTCTGCCATGATGAATACAAGGTAGACAGAGAGTCCAGAAAAGAAAATGAGTCTGCCGTCTACCACCTTAACACTGTGCAATTCTATCTTCTAGGGAGCAGGGACAAATCTGCACGGTCCTACCTCCCAGAAGATGAGGCGAGGCGTTGCGGTTAGCATGACTCGTGACATGAAGCACACAGAGGTTCACCACGAATCTGAAAGTCAAGACACCGACCTCCATTAATATTGTCTTCCTTAGCCTTCCCTTAGAGACAAAACTGAAAGTCACCGTGGACCTTATCTTTAACATGCTGGTAAGACGATCACCTTAGATAGGTGAGCTTTTGATGCTAAGTCATGGGACTCCTAGCAGCTCTGAGAGGAGAGGGCACAAGGGGAGCTCAGTCCTGCAGCTGACACCACGCATGGCTGATGTCCTGGGGTTCTGTTCTCAGGGGGCAGCACGGGGAAACTTCTACATCATGTGAAAGGAAACTCTCCCAAGCAGCCTCAGGTCTGCACCTAGAGCAGAGGCTTTGATGGCACCACATCCTAAAGCTAGTGAGGTTGGAAACATGGCTGCGTATGACTAGTCCTACCACTCTTGCTGCAGCTGTTGTCAGGGATGTCCCCATACCTCTTCATCCAATGCCTCCTGGTCTGACTTAGATACTCTTGCTGGAATCACAACCCAATGCATCTAAATTGTCCATATATGGAAGGACGGGCTATTTGTTATGTTCTGGTAAATGTACTCATGTCTGTCCATCACTGAGATAAATGATACACTGTGCCCTTGTGAGAAAGGGGACACCAGGCTGAGGCAGGTCTCTCCTGAGGTTGACTGCCCTGACCACACAGAAACCCATCAAAACTCAGAGGAAAGGGCCACATTTGAAGCCCTGGTTGACAGGCCCCAGACCCAGGAACTCTCCTTCCTCCTGGCTTTCTTTGTAAAACACTCTTCCCCTCAGACAGACCCATTTCAGTCATTCTCACAGACATCACCTTGGCACACAGTCTGGATATCATCTCCCTTTGTGTGACATGGGAAGATGTTGGCCATGTCCTGTTTCCTAACAGTGATAGAGTAAGCGCGCTTTACTGCACATTTAACCTGTCTCAGCAGGCTTTTCTCCTGTGTAACATGGGCAGTGTCCTAACAGCTCTACAGTGAGCCCACTTCACCACACAGCCAGGCCTGTCACAGCTGGCTTTGCTCTGAGCCATGCAGGACTCTTCTTCCTTGTGTATGCTTTCCCTATAAAGTAGACATCTGAGGATGTCCCTCCACCTTGTAAGTCTTCACAGCTCCCCCACCGTGTCTTTGGCATTTTGAGGTGAGCAAAGGCTTCAATTCCACCCATTGCACACAGCAGCTAACTCACACCCCATTCTTTCCTGACCTGGCCCAGATCTCCCCTCCAAAATACTCAGAGGACGTTATCCATCTCTCAATTGTCTGAGGTGCAGAGGAAGAACGGCATTAGGAGGAAAGCAGAGGTGAAAGTTCCTCTCTTGCGCATCCTCAGAGAGTTTTAGCTGTTCAGACTCAACGACGGAGACCATGACTGCGAGATGCCCTTTTTGAACACCATGTTCTCTAGGGACTTGAAGCAATGACGTTGGGATTCCTCAAATGGCAGTGGCCCATGCTCTCATAGCAGAGTGCTGTGTCCTTTTAAATCTTAGGGGACAGATGGTCTGCTCCTTCCACAGATGTGAGCTGGGTTTAGTACTGCGCACAGTGGGAAAGCGCACATTCGATCAGAAGGTATCCTGTTTCTTCTGGCCCAACAGGGAGCCATGGATTACCTCTCTGATTCTTTCTGCTGCCTGGAGATCTCAGGCTCTTCTGAGTTTAACATGGCGTGACACTGGACTACAGGCCAGTGCGGTCTCTGATGCAGAGAGGCCTCCTTTTCCTGCACATTCTGCCCACATGCCAACCCTGCTCTCTGGCTTCTCAGGAGGCTGTCGTTCTCTAAGCTTTCCCAGTGCCTCTGGAGAACTCCATCTGGCTCGTTCTTAGCACTTCCAGTGGAGGACGTCACCTGGAAAGACACGAGCTTTGATTATCGCATGCTTTTCCTGCCCTGTTTGGTATGTGTGAACTTCATGAAGATCAACTTAGAACTCTACACACAAGATGTATTTGGGAAATTGTCGATACTGTTGTCGTCCATTGTGCCCCTGAGGTCCTGCTCCACCCCCGACAGGTTAACTCCTCACCAAGATTTGCTGTCTTGCTAGTATTTGTTCAGTTGCATCTGGCCCATGTTTCCTGGGAATATCTCCTCCTGGTTTCTAGCAATGACCCAGCTGCTTTGAGCTGGCAGACTGTCTCAGTTTCTGAGGTGGTTGTTGAGGTGACCATCTCGCTTGTCTTATCTGATGTCCAGTTTCCAGTATAAAACAGCTTGCAAGGAGGAATTGAAAAGACCACATGTAAAGTTGTATTAATGGGCACAATGTTCACGGAAACTTGTAGACATGAAACACATGTGGCTTAAGAGAAAGCTAGTAAATTTGCAAACCCTGTGACATTCCCAGTGATGTGCTCGAAGGTGTGATGCTTGAGAATGTGGTTAGACTTTGGAGAACTTTTTTGTACTCGGGAGCCTAAATCATTCTTTTCAAAAGACTAGGCTAGGGTCTAACCATGAAGAGTTCAAAGAATGTCACTTCAGGAATCACCCAGGGCTGAAAAACAAATCTTCTAATATCCTCTGGCATTTGCACAAACACATAAACCCAGGTGCCGCCTAGACGTCAGGAATGATCCTTTGCTTGTAGCTAACCTGTCATTCTTTAGGCTTGAGCGTCCCTTTCCGTCATGTTTGCACTGCCTCTTGGCCTACACCACGCTCTCTTCTTGGCCGTCACCAACAGTCTGGGACGTTACAAAGGCTGGATGATGTTCCAATGAAAGGTCTGGTGGTTTACCCCCTATTTAAAAATTCAGTGAGTTGTGGGGTTTTCCTGGGTTCAAGGTACCTGAGCAGAGTGGGGCAGCACAGGTACACACAGTCTGGAATCAGTGGTCACGCTTTAGCCATTCTCTGCTCTACTGTGGAAGACAGCACAGGAGAGGAACTTGACACTTAGCTGACTTGCTCCTCATTATACTCACAGCTTTTCAACGTAGACCTCACCTGCTCTGGTCAAAGTTGCAGTCCAGTGTGTTATGAGTTCCTATCTACCAGTTGGTGGATGAACCAATAACTCAATGGATACTGTTTTGTAGAATGTTCTGCACATCCATGTTGAGCCAACCTTTGATATCACGATGTTTTGTGATCCCTTCAGAGTTCATCTCAACATTGATCATCGTGAATAGACCTTCTAACCAACACTGAGAATTCATTTCCCAGAAAATGGAACATCCTTGTGGAAATGACATCTCTGGACTCTCATAAGCCCATCCTGGTGGAGGGTAGAGCTCTGTCAGTCATGGGAGCAGTGCGTCTCTGCTGGTCAAGATGAGTGGATTCGTGTGAACTTTTATCAAAATGTGTTAAGATGATCTCAACCCTTAGACTATTAAGTAAGTGTTCAGAATGGTGTGTGGACACCCCATTTGTACAAAGGAGGCAAGAAGTCTGCTGAAGTCTTGGGGGTTCTGGACCCGGCTTGTGTGTTTAGCAAGGCTCAGGTGTGGGAGGACACCTCTGGACAGTGGCATATCTGCAGTGTCCCACCATTTCCTCATGATGCTCCCATGAGACTGGGAAATGGAGAGGACACTGTCATACTAAAATGGAGTCTCTGGGGTATGAATGTAGGTCTGTGCACAGTGGAGTGGGTGCTCATCAGAAGTAACATTTGCACATTTTTTTCAGCTATGGAGGAAGAACCATTGGCCATCATCCTCACCCGTGGATGTGTCTATATGTCCGTCCCAGCCCTTGAGCTGTCAAGTCTCCAGGGGAAAACTTCGTAGGGGAAGCTGCAGGATCTACGTGTGGGTCTCTTTGCTTGCCTTCAGTACACGGATAACACAGGTGATGCTTCCTCTAACTGGGAATTTGATGGCTGAATGTATAATTGTGTCTGTCTCTCCTTCACAGTATCTGGGACCCTCACATTCTCTGTGCTCACCAACTCCATTCTTGAAGTCATGGTCTGACCACAAATTATTAGACTTTTGAGGTGTTTATGAGGACAACCCTGACTGGATGTTTCCATTCTTAGCCACACTGTAAGGAGGAGAACAAGGGCCTGGAGATGCCATGCTGTTCACCAGTTCAGGCAGTCACCTTCCCTAGGGCATCTACGATGCCACTGGACAGGCAGTATGGCACAAGTTAACTCTTTCCAAAAAGCCTGACTGTCCTAGTGCAGAGAGATCCCAAGTCTCCCCTCTCAGCCTCCTTCAATTCTTGTATGTCTCCTTGGCTAGCACTTCAGTGAGCTTCTGATTCTGCTGACAGGAGACCACCATGGAAAAGCTCAGACTTTCAGGTTAGAGGGACAAGTATAGTAAGGAGGGTTTCTTATGCATTGGTGGGGCGCTAGGATGTCTGGGAGGTACAAAGACTGGAGGGAGACAGCTGGGACCACATCTACTGCGAGAAACCATTCTTCTCTCAACTTACACAAGTTCCTTCATTTTGTTCTCCATATTCAGCCTCTTGTCACAAACATTTTGGCCTTGCTGATGTCCCCAGCTTAGCAGTGGATTGCAGCCAATAGCTTGGGCTCTATAAGGAGGGACCAAATCCTTAGGAAGTACATGGAAAGCATCCATGCACAGGAGGAAAGTTCAAGGACCAAAGTTTCATCAGACATTGCAAGATACAGAGAGCCTGAGAGCCTCAGGTCAGAGGTTACCTTGAATCCTAGAAGAGGAAGAAGGCCCCACTCCACAGAAGAAGCTTGGTGGCGATGCTGTTGCAACCAGGACTAGGAATGTGAAACTTGTGTTTCTGTGATACCAGGTTTAGGAGTCTTGTGCCCAGGTATCCACAGTCCTCCTCAGGTACCTCATCTATGAGAGAGTCCTGATTGGGACTGTCATGTCCTGATCTTATCCCACTTGACACATGGGCTAAGAAAGATTTTTTAAAGAAAGATTTCAAGAAGCAGGAAATAGGCGGACCCACAGGCGACATTAAAACTCCCGTTCTGTACTTTGTGGTTATTGACCCTTTTCATATTTGTTTGACTAAGAACAAGGCTCTGAGCCTGATATTTCCAAGGTTCACCTCTATGCAATTCAGAATCCCACAGCTCAAATCTGTACAGATACCACTCTGGAACGAGTCCCGGGACAAGATGCCTGACATGGGTTTCATCCATGTTTTATTTACAGGCCTATGCCTGAGCAACACTAAACCTACAGAGAATCATTCAGAGATTCCAACTTTAGACATTGGGAGGGGACGTTAAAGAAAACGACCTGTGCAAGGCTCACAGAGCCATGTCATGCAGCTGTGACTCTTAGTGCTGTGATTGCCATGCTCTCTGGCAATCTCAAAGTGAGCTCACCATTTACAGAATAGCAGTGCAGGGCAGCAGAGCAATGCAGTGGCCCTACGGTGGTGTAGTGAGTGGTTCCAGTGGATACTGAAATCACTACATCCTCTGCTTTTAGGAGGAAAGCAAAAGGAAAGTGGGAGGGATTGTGTGAGGGTGAGATTCATGACTCAATGTAGCCCAGGTATCAGCTCCCCCATCCAGAAGAGCACATCTGCCTCTGTATGGAGGCCACAGGTCAGCAATGCCACCTGGGACAGAGGAATTCATTATCACCTATGAAGTCACTGTACCTGACATCTTGCTCTAGGATAGAACAAAAACAGGATAGTTATATCCCATCACCCAGGTTCCTGTCCATAAATCCCCATCCCACCCCCTTCCCCTGTGTCTTTGAGGGTGTTCCCCCACCCACATACACCTTCCTGCTTCCCCAGTATGACATACTCCTAGGCTGGGGTCCCGCCTTGCCAGGACCAAGGGCTTGCCAATACAGAAACCAGCACATGACTGCAATCGGGGATTCTTTGGAAGGTACAGGATTGTTGGAGTGTAAAATAGGGCTGAGAAACCAATAGAAATGTATGGCAGATACTGAAGTCATGTGTCAGATAGCATGGAGGCCACATGCAGCTGGATAGATGGGCTCCCTTGCTCTGACGGAAGCAGAGCCATGAAGGGCCTGCCTGAGCCCTCCATCGGTACCTTTAGGTCCAGCTGCTTCTCTTGCAAGTCACAAGCAGTATGAAGCTCTGCTCTTGGCTGCCAGCATCACATGGCCTTGTTCACATTGCAGACAGGGCTTACAGGAATCTATTCTCCTCCTACCTATGAGCTGGAATAGAGACCAGAGAACATCAGGTCCCTAGGGCCAGTCTTCTGGCTATCCCCAGAGTGAGTCAGAGAAATACTTCTTTATTGAATATTTTTTATTTACATTTTGAATGTTATCCCCTTGCCCGGTTTCCTGTCCATAAACCCCCTATCCCACCCCTTCCTCCTGCATCTATGAGGGTGTTCCCCCGCCCCACCATGCCTTCCTGCCTCCCCAGCCTGACATACCCCTACACTGGGAGTCCAGCCTCCCCAGGACTAAGGGCTTCTCCTACCATTGATGCCCGACAAGCTTATCCTCTGCTACATATACAGCTAGAGCCATGGGTAACCCCATACTCTTTGGATGGTGGTTTACTCCCTGGGAACTCTGGTTGGTTGGTATTGTTGTCCTTATGGGGTTGCAAACCACTTCAGCTCCTTCAGTCCTTCCCTAACTCTTCCATTGGGGACCCTGTTCTCAGTTCAATGGTTGGCTGCAATCATCCTCACCTCTGTATTTGTCAGGCTCTGGCAGAGCCTCTCAGGAGACAGTTATATCAGGCTCCTGTCAGCATGTAATTCTTGGCATCTGCAACAGTGTCTGGGTTTGGTGACTATGTATATGGGTGGATCCCCAGGTGAGGCAGTCTCGGGATGGCCTTTACTTCAGTCTCTGCTCCAAACTTTGTCTTCATAGTTCCTCCTGTGAATATTTTTGTTCACCCTTCTTAGAAGGACTGAAGCATCTGCACTTTGGTCATCATTCTTCTTGAGCTTCATGTGGTCTGTGGATTGTATCTTGGGTAATCCGAGGTTTGTGGCTAATATCCACTTATCAGTGAGTGCATACCATGTGTGTTTCTCTGTGATTGGGTTACCTCACTCAGGATGGTATTTTCTAGTTCCATCCACTTGCCTATAATTTCATGAAGTCATTGTTTTGATAACTGAGTAGCACTCCATTGTGTAGATGTACCAACTTTTCTGTATCCATTCCTCTGCTGAAGGGCATTTTGGTTCTTTCCAGCTTCTGGCTATTATAAATAAGGGTGCTATGAGCACAGTGGAGCATGTGTCCTTGTTATATGTGGGAGCATCTTTTGGGTATATGCCCAAAAGTGGTATAGTCGGGTCCTCAGGTTGTAATAGGTCCAATTTTCTGAGGAACCTCCATACTGATTTCCAGAGTGGTTGTATCAGCTTGCAATCCCACCAACAATGGAGGAGTGTTCCTCTTTCTCTATATCCTGGCGAGTATCTGTTGTCACCTCAGTTTTTTATCTTAGCCATAGTGTGAATTAGAATGTCAGGGTTGTTTTGATTTGCATTTCCCTGATGACTAAGGATGTTGAACACCATGCTGGGCACAGAGGAGGAGAAGTTGTTCGATGCTCCTCTGTCCATCAGCAAGAGAGAGCAGCTGGAGCAGCCGGTAGGTGTGGGGCGCCTGGGCAGGCAGGCCCTTGTACTGTTCCGTGAGGGCTCCACTAAGCCTCTGTCTACCCAGCTGCGTGGGTCCACTTGTGCGGCCTGCCACATGGTCTCAGCGTGGGCCCTGAGCTATGGCAGAACCATCACATTTCCTGTCTCACGTGTCCCCATAGGCTCCAGAAAACTACTTCTATGTGCCAGGCCTGGGCCAGGTTCCTGAGATCGATGTGCCATCCTACCTACCCGACTTGCCTGGCATCTCGGACAACCTGATGTACAGTGCGGATTTGGGTCCCAGTATTGCCCTGTTTGCCCCTGGTGCTATTCCAGAGCTGCCTGCCTTCCATACGGAGGTGGCGGAACCTTTCCAGCCAGGTGAGCCAGAGGATGGAACTGACCCAGAAGGTCCTTGCTGAGTCCTTCCTCAAACCCTTCTATGCTCTCACTTCCCTCACAAAACGGGAGGATGGAGCGCTGTTGGCACCACCACCGCCTCCTCCTCCGCCTCCACCGCTACCTCCCCCAGCTCCCACAGCGCTGGTCAGTACCCCCCAACCACCGATGTCCCCTGACGTGGCAACTGTGACTGTCAAGGTTGCCAGGGGAGAAGACACTGGCATCGGCGTGGCCCACTCAGGTAGGGTAGTGCAGTGGGGGTACATGTGGTCAGCCCTCCTTTTTTTTTTTTCTTTTTTTCTTTTTTTTTTTCGGAGCTGGGGACTGAACCCAGGACCTTGCGCTTGCTAGGCAAGCGCTCTACCACTGAGCTAAATCCCCAACCCTGTGGTCAGCACTCCTTAACAGAACCTCTGGCTTTCTCTTGCCCTGGTCCCTGAAGAGCTCTCAGTAGGTCACATATTCCTAGATCTGGAATCAAAGAGAGTTCTCTGGGTGGGTGTCTTGTCTCACGGGGTTGGTACAGTGGTCTCTGTGCTATACCAAGTTGTGAGAGTCTGACTTTCAGGGCAGAGGAAGCCTTGGACAAGCTCTCTGCCATTTCTAGTGTAGTCAGCGGGCAGGGGGACTATAAAAACTTGAAACAACCAAATTCCAGCTTTCACATCACCTCTCTCAGCCTCTTCCCCAGCCACTTCAAGGAGCAGAAATCCCTCTGTTGTCTTATGGTGCTAAGTTAGAACACTCAGAGCATCAGACTCCCAGGTCTGTCACCCCACAGTGTTGCTAAAAGAGGGTTGGAGAGGGAGGAGAGACGCCTGGGCCCACGTCCCCTCGGCTCATTGTCTGCAGAAATCCAGGTCAGGCTCCTGAGGCAGCACCCAGCCTGAGGCTGGACAGCCTTTCCCTGTCCTGTGATGCTGAGCTGCCCTTTGCCCTTCTCCTTACAGCCTCTGTTCAGGAGGCCCCTAAGGAGGTGGTTGACCCCTCCAACGGCCAGGGCACTCGGCTTCAGTCCATCCACCAAGCGAGTGCATCGGCAAGGCCAAGCTGCGCAGTGTCAAGGAACACAAGCTTGAGAAGAAGAAACAGAAGGAGCAGGAGCAAGATGAGGGACGAAGGATGTCACAGTAGCCAGGCTCACTGTCTACTCACCATAAGTCCCTCGTGGCTGTCCTGATAGGTACCCTTGTCCCTCTGTGTGGTGCTACAGGACCTGCGGGGAAGCTTTCCTGTCTTGAGTTCTCCCAGGTAAAACCATGAGGAAGTAGAACCTTTGATAAGCATCGTCCAAAGCAGTGTGTGAGAATGTGAGGTCCTCTGAGACAGGGGACCCGGAGGCTGTCCCCATCCCGAGGACAAGGCTTTATGTCTGCCAATAGTCCTTGCTGGTAGCTTCCTAGTTAACCTGTGGGCACTGTCTTAGCACCCCAGCACTCAGAGTCCTGGGTTTGCATCCCGGTTCTTCTGATTGCTTTGTGGGCAAATGCCAACTGCCTGGCCTCTGAGCTTGTGTCCTCCTCCATGCAGTGAGGCTGAGGACTGAACCATCGAGCCGAGACTGGGCCCATGGATATACCAAAGGTCCAAGAGCATACAACCAGCACATGGCTGGGAGGCAGGTGTGTCTGGGCTGCCAGAGGCCAGCGAGCCCCTAGTGTGTGATGTCCCTGATCTTACACTGCCCTCCCCTGCCACTTTCCCACTACAGTGAGAGCTACCAGCCAAGGCGGGGACTTGATGTCAGATCTCTTCAACAAACTCGTCATGAGGCGCAAAGGTAGGCACCTTCCCCATTGTCTACCCCCTGGGGCTGGTGAAGTAGTGCCCCACTGTCTCTCTCTCATCGCCTCTCCCTCCCAGGTATCTCTGGAAAAGGACCTGGCACTGGCACCAGTGAGGGGCCTGGTGGAGCCTTCAGTTGAATGTCAGACTCCATTCCACCTCTGCCGCCCCCACAGCAGCCAGTAGGAGACGAGGACGAGGATGACTGGGAGTCCTAAGAGTGCTTTGGGCCTTCTCCCCCACCAGCAGGAACAGCCTGCAGGGGATCCTGGGCCAGTCGGTGCCTGTCAGGCTCTGTTACCAAGGAGCTGCAGGGGTTTGTGCAGGTGTCCCAAGCCTGTGCCTAAATTCTCTTCATGGAGTCGGGCTCTGTGAGCCGTCTGCTGCCTTCCCTGTTTCATGCGACTGCTTCACTGGATCCTTCCCCGAAGTGCTTCTTCCTTTGAAGGATCCTGAGAGAAAACAGCAACATGCTGGACTAAAGAAAGTAACTGTAGGCCTGAACCCCAGCCAACAGTGGCCTTTTAATAAATAAAGAGCAGCCATGCGGGTTGTGGCTTCGGAGAAGGTGAACTGTCCTCCTTCCCAAGTGTGCTCAGTCATGGTACAGGATGTCTGGGCGAACTGAGCTCTCTCTCCCTGGGATCAAGGCACATGGGGATGAGGTCAGCTATTGCAGGGGGAGGGAGGGAGGGATATCTGTCCACTGGGAAATGCCTGGGTGTTTGCTGAGGTGCTGTGGACAGGAGCTACTGCAGGCCTCAGGGTAGGCTTAGAGGCCAGCGGGAGGGAGTCCTGTGAAGGGTGAAGACACAGGAAGGTAGGGCTGCGATTAGGAAGTGACACTGGTATGAGGTCCCTGTGGCACTGCCCTGGAAATGTGGATTTCTTTGGTGTAGATGAAAGGGTCAAAGCTCAGGACAACTCGGGTCAGCTAGAAAGGGCCAAGGCAGGGTAGCCTTGGGCAGAGGCAGGGTAGCCTTGGGCAGAGGCAGGGTAGCCTTGGGCAGAGGCAGGGTAGCCTTGCCTGCAGACGGCAGAGGCTCCCAACTCCACAGATGCCTCCTGTCATGCTCTAGGGCCTGCCCTCTACTAAGGTGGTGTCTGGCATTGAAGTCCAGCAGGACATCTAGTGGGACAGGCAGATCTCAGAATGGACTGCTGGGGGAGGCAGGCAGGACTTGCTGTTTCCTCATGATGATCCAGATTTGCTCCTGGTATCTCTTTGGTATATGGGCCATCCGGGCACCACTCTGGGGTGCCACAGGCTGTCAGAAGAGCTGCTTTGTGCCTGAAACTGCACATGCAGGGATGTTTACCAAGGCTTTGCTGGGAGGGAAAGGCAGACTGAACCTTGTACACCCAGAGAAGGCAAGGGCAAGGATGCTTTCCCTCCACTGGTATGGAAACCAGATTGGCAGGTGTGTGAGGATAGGAGGCTAGACACATGCCTGCAGCCTCTCTGATACCTGATCACCCTACCAGGCTCCAAGTTACAATTACCTCAGCACAGAGGTAGCCATCAGGTAAGTTCCCTCCTCTGCCCTCACAAGGCAAACATGGCAGGTAACATCCCAAGTGCTTGACCTCACTATCAACTCCCAGCTGCAGGCTGAGCTCTGGCTGATAACCTGGGTGCCCAGACTCCTCACCAGTACTGTCCTTATGGCAGGGGTGGGGCTAGGGGAGCGACTGGACTTCACAGAGGATGGCTGGTGTCCTGCATTAGCCGCAAGGCCAGGGTTCACGCGCCTGGGCCAGGAATGAAGTCATAGAGAAGATCGAGTAGATGGAGACTCTGCACAAATTCTGTTGTGAGGCAGGGGACAATGTACGGTCAGTGCAGGACCTTGCCTTCCAGCCTGGGGGAGACACAGCTTGTTACCAGAGTTGTTAACAGGCTGGGCTCAGCCCTGAAACAGGTCAGTTAATCAAACCCTAATGAACAGTAGAAAAGGGAGATGTACCCAATGTGACTCCACTAGGAAGAGAACAGGGAGACTGAGTTAGGCCCTCCACGGTTGCTAAGTCCGTCGTTGGGAGTCCTAAGATGAGGTTCAGGTTTAAGTGAACAGTGAGAGGTCAGAATGTGGTCCTGCCCATCATGACACGTCAGAGCTGTATGGAGAGAGGCTCCCCTCTGCCCACCATGGGAGCCTCAGTCTTCCTCCTGGTATGAGATCCCAAGGGGAAGATCCAGTCCCTGCAGGTACATGAGCTCGACACCCTGATAGTCAAAGGGAAGAGGTACAAGTGTCACTAGACTGTCCCATTCTTGTGAGGTTGTTCCCACTGGGTTCCTCTCTAGCCCTCCCCTGTTCTCTGAAATGCTAGAGGTATTCGAAAGTGTCTGATGTAGCAAACCATCTTTCTCTCATGTCAGCTGTTACCACATACGTGTGGGACACAGGATCCAGTGGTGTAAGGTGCTCAGGCCTCCAGAGTGCATAAGCCATTACCCACCACTCTTACAGCCTCTCTGGCTTCTTTCCTACACTTCTGCACCTGCCACCTGAAAGGGGTGTTTTCCCGCTGAGGCCCAGGCCAGGTGAGAGAACTGAATCCTAAGAACATCTTGGCTGCCCACTACTCTGTTCCATGGGGCCCTCAGCCCCAGCAGGAAAGAGCACTTGCTTAGCTGGTCAAGTCATCAGTAGTTTGTCCCTTTGGTTATCTTTTAGCAGACCACAGAGAAGAGCAGGGGCGTTCAGATGACTTCCAGCCATGCTGTAGCACTTAGGGGACCTACTAATCCAAACTGGGCAAGCCCATTGCTGGTCCAAGCTGCCAGATTTTCATGGGTCATCAGCACCTGACCTGCCTGGGTTGTGTTCTTGATACTATGAAAGTCCAGAGAGGTGGCAAGTGTGAGAAAACAGGAAGAGGAGTCCTACCTGACTGGAATAAACACATGGCTGCCTCGTGGAAAGCACTTAACCTACCCACTAACCACCAGGGAGAGGATGTTTCATTTTTAGAATATCTGCTGGGACAAGACAATGCTTTTTAAAGGAGGACCTAAGAGGCTTGGGACTGCTTAAAATCCTGGACTTTCACCAGGCGGTGCACACCTTTAATCCCAGCACTTGGGAAGCAGAGGTAGGAGGATCTCGTTGAGTTTGAGTCCAGCCTGGTCTACTGAGGGAGTTCCAGGATTGCTAAACTTACACAGAGAAACTCTGTTGTGGGAAGAAAGAACAAAGAATCCTGGATATTCTGGGGTGGAACTTGATACAATCAAACTTAAGTGAAACAGTAACCAAGTCCACAGAGCCTGGACGTGGGGTTAAGGAGGTGGGAGCCAGCACATACCCTGTCTTCCTCTTCTACTGCAGGCTGTCTTGAGCCTTTCATGAATCCGGAGAGATGACAAAAGAACCATCAGGGTAATCAATGGCTTTCAGATCCCACTGAGGACTAAATACTGCAACTGCCCGTCTCCCTAGAAAATGGACACTAAGAGGCAGAGAATCATTCTTATACCTCATGGCAAAAGCGGGCGAAGGGCACCAAGCTTGAAGTTGTGGTTAGAATTTTCAGGCACAGCCTCTGAAAATAGGTCACGTCCAATGTTCCTAGTGCAATAAACAGGGACGTTTATAATGACTAATTGCTCTGCCTCCTGTGCTGTTTGTGCTTTTCTAACTAGTGACAGAAAACCAAGTCTCAATGGACTGCCTGTTCCCCAGAGTCTGTTAAATATTTTATTCTGCATTACACAACAGAAGTTTCTAAAGGACTCTGTGTAATACCTACATCTTTGTCGTTATTGTGAACCAGATCCAATATCTACAGCAAGGAGGAAACAAATATATGCATGAAGGATATCAACCCTCTTAGCTCTTAAGGGTTTGTGTACATTTGATATTTAATAGTTCCACTTTTTACTTTTAACATTCTTTGAGAAAAGTGTATTTAGAAAATGATAACTTGGGAGCTGGTGAGAGGATTTAAGAGCACTGGATACTCTTCCAGAAGTCTTGAGTTCAATTCCCAGCAACCACATTGTGGCTCACAACAGAGATCTGATGCGCTCTTCGGGCAGGTGGTCGTAAATTCAACAGAGCATTCACACATTAAATAAGTTTTTTTTTTTAAGTGCGATATTTCTGTGAAAACAAAAAACCCGATAAATGGTAATAGTAAAATCCTAATACGAAAAATTAGATCAAGGCTCAAGCACATAGCCCTAATCAAAGCAATTTGAACCTCAAGTCCCGAGATGAGCTGAAGCACTCAAGCGCAGTGGCGCGGGGGCGTGTCCAAGTGGCCGGTTTTTCCGTTTGCGCATGCTCCTTCATTGAAGCTTCAAGTCTTACCGCTGCTGCTGGGCTTACCTGCTGGTCTCAGGGAGTCCTCCCTGCGGATGAGAGCGAATACGGTCCTGCGTGACTGAAGAACTGACACTGAAGGCAGAGAGGTGAGAAGGGCAGACTGGAGCTGAGGCGCCAAACTGAGGCTGCCAGGGACCGGCATGAGCGAAGCGCACCCTAAGGTCAGATTGTGGGCAGAGGCAGCATGGCAAAGAAGGAACGCGAGGGGCAGCCCAGTGGTGGTAGCAGGTTGAGTTCTAAAATTTAAGGAGGCTGTATTAAGCGATTTTCGGGCATTATTGTGTATAGTGGACGTCAGGTGAAGACCTACAGGTTGACTGATAATTAACGAGATCCAATTTGGCAGTCTCTCACAGGGCCTATACTATTACTTTCTCCGTTGCACTGCCCCCCCCCCCCGTCCCCCCTTTTTAAGGTTCAGAAAATTCTGTCTGATGTGTGGAAGTCTTCCACATTTGCGGTGGAAGTGTCATAAAAGTAGGAGTAAATAATAAATGCATGGTTCCTGTATTCAGGAACCTGTCCTGAAATCCAGGCTAGCTTGCAGTGCTCATGTTTCCCCTTCTGCTCTCAGCCCGGGTCCCTGGTTTTCCCAGACAGTGACATTCTTCACCTTAGTGTGCATAACTCTAGGACCTCTCCTTTTTAGTCCTGCTACTTCTCTGTTGTACCCAGGTGAGTTTGACCATAGCCTGCTCTTAGAGCGTGGGTCCAATGCTTGCTTTTTGTTCTTTAAGTAACTATGGTACTCCTTAACACCCAGCCCCTTTCAATTGTAGATTAAGCTCCATGCTGCTGTTAGGCAAGGGCTCCAGCAGTGAGCATTGCCCCCAGTCAGCAGTCCTTTAAGTTCTGTACCTTTAGTGTCCAGAAGCATGTCGTGTCCTGATATCAGTGATAGGTTAAGTGAAATTAAGGGGTGGTGCTGGGGGCTCTGTAGAGTGCTTAACACACGTTAGATGCTCACAGTCTGTGCTTACCTTTTAAAAACTACTTTTATTTTTACTATTTTATGTGTATGGGTATTTTGCCTCCCTGTATGTCTGGATCCTTTAGAACTGGAGTTAGAGACAGTTGTGAGCTGAGAAGTGGGTGCTAGGAATTGAACCTGGGTCCTCTGGAAGGGCAGCACGTTCCCTTAACTACTCAGCCATCTCTTCACGTCCTGTTGGTTACTTTTCTTTACCTTCTCTTTGTGTTTTAATGGTTTTCCAATTGCATGGCTGTTTTCATTACTGTGTTTTCTTAGTTTGTTGTGTGGCCTTTTGTTGTTTTGTTTTGGTCAGTAATTTTATTAAGGATAAAGTGGGTCTTAGGGTTATTACTATTTGGACTTAGAACAGATGGGCCTGTCCAGTTACTTCCCAGGAAAAGAGGTGTGGACGAGAGTTTCCTCCTGATGGCAAAGAGGTGGTAGAGGAAAAGAGTTTCAGAAGAGGAAACAGGAATGAAACACTCATGGAGCTGAGAGCCCTTGTCCTGACAGGGGAAGGGGAATGCTGTGCACAGCCTTAGTATTGGGAAGCCAGTCCAGTCAGAGATTAGTGGCTGTGAAAAGCATTCTTACAGTCTGCTGTCTGGAACCAAGCAGCTGTCCTTTAGTGCCGTTAGGGTGCCAGGGATCATATCCCAAGGAGGCTCCAAATTCCTGGTAAACTTTCTACCATTGAGGGAGCCCCTGAAAGCCCTTGTGTCCCAAGGTCAGAAAGAATAACCAGTAGATGGCGGTGCTAGTGTGGAAATAGAGGTTAGGATGAAGAAAAGCAGATGTGAGCTGTCTGATGGAGGAGGTATGGATGTGAATCAGTGCCTTCTGAACAGGTCTTGTTGGTCATTCTGTGCCATTTCCCATAGGTTTATAGGCCTTCATCGTAGGAGCAGGTGAGGCAGCTTGGGCAGACGATGCCCATTACAGAGGCCTTCGGGAAGATTGCTGGAGGACTCCCACGTCCAAGGCAGCTTGATCCAAAGGGCACTGACCTTGGCAAGGAAGGCCTCTGCTTTTGAGGAGGAATTATTGGAAGGGCATCCAGTAGCAGAACAGGAGGTTCATCCTAAGGTCTTTCTGGGCTGGAGCATACAAAACCAGTATCTGACCAGCATCACTTTATGGGTTGTGTGGTTCTGCTATAATCACTTGTGTGCGATGGACAGAGCATGGTAACTGCTTGCCAGAAAATGTACAACCCAAAGGGAAATTGTGTGACTAGTGAGAAAAGTGTTTTGGATTCAGCAGATTCAATTCACGTCGTGGCTCATGAGAAAAGTAATCTCTCTCTCTCTCTCTCTCTCTCTCTCTCTCTCTCTCTCTCTCTCTCTCTCTGTCTCCCTCCCTCCCTCCCTCCCTCCCTCCCTCCCTCCCTCCCTCCCTCCCTCTAGGGCAATGGCTGAAGAAGGCCAGGAGATGGGTGGCATCCATTTTCCGTTTCCCTTCCCCCCCATCCTATCCAGAAATACTTCATGGCAGAACTCTACAAGGTTTTGGAGGCTGGCAAGATTGGGATATTTGAGAGTCCAACTGGCATGGTGGGTGTGAGGGATGAGGGATGTGCGAGCGCCACTCAGACAATTTGAGGCAGCCTTTCTCACCCTGACAGTTCACGTGTGTAGACATTAACTTCCTCAAGAGGAAGCTAGGCACAGTAATCATCAGGTTCTCTTTCTGCATAGTGTTCTCTTCCTCTGTTCAACCACTAAATGCATCCCATGGTGAGAACAGGCTAAAGGCAGCTGAGACTTTAAAATTGCAATGTAACCCACACCACCAATGGCTTTGTGATTTCTGTGGCTCACTGCTGCTTTGATGTTGAGGAACATCGAGAAAGCTTTGGCTTTTCCCCAGGTTCAGCACTGTTTCTGAGTTAGGACCCAGGCTCCTGAGTGCTGTTGGGAGCCAACCCCGAGGCTGTCTTGTTCCTCACCCAGACTGAGTGAGGATTGTATCTGAGGTGGATTGTTGGAACCGAACAGGGCTGTGGTTTCAGGTTCCCCGTTTCTTTCTCCAACTTTGGTGTATTACTGTGCACAGTGAGTACTGTAAGAACTTCCCCAAGGAGGTACTGTGTACAGTGAGTACTATGTCAACTCACCCAAGGAGGTACTGTGCACAGTGAGTACTATGTCAACTCACCCAAGGAGGTACTGTGCACAGTGAGTTCTATGTCAACTCACCTAAAGTCGTCGGGGCTGGAACTCACACAGGACAGGAGGCAGGAGCTGATGCAGAGGCCATGGCTTGCTTCCCCTGGCTTGCTCATAGAACCAAAGACCACCAGCCCAGGGATGGCACCACCCACAAGGGGTCCTCCCCCCTTGATCACTAATTGAGAAAGTGCCTTACAGCTGGGTCTCATGGAGGCATTTCCTCAAGGGTGACTCCTTTCTCTGTGATAACTCAGCTTGTGTCAAATTGGCATAGAACCAGGCAGTGCACTGTCCCATTTTTGCATATATACAAAAATATTTGCTTTTACATATATGGGAATAAGCTTTGGGAGGAAGGTCAGAGTCCCAGAGCTCCTGAGATGAGCCACTGTCTCGTCCAGGATTGCAGGTGAGAAGTTGTTTTTCTTAGGGTCCTCCCAGGACAGGTGAGTTCAGAACCCTGCTCTGGAGACTTTCAGCCACCCCTAAATGCAACAAACTGAGAAGGTTAAGAAGAGAGAGGGTTAGCTCTAAAGAGTCACATGAACCCAGATGGATCCTAGGGGCAGCAACCTGGGGGACTCCACAGTTTCCTCTGTAGTCCGTCTTCTGGTCTTCATGGTATAGAGAACTGCAGATTGTATCCACAGCAGAAATCCAGCACTAACAGTTCTGGAGGTTCAGGTCTGGAGTCAACATTTTCATAGTTTTGGCTCTTCCTGAAGGCTATGTGAGTAGGCTGTCCGGCCCACTCCTGTTCTGGTTCCTGCATTTCTTTATGGTGCCTTTGTTTTCTGTATGACTGCATCTGAATGACCCTTTTTTATAAGGCTGCCAGTCCTTGTAAGAATGAGGACGCACCTAAGGGCCTCATGGTCAGTCAGACACTGGGGTTAGGAGCACAGGATAGGGTTGCCTGTCAGCGTGAACGGTACTATGGAACAGTGTTACCTCAAGCAGGAAGAGTGTTTTGGACAGTAGACATCACCCACAGTAGCTACTCGTGTGACTGACTATGCGTGTTTGGGTTTTCGTTGCCCTAAAGCTTGGAGTCAGAGGTGGCCTTGGCAAGAATTTTGGATTCCATGCTTTATGTTACTGTATTTTTCCCGTCATTATTTAGATATTTTGTAAGTTGAAAAAAACACTTAAATTCTTTTGGGACATGGAGCTATGCAGCCTAAGAGCAGCTAATTCCCCTTCTCGGAACCAAGCTTACTCCTCCCTTCCCTGTCTCTGGTGACCACTGATTCGTTTCCATTCTAGACGGTCGTGGAACATCATCGTGTTCAGAACCAGGGTTTCTTTGATGGCCTTATTACATGGGGCATCATCTGGGAAGCTTTGCTTCTGGCCTGGTGTGAGGTCGTTTTCCTCCTGCAGGGAAAGTCCTTAAGTCTGATTTGTGGGGCCCTCTCCTGGCTCCGGGACTTTGAACAGAAGAAATTGCAAGCAGAGGCTGGTCTCCTCGCTCCTGCATCTGGCCCCACAAGTAGTGGGAGGAACTCAGTCCTGTCTTCCTCATCCTGCCAAGAACCCTCTGACACCCTGAGACCTGCTGGAGATCCTGACTGGGTCACTGAATTTGTGCAGAAGAAAGAAGAAAGGGACCTGGTGGAGAGGCTGAGGGTGAGATCCGAGGGACTGAGAAGGGGAGTGATCAGGAAACAGGCTTCAATGATTATTTTCAATTTATTACAAGACTTAGGATTTTTTTTCGTTTGGTGTTGCCTCTCAGTCCTTGGCTGACCTTGAGGTCATTGCTGTCTCCTTATGATGCAAGCCTTTTCCATTTTTCACTCGCCCGGGAAAGGACAGAGTTGAAGAATGGCGGTTACTGTATGCCTTGGAGGAAGAGAGGATGTGGCCCCACTGACCTGAGCAGTGGGGCCAGATTGGCAGAGAGAATGGAGGTGGTAGCACCCTGTGAGGGGCTCCCTCAGTAGATTTGTTACTGAGAAAGGCCTGGGGTGGCACTTCTGCAGGAGTCTTTCTGCTGTCCCTGTCCTCTAGGAGGAGCAGCTGAGGAGGAGGAAGCGAGAGGAGCGGCTGCAGGAGGTCTGCCAGGATGGAAGACGCAGGTTTGCTGCCAAGCGCTCGGTGAGCACGTGGAGGGCTGTGGGGTGTGGGCAGCTGCACACTGCCTGGGCCTGACGTGAGACACCCGATTGGCAGACCCCATTCTTGCTCCCATTGGCCACCATCTCCTCAAACAGTGGTTGGGGCTTTCAAGTGGTGGAGGATCTGAGTCAGGCAGTGGGGTTCATCCTCTGAGGAGAATGTGGTGCTCTGTTTTTGGTGGCAGCAGTGCTGGGCCCAGGTCTGTCACAGAGTGAGCTGGAGCTCCAGTGCGAGACTTCTCTTTGTGTCTTTGTTCCCACCCAGAGACAGGAGGAAGAGGAGACCGAGACTCTCCTGCGCCTCAGCAGGGAGATGCTTGCTGCAGACACAGCACCAGAGCAGCTGGGGCAGCTGGAGTGTGGGGAGGAGCATCTGGTTCTGGCAGAATATGAGAGTGATGAGGAGAGAAGAGGCAGCAGGTGAGACCTCGGGTGTCAGTCTGCAGCGTCAGCCGCAGCACCCAGGAGACCGCCTGATAGCCGACTGCTTGTTTGTTCACCTTGGGCTTGTATTTCAGCGGTCATAAGTGCTGGTGACAACCACGGTTGACTCTTTTCTCTGTGACAGTCCTGTGTATGTGTTGAGTTAGTTTTCCCCACTGTCGTTCAGTGGTGGAATCCTGGAGGCCATGGCTCGGTCAGGTGCTATATCTTGGCCATTGCTGTGGGCTCATGAATGGAGGAGAGCTGGGCCTGGATGTAGTCCACCTGGTTCTGGATTCTGTGTTCTCCACCAGTAGCGTAAGCATAACCGTCAGAGAGTTCCAGACTCACAGTTGACATCGTTTAGCGTTTCTGGTCCAGATGAGCAGAAAGCTCTTATTTTATGAGCTTCACTTGTGAATGACCCAGGAAACTCCAATAGGAGGGACTTATTCATGGCTGTACCACACAGCTCCTCTCGAGGCGCTCTTTTCTCATTCCCACTTTACTTCTAGTAGGGAATGTCTGGTGGCCCAGGTGCTGCAATCTGGAGTTTCATGTGCACAGTGACCATAGATGTCAGTGTCAGGGTGAGTGAGACACAGGACTTTCATGGCCTTTAGGGGAGGAGAATAGACTTCTTCCCAGCTGGAGTCCTGTTCAGGATATATCTGTGGGCACCCTGTTTAGCCAGTTGAGGTCAGCTGGGTATAGCCCTGTCTATGACCAGCGTACATTTCTAGGCTGGGAGAGGGGCGGGAAATAAGTGTACAGTTCCAGTTTGAAACCAGTGTGTTTGCTTAGAGGAAAATGGAGTAGGATAGTAGTAGTATGTAAACTCACACCGAGGTGAGGTCTGCTGAGGCATGAGGGCTGTGATTAGGGTCCCATAAACTCACTGGGCTGGAAGTGGAGAGAGTGTGTGCTTGAGGGAAGGCCCAAGTATCAGAGCAAAGAGAGGAAGAGACAGAAGACCTAAGGTTGGAGCAGGTACAGGTCTCTGAGGGCTGTGTAAATACTGAATGGATGTCAAAGTACAGCAGCATGCTGGGGGAGGGATTAATTCAGCCTGAGAGTGCTATGTTCCATATCCAGTACCAGAATGTCCTTCAAGCATTAAGGTTTGTGGGTATTTGCATCTCTCCCTGGCCTCGGGGATCTTCAGCAAATATTGGCCCCCCAAGAGCAATGGCCCACAAGGGCAGTGGGAGCAGAGATGCCAGGTAGGGATGGTTCGGAAACCCCTTGAGTACATAGGGGGAAGAAGACACCTCGGAAGAGCTGGAGAGAGGCAGGTCAACTTTACCTGTGGGTGATTCAAGCCTCCTATACTTTGGGGGTTGGGCGTTAGGTGGTAGAAGCATGGAGGATGGGCAAAGATCATTGGCTGAAGGCTTAGGGTACCAGAATGCCTCATTAGCATGGGGAAGCATTTCAGGAATCTCAGGTGCTTGCTGAGTGGGCTGTTAACAGTAAAAAGGAAGGCATACCTGTACTCTTGACAAAGGTTACAAGACATTCTGCACATGGAGTTTTTTAATTCCCCAGACAAGGTCAGAGAAGGGGAAGGGATCCTTCATATAGTGTAAGGGTCTGTGATTCACGGAAGAGTGGCATCCTGGACTCAAATAGTATATAAAAGCAGAGTGTTTTATTCAATAGCAGTCCAGCATGTTGGCATCTTCCATTACCAAGATGGAGACCGCCAAAGTGAACCCTCACCGCCATTTGTCTAGAGACATCCTAGAACCACTATTGGGGGTGGAGGGAGGGACTGGAAACTGCTGCTGGGGGAGCCTGAAAACTGCTGCTGACCCATTGCCCTTGCTTGGCTCTGGCAGGTGGTGGGTCAGCTTCTGGTGGTGTTGGCAGTTTCTGATTGGCTGCCCAAGGCCTGGGATTTTTCCAGTAACTGGCTTGCTTGGACTTGCCCAGTTCTTGGAAACAGATCTAGGCCTAGTCTGGTGAACTGCCACTTTGAAGCCTGTCATGGAGTCTTGGAAGTTTTGTTATTAACCAGGCTCTGATAGGGTCCTGAGGTAATGCAGAAGTAAGAGCAACCTGGTACTGGGCTTGTACACATGGCCTGAGGCATAGTAGTTGGGTGTCACCTTAACAAATCAGCAGCTCTCCCGACCACATCCCAGGAGGACTAATGAGGAGCAGCAGTGTCTCTTCCAGGATAGCCTAAGGAGGAGGCCGACCACATAGGGGCAAGAGGTAAGAGAGAAAGAGTCTGCCAAGGGACAGCAGTGGCTTAGTTGGCGGTCCTGGGGAAGGGGTGTTCGAGAGCGGCAGAAAGAACAACTCAAAGTCAAATTGTGGGGTAGAAGCTGGCAGCCTTATGTTCTGTTGGAGACAGCTCTCTGAAGATCACCACATAGCTCAGTCAGATAGCTCAGCTCTGTCAGACCAAAGCCCAGTCTTTTATTTACATATCAAATCACTCATCCACTCCAGGTTCCCCTCTGACTATTTCTTGAATCAGCCTTTTATGACCTTACCCTTTGGATCCTTAGAGAAGGACTAAGTACATTTTTTTTAAACTTGGCAAATGAATTGCTTGCCTTTGTAAGCACTGGCAGTAAGCTGCCTGGGTAGTTCTTGTTCTGAGATCCTTCCTTCATTGCTTCCTTAACATCTGAAAAGTTGCCTCTGTTCCTTTAGGACCAGCCACACTGGGCCTAGGACATACAGTTTCCCCTCTCCAGGGGGAAAGTGGGGAGGGCAAGGAGGAGCAAGCATGTGTCGAGTCCTTATTCTTGGACTCTCATGGAGTGTTGTCTTCTTGCTTGTGTTCCACATACATGGAGTGCAGTGAGCTGTGTGTGCCATGACACCTTTCCATGTTCAAAGTCCTTGAGTTATCTGAGATGGATCTTTTCTGTGCAGTGTGGATGTCCTTGTGCTCTGCTCTCCTGTCTTACTGTGCACCTCAGGCTCCACCTCTCCTTCCAGGGCCTGTGTACAGAATAACCTTCCTCCCATGCTCTCCAGAGAGGTGAGGTTGTTGCCATATCAGGAATCAGCACTGTGGGGAAACCCACTTTCCCAGGGTCTCCTAGGTCTCCTAGCCTATTACTTGAGTCTGAGTTTAAACTGTGGGAGTCTTGGGTCCTAGGTACTGCTGAAAGAGCGTACCCCAAAACGGGGAGCCGCATCTCTCGCTCCGATCGCGGGGTGGGGTGCCCACAGGAATCACGAGTAGCCATTCTTGATGTAACAGCAAGAGGTAGCTTTTATTAACGAGATCCCTATTAACAGGATCCCGGATCGATACGTATCCCACACAGGAGACAGAGGAATTGACCCCAAGCTTCCAAACTCGGGGGTTTATATAGGGGCATTCGAGTGGTGACACGTGATTGGTCAATTCAAATGGTGCACAGTTACTTTCGGCGCGAAATTACATCAACAAGGTGTACATGCTCTCTAGCAGCTCGACAGGCAGGTAGGGTGGGTCATCTCACTCGGGGGTGAAGGAAGGGGAGGGGGTGGCTACAGATGGTCAATGTCCTTGGGGCTGATAGCTGGTTTGGCAAATCCTATCTCTGGCTCTCCCTCAGGCACATCCGGACTCTGACAATGAGTAACCTTTTTAAAACTCTAGTTCTACATTCCCTTCTTCTTTTTTTTAGTAGTTCTAATCTTAGAACTACATGGAGAACTCAGCTTCATCTAGCATAAGAGCTTGGTATTGTTGTCTTAACATGAGGATTCTAATCTGGACACTATCCAAGCCTATCCACCGAGGTCATGACTAGCTTTTAAAACTTCTAAACTTATACAGACTGTGATCCCTGAGGCACAGTCCCAAGAAGTATTAGGAGTACTAAGGTATGTAATGTTACATCATTTGTAATAGAAATCAAGCCTATCCTCACACCTATCTTGATAGAACCCAGGACAAACATGACTGAATTTCCCTCTAGGTCCCAGCTCTCAGCCCCAACAGCTAGTACACGGCTGGTGAGGGCTGAGAGTTGATGGCTGTCAGGGTGGTCAGCAGCACCAGGTATAGTCCTTTCTAGCGAGGCTCAAGTGTCTGGGCTCAGTGTAGCTGCAGTCTCCGACCTGGAACTGATGGGATCTCTCAGGGGTCTCCGGGGCATAGGCTGCTGTCAGCTGTGAGCAGATTTCTTTCTGTATCACCTGTAGGTCTTTTAGCCTGGCACACAAATCATTATTACTATGGCACTATGACATGTTGGTTCAGTAACATCATCTAATACAGT
The DNA here is from genome assembly GCF_021556685.1 of Rattus norvegicus. NCBI lineage: Eukaryota > Metazoa > Chordata > Mammalia > Rodentia > Muridae > Rattus > Rattus norvegicus. Next base: position 121,094,391 of record NC_141542.1, on the reverse strand, counting down.
CAGGGGAGCTGAGGCCCCGTATAAGATCTCAAAGGGGGTAAGGCTGAATCTGGAAGGGGTATTTCTTGCTCTGAAGAGAGCAAGAGGGAAGGAGTATCACCCAGTCTGTGCCAGTCTCCATGGTCAATTTAATTTGCTCAGGGTCTCTTTTTTTTTTTTTTGTAAATTTAGAGAATACTTTATTAGTTTTTGTAATCAAACCCATGTAGATAAGACCTTACATATTTAATACAGTGTGTTACCCCTGTACAAATGGAAAAAACTTAAGTTCAACATTTCTAGACCAATATGGCTGTTAATTTCTGTACAGTGCCAACTCAACACAGTAAACGGGGATACTTTTTTCCAAAGTTGACAGCACAGCTAAAGTTTCAAAAAATTCAAATTATATGTCTGTATATATATATATATTTATATTTATATAAAAAGACCAATAATAGCAGTGTGTTATGCATCAACAGCAGTAACAGCTTTTCCAGGTTCTGCAGTCATCTGAACAAAACTGTAGAGACATCCAGCACACTCCATTAAAAAAAAAAGTAAAAAAAACAAAACCCGAGAAAACAGCACAGTTCTGTTACTCTTGTGGTACCTGGCACCACTTTTTTTTAAATTAGCTTCTCAATCATCATCTGGAAAGAAAACATTCTGAGCAACATCATTAAAAACAGCTCTGATAAAGCACGGTCACTACTACGTATCATAAAGCAGGTACAAGCTATTTTACATCCACAGAGGTATGATACAGTACTGTCCTACATCTATAATACTAGAGGATACAATTTAAAAGGCATTATTTGAGACTTGATTCTACTTTTCCAGCAGAGGGCCCAAAGGATGGTGTGACACAGCTTTGTAAAGAAACATACTCTAGACAGGATTTCCTTTCACTAGTGGCACAGTTCTAAGGATTCATTCTCTCCATGAATGTCAGCTAAAACCGTTATTAAAAAAATGAAATATCCCTAGAACAAAACCGTATAACCACCGGATTCACATGAAGATGACCTAGTGGAGACAAGCTGGACCTCACCTTACCAACAAGCTATCAAATCTGTTATGTTTAAACAGTGAGACCTCCAAGGAAGGAGATGCCAAATAGTGCTTCAAAGCTTCGGACCACAATCAAACACAGCATCCTTTTCAACAGAAGCAGAAGCTCATCTGAATATGCTCAAGGATGCTGACATCAACATTTAATCATCTCCTCACTCATCCAGGAAGAAGGGGAGATCAGTTACTACTGTACTTTATTGTGTTCAACCAAATCACCATGTTACAAAAATAGCAAGCTGCCATAATAAAAAATAAGGCTCCTCTATCCAGCACCAGATAGCATCATTTTACTGTCAAGCCTAGAAATTGCACACTTGTATATAAACGAACCGAAGATGAGGATTGAGAGTTCATCTTGGTGGATTTTTCCTTTGATGAATATGAAGTGTCCTTCCTTATCTTTTTTGATGACTTTTAATTGAAAATTGATTTTATTTGATATTAGAATGGCTACTCCAGCTTGCTTCTTCTGACCATTTGCTTGGAAAGTTGTTTTCCAGCCTTTCACTCTGAGGTAGTGTCTGTCTTTGTCTCTGAGGTGTGTTTCCTGTAGGCAGCAGAATGTAGGGTCCTCATTGCGTATCCAGTTTGTTAATCTATGTCTTTTTAATTGGGGAGTTGAGGCCATTGATGTTGAGAGATATTAAGGAATAGTGATTATTGCTTCCTGTTATATTCATATTTGGATGTGAGGTTATGTTTGTGTGCTTTTCTTCTCTTTGTTTTGTTGCCAAGATGATTAGTTTCTTGCTTCTTCTAGGGTATAGCTTGCCTCCTTATGTTGGGCTCTACCCTTTATTATCCTTTGTAGTGCTGGATTTGTAGAAAGATATTGTGTAAATTTGGTTTTGTCATGGAATATCTTGGTTTCTCCATCTATGTTAATTGAGAGTTTTGCAGGATACAGTAACCTGGGCTGGCATTTGTGTTCTCTTAGGGTCTGTATGACATCTGTCCAGGATCTTCTGGCCTTCATAGTTTCTGGCGAAAAGTCTGGTGTGATTCTGATAGGTCTGCCTTTATATGTTACTTGACCTTTTTCCCTTACTGCTTTTAATATTCTTTCTTTATTTTGTGCGTTTGGTGTTTTGACTATTATGTGACGGGAGGTGTTTCTTTTCTGGTCCAATCTATTTGGAGTTCTGTAGGCTTCTTGTATGCCTATGGGTATCTCTTTTTTTAGGTTAGGGAAGTTTTCTTCTATGATTTTGTTGAAGATATTTACTGGTCCTTTGAGCTGGGAGTCTTCACTCTCTTCTATACCTATTATCCTTAGGTTTGATCTTCTCATTGAGTCCTGGATTTCCTGTATGTTTTGGACCAGTAGCTTTTTCTGCTTTACATTATCTTTGACAGTTGAGTCAGTGATTTCTATGGAATCTTCTGCTCCCGAGATTCTCTCTTCCATCTCTTGTATTCTGTTGGTGAAGCTTGTATCTACAGCTCCTTGTCTTTTCTTTTGATTTTCTATGTCCAGGGTTGTTTCCATGTGTTCTTTCTTGATTGCATCTATTTCCATTTTTAATTCCTTCAACTGTTTGATTGTGTTTTCCTGGAATTCTTTCAGGGATTTTTGCGATTCCTCTCTGTAGGCTTCTACTTGTTCTCTAAGGGAGTTCTTTATGTCTTTCTTGAAGTCCTCCAGCATCATGATCAAATATGATTTTGAAACTAGATCTTGCTTTTCTGGTGTGTTTGGATATTCCGTGTTTGCTTTGGTGGGAGAATTGGGCTCCGATGATGCCATGTAGTCTTGGTTTCTGTTGCTTGGGTTCCTGCGCTTGCCTCGCCATCAGATTATCTCTAGTGTTACTTTGTTCTGCTATTTCTGACCGTGGCTAGACTGTCCTATAAGCCTGTGTGTCAGGAGTGCTGTAGACCTGTTTTCCTGTTTTCTTTCAGCCAGTTATGGGGACAGAGTGTTCTGCTTTCGGGCGTGTAGTTTTTCCTCTCTACAGGTCTTCAGCTGTTCCTGTGGGCCTGTGTCTTGAGTTCACCAGGCAGGTTTCTTGCAGGGGAAAAGTTGGTCCTACCTGTGGTTCCAAGGCTCAAGTTTGCTCGTGGGGTACTGCCTAAGTCCTCTCCGCTGTGGCAGCAACCGGGAAGATCTGCGCCGCTCTTTCTGGGAGCCTCCGTGCACCAGGGTTCCAGATGGCGTTTGGTGTTTTCCTCTGGCGTCTGGATGTGCACAGAGTGCAGTCTCTTCTGGTTTCCCAGGCGTGTCCGCCTCTCTGAAGGTTTAGCTCTCCCTCCCACGGGATTTGGGTGTAGAGAACTGTTTATCCGGTCTGTTTCCTTCAGGTTCCGGCGGTGTCTCAGGCGCAGGGGTCCTGCCGCTCCTGGGCCCTCCCCTACGGGAACCCAGAGGCCTTATACAGTTGCCTCTTGGGCCAGGGATGTGGGCAGGGGTGGGCAGTGTTGGTGGTCTCCTCCACTCTGCAGCCTCAGGAGTGCCCACCTGACCAGGCAGTGAGGTCTCTCTCCCACGGGGTTTGGGAGCAGAGAGCTGCTGCGGGCCAGGCCAGGGTCTCTTTTAAAATTTTATTTATTTACTCTACCTGTCCTGAACTTTGAGGTCTGTAGATACAATGTAATTTCCAATCGACCCCTACATACTTGGCCACACCCTGGCTTACCTTGGCAACGAAAGTAGGGCCGTTGTCTGACCAGATTACCTTGGGCACTCTAGACTGGGGAAGATTTCTTCCAGTATCTTCTTGATGACTATCGAGGCCGTTTCTTGCAGTTGTTGGCTTCACCAGGGCATCCAAGAGATGGTAAAGGCATCTGAAGTGCTAATGCGCTGGGGGGGTAGAAGTTCAGCCATCCCAGATGACATCGTGTTGTCCACCATGGCAGCACCCACTTATCTCTGACCTTCATTCATGAAGAGAACTGTTCCCGTCTGTGGACAAGGTCCTCGGCTTTCAGCAGGGGTCAATCAGCCAGTCGCAGAGGTCTTTCCTCCACCCATGGGCTTCTGTCAGTGCTTGACACTTATGCTGTGGTGGCTCCAGGTCCGGATTGGGCAGCAAGGTGACCAGATTGTCCCCAACCGGTGGAGAATCTAGTCCATGGCAGCTGACCAGTGGTCCCATCTTTTGGGACACTCTATTCAAAGGCAAGACAACAGCCACTCTATCACAGTTTAAGTCCTGGATTGGGTGATAATTGTTAGTGCCCGGCTGACAGGAACGGTGTGTTCCAGGCAGAAAAGCACTAAGCCATTCATCTCCCAGCATCAGGTACTGGTGCACTGAGACAGGTCTTAAGCTCCACATACACAGTCTGTAAATATGCATACACATGGCCTCACCCAGCCATTTTAGCCCACGCAAGCCATTTTGGAGAGCAATTTTCTCATGAGCAAGGGATAGGGGCAGTCAGGGATGACTATGAACTAGTGGGTTACCCGGCCCACGCCAAGGTCCACTGTTCTTCGGGCAGTCCATAAGTATTGTTCATTGCCAGTAGCCCCTTGTACTCAAGGTCTTTGGATATTGGCCCACTGGGGGGCATAGGAGCACAGAGCATTGGGTCCCTGTATCCACACTTCCCTTCTATCTCTGTATATAGCCAGCACTCTAGGACCAAGAAGCTCTCCAGTGGCCCCTCTTGTTCTTTCTTGGGCAGTCCCTGACCCAGTGTCCTTTTTCTTTGCATTAGGCACACTGATCTTTAGCCAGGAATTCTCTTCTGGTGCCAGGTACTATCTTCCTAGGTTCCCTAACTACTGTGGCCAGTATATGTTCCTTTCTCGTCTTTTATCTCTCTTTAGCTCTCTAACTTCCTCTTCTTTTTGTCTCTTTTCTTCCCTAGCTTCCTGCTCTTTTTACCTCTTTCTTTCTTTCTTTCTTTTCAGTCTCTCTGCATCTTCTTCTACAGCTATTAGGTGCTGTCCACTTTTCTGCACAGACCCTGAACCACACATCAACTTATTTTCTCTGCAACTTACAATAACTCTCTCAGTGACTTAGCTTAATCCTTCAAATTTCTGTAACTTTTTCTTCATATCCTTTCCTTATCTTAGCCAGATTGGTGGGGCATTTTCCAGCCCCTCAGAGACCCACCCTTGGAGCCTGGCGGCAGACCTGGCACTCCCTACCTTTAGGCGTATGGAATCCAACAGGCAGAAGTGAGGGCTTTCCATCCATGTCTGGAACATTCTTTCTGGCCTCCAGTAGGATTCCGTCTTTCCGCAGTGGTAAAGAAGACCTATAACAGTTACTAACAAGCATCTCAAATGGGATGGTGAGAAAACAAGAAAATCTTGAGAATAGAAGTCTACTGAAGAGGGCAAACAGCATTTAGTCACACAGCTAAGCCAGGAGGTTTTCTTGGACAAAAAGGCCATTGTATAAATAAGCACAAGCTTAGATTTTCCCTCAAGGAGTATCTCTCTTCAGTGTCAGCTCCGTGGCTTTGCCTCTCAAGAGAACCAGCCTCCAAATGACACCAGGCTTTTAGTAACAACTAATAACAAAAGGATGGAGAGATGGTTAGAACCTGGGTGCTAGATGCCAGGTGGCTGACAAAAGAATAGTAACCAGTTCACCTGGGGCTATCAGGACCTCAGTAGTAGCCCTTTACCAAACTGTCTCACTGGGTTTAAAAGCCCATGGAAAAGAAAACATTAATCCTGACCTTGGCCACCGCCAAAGCCTGAATTCTAAATTTTGACTGGCAAAACAAAACAAAGTTCTTTACAGCTTGTTGTAGATTCTTTGAAACTATTTTAGGGGCTCTTTTTGTCCCCCAACCTGGGGCATTTTGACCACAGGGGCAGGAACTGGCTGCTGTGGGGATAGGATCAAAGGCTCTCTCCATATTAATGATGATCATCGAGAAAAGTAATTTAGTGCTGGAGACTGACTCCTCCCTTGGAATAAAGCCAGCAGACAAGGCAGGCTTCCTTAAAGAACTTCTCTTAATGAGCGCTCTCCTTCCGTGAGCAAATGTCAGAAATTCCTTTCTTGTTCTTGTTTTCCTTATAGTCCTCTCCCACCTCGCTCTCAGCCTTTTCAGATAGTTCCTCTGGTAGCATTTCTAACACAGCCTGTCCCTTTTTTTTATAGCCTGTTGACAGCATTTCTGATCTTTTAGGCAGCTACACACTAAGTGTCAAACCGGCTGAAAAAGACACTGGACAATACCACAGGAAAAAATCCAGACAAACAAGACCAAGACAAAGCATCCTATAACCAATTTCCACAGATGCCTGGTACCTTCAGTACCTGGCCCAAACTGCAGCTTAACCTTAGCTGCTTCTGGGATACCAAACACAGAAACAGAATACAGACAACAGACACTAGCACATCTAAGCACACTTGTCCGTGCCTATTCTTAAATAGGCAGCTGAACGCGACCTCCGAAGTCAAGTCACAGTCAGATCTCTTTGACTGCCAGTTGCTGGGTCCTCCCGACAAAAGCTGGCTCTCGGAACGTCTCTCACGCGTCCCAGAGCCTGCGCGATTGGGGCGTCCCCCTGTGCGCTTTCTAGAAAGGAAAAAAAAGAAAGAAAAAGACTATTCAGAGTAGGAATCCTTCATCTATTCACAGGCGCCTTTTCGGGGTGGGGAACCTTTTTCCACCTGTGCACAGGGCAGGAATCCTTCTTCTGCCCAGACAGTGCACTCTCAAGCTAGCTTTCTACGGGGTGGGAATCCTTCTTCCACCCGTGCACAGGGCAGGAATCCTTCATCTGCCCAGACAGTGCACTAAGACCTTAAACCGGTACCAAAAAACACAGACTACAAGACTTAATTCACACACACTCACACACACAGCGGCCGCTTTCCAGCACTCACACTAACGTACCTCCAAGTGGCATTTGGGGTTCTGGGGGGTCACGCTCCGATCCCGAATGAGCCCCCAAATGAAAGAGCATACCCCAAAACGGGGAGCTGCGTCTCTCTCTCCGATCGCGGGGTGGGGTGCCCCCAGGAATCACGAGTAGCCATTCTTGATGTAACAGCAAGAGGTAGCTTTTATTAACGAGATCCCTATTAGCGGGATCCCGGGTCGATACGTATCCCACACAGGAGACAGAGGAATTGACCCCAAGCTTCCAAACTCGGGGGTTTATATAGGGGCATTCGAGTGGTGACACGTGATTGGTCAATTCAAATGGTGCACAGTTACTTTCGGCGCGAAATTACATCAGCAAGGTGTACGTGCTCTCTAGCAGCTCAGCAGGCATGTAGGGTGGGTCATCTCACTCAGGGGGGTGAAGGAAGGGGAGAGGGTGGCTACAGATGGTCAATGTCCTTGGGGCTGATAGCTGGTTTGGCAAGTCCTATCTCTGGCTCTCCCTCAGGCACATCCGGACTCTGACAATGAGTAACTTTTTTAAAACTCTAGTTCTACAGTGCTGGGCCCCAGTTAGGTGTAACCTGACCTGAGCAGAGTCTTTGTCATCTCAGGAGTGTGCATTTGTGACTGCCCTGCTTCCTCCTGCAGGATCTCAGGCCAATGCAGCCAATTAGACTCCCCTCTTTGAATCCCTTTCCTTTCCTCTGGTCAGATTTATTACTGCAGTCGGACACACTCACAGCTGGCCCAGTTTGTGCGTGAGGTGCAGAAGAGCCCTTTTGGCAAGGAGACGCGGCTAGTCTCCCTTGGGTCTAGGCAGGTAAGCAAAAGGAGGTGTTCTTGTCCAGACAGATGCCTCCTCCTGTGTCTTTTCTCTTGGCCTAGGCATAGACAGAGGTTGGTGAGGGCAAGGTGGGCCTGGGGGCAGCGCTCCTTGGTTGGCCAAATTATAAGGTGCAGGAGACACAGACTAGGCAGTGAGTCCTTCCTTTGTCCTTCAGCCAGCGCCATTTCTGTTCTTTATCTTTAAAGACATCTGTCAGTGTTCAGTATCCAAGATGTTCAGCTGAGCTCAGAAATGCCTTGAGTGGGAGAAATCCTCTACCCCAGGAACCAGTCCACCATTGCCTATCCAAGACCAGATGGTCAGTCCTGCTAACCTACTACAAGTAACGTTATATACACTGAGCAGGCTAGAGTTAGGAAGATAATATGGATGCACATAAACATGTATGGATACATATATCAATGAAAGAGAAGCTGTGAATTGGAAAGATAGCAAGGAGCGTTTGAAGGGTAGGAGAAAAAAATGCAGTTTCAATCTCAAAGACAAACAGAGAGAGAGAGACAGAGAGAGACAGACAGACACAGACAGACAGACAGACAGAGAGAAATGCTATACTACTGTGGCTTCCATTTCTCTCATCTAGGCCCAGAGATCACAACAAAGGACAGTAATTTTTTTTCACTAAAGGGCAGAGGTTTTCTTAAGAAACAAAACAAAACAAAACAAAAATCCCACTGCAAACTCACCCTTTGGTTGGGAAGAAAGAGAATGTGAGCACATGAGACCCTTTCATGTAGGTTGGTGTGGTGGTGCACACCTTTAATCCCTGCACATGGGATATGGAGGAAGAGGAAGTTTTTTGAATTTGAGACTCGACTGCTCTACACAGTGAGACGCTCTCTCAGAACAAACGACCACAATGCACACTAAGACCCCAAAACGAACTAAGGAACAAAACCCTAAAATACTGGTACAGAAACGGACTGTGAGGAAGCTTCCTTCAAACAGTATGAGCTTGGGCTGGAGCCATGGCCCAGGGGCAAAGAACACTGCTGCTGTGCTCTTCCCAGGGACCCAGGTTGAGTGTCTAGCATCTCCATGGCAGCTCGCCGCCATCTGTCACCCTAGCTCCGGGGCATCGTACGCTTCCTTCTGGCTCCCCGTGCACGTCCCAGGCATGCACATGGTGCACAGTTAGACAAGCAGACAGAATGCCCACACACATAAAACCTAATCACCCCCGACTGATACAGAACACAGTGGGTTCTCATGCACGCAGAGAACAGGTTCAGTCTTAGAGTTGGTGGAGAGCTTTGTGTGGTGTAGCTTAGGCACAAACAAAAACTTCAGGAGGGCAGAAGAGCAGTTTAGATTCTGTGTTAATGGTCCATTCTGTAAGCAAGGGTCAAGATGAGGCAATCTTTAGAGTTGACTGAGGGTAAGCTTGGTAACAGAGGTTTCCCAATGTGAATGAAAGCCACTGCTTTCCCTCTTCTCCTGCCTTGTAGAGCCTTTGTGTGAATGAAGATGTGAAAAGCCTGGGTTCTGTGCACCTCATGAATGACCGCTGTGTGGACATGCAAAGACGCAAACACGGTAAGTACAGGACTTGTGTTGTGAGACGTGCCGGACAGCGTGTGAGTGGCAGAAGTGTGGTGGGGTCTACAACAGGGCCATGGCGTGAGGACTGTGTTAACCAGAAGGAATGGCTAAGCGGGCCCTGGTTTCTGCCTCAGGCCCCTCCTTGGGCACAGGTGTTGGTGCTTCCTGGGTCAGCATCAGGGACGTGGCATAGACGCGTTTGTGCCATCTCTTTTTGGAGAGCATAGAGGACAATTCCCATAGTATCCCGACGAGGCCACAGTAAGCAGGAATTTCCTACCCCGTGAACGTGTGTGGTTCCGTATCATCGTTCCTACTCCTGACCCCAGACGTAGCTGAGCCCCTTCCTGTCCTTGCTCCCCTCCATCTGCACCACCACAGAGAAGATGAGAATTGGGGAAAACAAGCCAAAGAGAAGGAGACAGAAGATGCAGGCCTCCTGCCCCTTCTACAACCATGAGCAGATGGAGCTTCTCCGGGATGAGATTCTGCTGGAGGTGAAGGACATGGAGCAGCTCGTGGCCCTCGGGAAGGAGGCCCAGGCCTGCCCCTATTATGGAAGCCGCTTTGCCATCCCTGCAGCCCAGGTGAGCGAGCTGGGGAATGGGAAGTAGTCCGTGTGCTGACACAAGGCTTTCCTCATCTCTCTTCTGTAGAGGACGATGTCCCTACCTGGGTTAGCATGACAAGTGCGTCACATCTCACCGCTATGGCACAAGGCCATCTTCTCCAGAGCATTGAGATTGAGGAGGCCAGGGATCCCACATGGCCTGGGCGAGAGGCCAGTTAGCATCATGGAGAGTTCAGCACGTAGGAATCTGAGAAGAGGGTTGTTCATCCTAAAGAACCACACTGAAGGGTGTTGGGTAGGAGCTGAGCCCAGAACTGGAAAATAACCAAATGCTTTTTCAGGCGGGCTGCTGGTGTACCCTCTGACGGCTGCTGGCAGTCCTGTCATGGTTAGACCGCCTTAGCTTTGTACAGAGAGGAAGTCTGCTTCTCTGTGACAGCACTGCTGTCACTGTGCGTCACTGTGTGCTCTCCTGCTCCCTCCTAGGGAGCTCTGTGTCATCCAGGAGACTTAGTGGATTTCCCGAGAGCAGGTCCTGGTAATCCTACTGCTCAGGGCGGTGCTCACATGGATGTCCCTGCTGTATGTGGGTGCCCACAGACAGACTGAGGGACTCGGCCTTGTCTCCAGATGTCTGTCCGAGTGAGGTGGTGCTGTCCATATAGAAGACCTGAGATTGGTGTGTTCTCGACATGCGGAAGCTGTTCTCACCTCATTTCCCTTTATAAACAGCCCACTGAAATAGCTCTGTTTGTACATGGGAGCACTGGGGCCCAGACAGATATTCTCTTCCCTCACTGTCCTAAAGGACGGTACCCACATTGGCACCTGGTTTTTACGTTGTCCGTATCTTTGTGTGTGTGCGTGCACGAAATGAGCCTGTCTGTGGATCCCTCCTGCTGCCATCTCCAGTGGTGCCACCACTCCTGGCCTTTCCCCCATGGGATTGTGTCCCAGATTTTGCCCTTGATTTCAAGGAAAACACTTTACCAACTGAGTGCTCTCCCTCACTTGCTTGTTGGAAAAATCTTCATGGCAGTCTATACCTACAAATCTGAATTGATACTGACCCCTCACTGACATGGTTTCTCAGATTCTGTGAGCTGATGAAAAACCAAGGGTCATTTACATGAGAGTGTGCCAGAGTCACAGGGCTGAGGTAGCAGACCGAGCACCAGAGGCTAAGGTTGTTTTCTGCTGCTTGGTGATTCTCAGTACGGTGAAGAACTTTGGAGTCTAAGGACACAGCTCACCTCCAGGGACTCCAGCCCTCCCCTTTCCCAGTGATCAGCTCCAATTTGAGTTCCTCATAGTTGACCTCTCAGAAACCTTCTGAAAGGAGGGCTGTTGGAACAGGCAGAGTCCTGATCTATGGCATTGGGGCTTGAATGCCTCCTGCAGTGTCTGAGTAAGAAATTCAACAGTGCAGTGGCCTGGGTAGTTTACTGCAGGATAAGCCTTCTGCTCTGGGAAGACAGGTTGCTTCGCTCTCCAACCATCACCTTTCCCTACAGCTGGTGGTGCTGCCCTACCCAATGCTGCTGCACGCAGCCACTTGTCAGGCTGCGGGAATCAGGCTGCAAGGGCAGGTGGTCATTATTGACAAGGCTCACAACCTGATCGACACCATCACCAATATCCACAGCACAGAGGTCAATGGTTCCCAGGTGGGTCAGCCCCTCCTGTTTGGGGCAGAGTGACATTGGTCATCCCTTTAAATGCCTGGATCAGGGGGTGTTCTGGATGTGGGGCTTGGGAAGGGTGAACTAAACTGAAACCCTGTCCTTTCCTGCTCCTTGCTAAGAGTGAGGTTCTTGGACGCCAGCAGCTTGGCAGCTGCTTCGTCCTCATCTCCTCCACCCAGTGCTGCTCACGAGTTGTCTGTTGGAAGGATGGGGGCATCCAGGCCAGCAGGCCCACAGCAGTGCCTTTTATCCTTGTGGTACCACATTGCTCAGGGCCTCTGCAGGCTCCTGATTACCTTCAAGGGTATGTGGCAAACAGCGAAAGGGATCTGTGTGCCTCATGCTTTTCTCTTGAGGTAGGGGTTCCCTGCTTTATTTTGGGAACTTGGGGATTCTCGGAGGGCAAAGCTATGTGTCTTATACCCAAACTGCACAAACTGAGGTGAACCAGGATGTGACCACTGGCTTCTGACAAACCTATGTGATGTCACCCACCTTGAACTCAGTCCTGGAGTGTAAGCCATCTCCCAGCTCAGTTCTCATCTGAACTTGAGGACCTTTGACTTTGGACTCTTCCCTTACTCTCTCAGCTCTTGTCAGCCCCACAGCCTACCTGTGCATGTTTCCCTTTGTCTGTTGCTACCCAGATGCCCATCACCCTGATGGCTCCCATGTGTCCTGGGCTGGCATTTTCTAGATCGCTACAAAGGTTCTCTTAACCACATCCTGGAATTCCTTCGTGCTGTTCTTTTTTCTCCTTAGCTCTGCCAGGCCCATTCCCAGTTGCTCCAGTACATGGAAAGATACAGGTAAGAGACTTCCCAAGGCAAAAGCTCCCCCATGCTCAGCCCCAGTGGCTTCCACATTAGCCTCCTGGAGCACTAGTGGAGGTGACTGGTAGTGCCAGCATCTTGGAATGGGTTGAATTGGTCTGTCCTGGTGTGTGCCCTCCTCATCCTAGGCTTTCTGGGGGAGAGCAGCAGGTGCTGAGAACCCTGGTCCTAGCCAGCCTTTATCTGCTGGAGGGTTTGTCCCCCGCAGCCCAGTGTGTCGGGCCCTAGGCGGAGAGAAAGGCCCGTGCATCTGGTGCAGGGAGTTCCTGGAGGATGCCACACCCTGCTATGATGCTCCTTCCTCAGGAAGCGTTTAAAGGCCAAGAACCTGATGTACATCAAGCAGATCCTGTACTTGCTGGACAAGTTTGTGGCTGTTTTGGGAGGTAGGTGCACCTCTTCCCCTCCCCCTCCCGCCATCACCCCTAATCTGCCAATTGTGTTGGTCTTGGTCCTTGAATGCCACTGAGGACTCTTGGGTGTTTTATGCCTTTAAGAGCTGTCTTGGTCATTCCTTATGGTGTCCTTGTGTCTGTCTGTCTTAGCTGAGATGTTTGACCTCAGCCTTTTCACTTTAAGAAACCCAAGGGTACGGTTATGATCATCATGCCGTGTGAAACAGACCTGATGTTTCATGGTGTAGTTACAGCCACATGGTGTCCTGGCCATGACACACTGGCAGAAGGGAAGTCCAGGAGATTCAAACTTCATTCACAGAGGGAAAGCTAAGGCTGAAGGTGGGGTCTGCCTGTCGCTCTGGAGACTGGAGGCAGGCTGTTGACTCTCGCCTGCAGGTTTCTTTGTCTCTTCTGGGCGGGGACTCTTACACTGTATGTCAGTGGTTTGAAAGGCTTCTGTACAGCTATGTTTCTAGAAAGTCAGTGGAGGCTTTTGTACCAAGATGTCGTCCCGTGTTAGTACTTTCCACTTCCTTCTGTGCCCGTGCCACAGCTCAACGTCTTCTGCACACCCTGGTGTCTCCCTCGTCCTGCTCAGGGACAGTGGGCAGACTACTCTGCTCCTGTCTCTTGCCTGGCCTTGGGTTCCATTTGAAGTGTGTGAGTCAGACCCACAGCTCCTGTACCCACCTGGTTTTTAGTGTGTTGTTTGCTACAAATGCCCCACACGGATGTCACTTGAAAATGAATGTTCCCTGTAGCTATGACGCTAGGACGGAGTTATAGCTCAGATGTGGGCAGAGAGCTGCCACCATGACCCATTGTCATTTCCCCTCGTAGGTAACATTAAGCAAAACCCTAGTACACAGAGCCTGCCTCAGACAGGTGAGGAGGTGTCTGTCAAGGGTGGGAGGTGGTCTGAGCCACGAAGGGCTTTACTCCAGGCCTGAGCTGAGGCCTCACCAAGGTACAAAGGAGTATCTTTTGTCTGCCCACAGGGTCTGAGCTGCAGAGCATCAACGACTTTCTCTTTCAGAGCCAGGTGGACAACATCAACCTCTTCAAGGTAAAGCTCTCTTGTGGTTCAGGCACCTTTGGGTTTCCTTAAGGCTCTGAAAGGAGAGGTAGGGGAGGAGGTCAGTTTTTCTTCACTTGCCTGTCTTGTTCTGCCCCTGTCACCTAGTCAAGTAGACACAGAAGAAATAATATGTAAATCGTTGTCCTTGAGTAAGCAAACATCAACGGATCTAAATTAGGACAGCAGCAGCCAAGTGGTTGTACCAGGGCCTGTACACCACTCTGGGGTTATGTGACCTAGGGTTGGTAAGAGAGGTTGGTCTTGGCATCCCTTGGAGTAAACACAGCCTCTCCATCCCTACCTACCTCTGTTCTGCCAGACTTTCTCCAGGGTGACTGAGTATGATGAGCAGGTGGGCGTGGCTAGGATGACAGTCCTCTGTGTACTTACTGTATGAGGTGGGAAGGTGGGCATGGCTAGGACTATAGTCCACAGGGTACTTACTGTGTGAGGTGAGCAGGTGGGCGTGGCTATGACTGCCCAGACAGTCTTCCCAGTGGATCCTTGGGCAGGATGGCAATCACAGACCTTTGCTTCTGTTAGCCTTTGAAAACTAGTGCTCCCACAGTTCAGTCGCTAGGACACTAAACCACAACCTAGTGTCCCTTTGTTCTGAGCACTCTGCCAGCACAAACTGTGAACACTTAAGAACAGGAAAACTGCTGGGCTGTGGTGGTTCCCGCTTTCATTCCAGCACTCAGGAGTTGGAGGCAGGTGGATCTCTGTGTTTCAGGTCAGCCTGGTCTACAGCTCTCCGGTCAGCAGAATCAGAAGCTCACTAAAGTGTTAGCCAAGGAGGCATGCAAGAGCTGAAGGGGACTGAGAGGGGGGACTTGAGTGCTCTCTGCACTAGGACAGTCAGGGTTTTTTGGGGAAAGAGTTAACTTGTGCCATCCTGCCGTCCAGAGGCATCCTAGATACCCTGGGGAAGGTGACAGGGTCCTCACACAAGTTCTGATGTTGGTTGCAGGCTCTGCTCCTGCACTGCCTGAACTGGTGAACAGCATGGCGTCTCCAGGCCCTTGTTCTCCTCCTTACAGTGTGGCTAAGAATGGAAACATCCAGTCAGGGGTGTCCTCAGGGACACCGCAAAAGTCTGTTCACTGTGGTCATACCATGACTGGGGATCAGGTATGGAAGAGCTTCAAGAATGGGGTTAGTGAGCACAGAGAATGTGAGGATCCCAGCAGAACTCTGAGGAGAGAGAGAGACACTACACCTTTATTGATCATATGCCCAGTTAGAGGAAGCATCACCTGTGTTATCCGTGTACTGAAGGCAAGCAAAGAGACCCACACGTAGATCCTGCAGCTTCCCCTACGAAGTTTCCCCTGGAGACTTGACAGCTCAAGGGCTGGGACGGACATATAGACACATCCACGGGTGAGGATGATGGCCAATGGTTCTTCCTCCATAGCTGGAAAAAATGTGCAAATGTTACTTCTGATGAGCACCCACTCCACTGTGCACAGCCCTACATTCATACCCCAGAGACTCCATTTTAGTGTGACAGTGTCCTCTCCATTTCCCAGTCTCATGGGAGCATCATGAGGAAATGGTGGGACACTGCAGATATGCCCCTGTCCAGAGGTGTCCTCCCACACCTGAGCCTTGCTAAACACACAAGCCGGGTCCAGAACCCCCAAGACTTCAGCAGACTTCTTGCCTCCTTTGTACAAATGGGGTGTCCAGCAACCCTTTGGAAAAATCTACTTATTAATAATCAAGGGTTAAGATCATCACAATTCTGAGATTCTACGTCAAACCATTCAGAATGGCTAAGATCAAAAACTCAGGTGACAGCAGATGCTGGCGAGGATGTGGATAAAGAGGAACACTCCTCCATTGTTGGTGGGATTGCAGACTGGTAAAACCATTCTGGAAATCAGTCTGGAGGTTCCTCAGAAAATTGGACATTGCACTGCCTGAGGATCCAGCTATACCTCTCCTGGGCATATACCCAAAAGATGCACCAACATATAACAAGGACAAATGCTCCACTATGTTTGTAGTAGCCTTATTTATAATAGCCAGAAGCTGGAAAGAACACAGATGTCCCTCAACAGGGGAATGTACACAGAAAATGTACATTTACACAATGGAGTACTTCTCAGCTATCAAAAAAAAATGACTTCATGAAAGTAATAGGCAAATGGATGGAACTAAATATCATCCTGAGTGAAGTGTCCCAATCACACACACACATACACACACACACACACACACACACACACACACACACACACACACACACACGCACACACCAAAAAACCACACATGATGTGCACTCACTGATAAGTGGATATTAGCCCAAAAGCACAGATTTCCCACGATATAATCCACAGACCACATGAAGCTCAAGAAGAAGGACGACCAAAATGAAGATGCTTCCGTCCTTAGAAGGGGAACAAGGTATTCATAGGAGGAAATAGTGACAAAGTTTGGAGTAGAGATTGAAGGAAAGGCCATAGAGACTGACCCACCTGGGCATCCAACCCATATACATAAAGCTATCAAACCCAGACAATATTGCTGATGTCAAGAAGTGCATGCTGACAGGCCTGATATAGCTGTCTCCTGAGCGGCTCTGCCAGAGCATGACAATTACAGAGGTGCATTCTAACGATTGAACTGTGAACAGGATCCCCAATGGTAGAGTCAGAGAAAGGATTGGAGAAGCTGAAGGGGTTTGCAATCCCAGAAGAACAACAATACCAACCAACCAGAGCTCCCAGGGACAGAACCACCATCAAAAGAGTACACATGGACAGAGCCATGGCTCCAGCTGCATGTGTAGCAGAGGATGGTCTTTTTGGGCACCAATGGGAAGAGAAGCCCTTTGTCCTGCCAAGGCTCGATGCCCCAGTATAGGGGGATATCATTGCAGGGAGGCGAGGAGAGCTGGGTAGGGAAACACCCTCATAGAAACCGGGGGAGGTTGATGGGATGAGGGTTTATTAATGGGAAACTGGGAAAGGGAAAAACATTTGAAATATAAATACGAAGATGTCCAATTAAAAAATCACAATTCATCTTGATAAAAGTTTAGTGGATGCTGCTAATCATGGGCCAGCAGAGACTCATTGCTCCAGTGACTGACAGATCTCCATTCTCCAGCACGGTTGACTTCTGAGGGCCCAGAGATATCACAGCTACTTAAGGAAGTTCTTTCTATCTGGGACATGGATTCTCAGAGCTGGTTGAAGGGTTTATTCAAGATGAGGAGTGGGGATATTCTCTGGAGAGGTCACATGACTTGGTGATACTAAAGGCAGCGCCCAAAATGGTGGCAGAGATTGGTCTCCAAAACAGTATCCATTGAGCATCTTCATTCATCCACCAGCCGTTAGATAGGAACTCAACACACTGTACTGCACCTTTGACCAGAGTAGGTGAGGTCTAAGTTGAAAAGCTGTGAGTGTAGTGAGGAGCAAGCCAGCTAAGTGTTAAGTTCCTGTCCTGTGCTGTCTTCCACAGCAGGGCAGCATATGACTAAAGCGTGACCAATTCCAGACTGTGTGTACCTGTCCTGCCCCACTCTGCTCAGGTACCTTGAACCCAGGAAAAGCCCACAACTGAGCTCCTCTTAAGGGTGTAGGCCCTCATTGCAACATCATCCACCTTTTGTAATGTCCCAGATTGTTGGGGATGGCTGGTACTGCAGAGAAAAGAGCATGGTGTAGGCTAAGAGGCAGGGCACATGACAGAAAGGGAAGGTCAAGCCTAAAGAATGACAGGTTAGCTACAAGCAAAGGGTCATTCATGACCTCTAGTGGTGGCACCTGGGTTTACGTGTTTGTGAGATGCCAAAAGATATTAGATTTGTCTTTCAGACCTGGGTAAACCTGAAACCTGAACAAGGAATTCTCTGAACTCTGCATGGCCGGGCAGGAGCCCAGCTTTTGAAAAGGACTATTTAGGCTCCTCAGAACCAAACAAAAATCTTCAGAGTTTAAGCATCTCCTCAGCATCCCACATCTGAACACATCACTGGGAAATTGATAGGAGTCCACATAAGTCCACATAGCTTACTATGGGTGTCATGAAGCTCCTCTGTCTCATGGCTACGATTTTCCTTGACAATTCAGCCCATAAATTTTGCAAGTGAATTTTTCGATACCTTCTTGCAAACAAGCTTTTTAAAAATGGTAACAGCACATCAGACAAGAAAGGGAGATGATCTACCCAAAAGCCACCTGAAAAAAATGAGATAGACTGAAGACTGACAGCTAAAAGCAGCAAGGTCTTTGCTAGTGACCAGAAGGAAACATGGATCATATGGAACTGAGCAAATACCAGGAAGAAGGAGAAAGTTGTGGGGATGACATAACCTGTTGGGAGTGGGCTAGGGGCTCTGACTTATAATAACTCAGGACAACAGTATCGACAATTTCCCAAATACATCTTGTGTGTAGAGTTCTAAGTTGATCTTCATGAAGTTCACACATACCAAACAGGGCAGGAAAAGCATGCGATAATCAAAGCTCGTGTCTTTCCAGGTGACGTCCTCCACTGGAAGTGCTAAGAACGAGCCAGATGGAGTTCTCCAGAGGCACTGGGAAAGCTTAGAGAACGACAGCCTCCTGAGAAGCCAGAGAGCAGGGTTGGCAAGTGGGCAGAATGTGCAGGAAAAGGAGGCCTCTCTGCATCAGAGACCGCACTGGCCTGTAGTCCAGTGTCACGCCATGTTAAACTCAGAAGAGCCTGAGATCTCCAGGCAGCAGAAAGAATCAGAGAGGTAATCCATGGCTCCCTGTTGGGCCAGAAGAAACAGGATACCTTCTGATCGAATGTGCGCTTTCCCACTGTGCGAAGTCCTAAACCCAGCTCACATCTGTGGGAGAGGCGGACCATCTGTCCCCTAAGATATAAAAGGACACAGCACTCTGCTATGAGAGCATGGGCCGCTGCCACTTGAGAGGAATCCCAACGTCATTGCTTCAAGTCCCTAGAGAACATGGTGTTCAAAAAGGGCATCTCGCAGTCATGGTCTCCGTCTTTGAGTCTGAACAGCTGAAACTCTCTGAGGATGCGCAAGAGAGGATCTTTCACCTCTGCTTTCCTCCTAATGCCGTTCTTCCTCTGCACCTCAGACAATTGAGAGATGGATAACGTCCTCTGGGTAGTTTGGAGGGGAGATCTGGACTAGGTCAGGAAAGAATGGGGTGTGAGTTAGCTGCTGTGTGCAAAGAGTGGAATTGGTGCCTTTGCTCACCTCTAAATGCCAAAGACACGGTGGGGGAGCTGTGAAGACTTACAAGGTGGAGGGACATCCTCAGATAACATTCACTGGGTCTACTTTATAGGGAGAGCTCACACAAGGAGGAAGAGGCCCGCATGGCTACCATCAAAGCCTCCTGTGACAGGCCTGGCTGTGTGGTGAAGTGGGCTCACTATAGAGCTGTTAGGACACTGGACATGGCCAACAGCTGCCCATGGTACACAGGAGAAAAGCCTGCTGAGACGGGTCTAAGTGTGCACTAACTCGAGCTTACCACTGTTAGGACAGTGGACATCTTTCCATGTCACACAGAGGGAGAGGTGTAAGAGATGGATGATATCCAGACTGTGCCAAGGTGATGGCTGTGAGAATGACTGAAATGGGTTTGTCTGAGGGGAAGAGTGTTTTACAAAGAAAGCCAGGAGGAAGGAGAGTTCCTGGGTCTGGGGCCTGTCAAGCAGGGCTTCAATGTGGCCCTTTCCTCTGAGTTTTGATAGGTTTCTGTGTGGTCAGGGCAGTCAACCTCAGGAGAGACCTGCCTCAGCCTGGTGTCCCCTTTCTCACAAGGTCACAGTGTATCATCTCAGTGATGGACAGACATGAGTACATTTACCAGAACTTAACAAATAGCCCATCCTTCCATATATGGACAATTTAGGTGCATTGGGTTGTGATTCCAGCAAGAGTATCTAAGTCAGACCAGGAGGCATTGGATGAAGAGGTATGGGGACATCCCTGACAACAGCTGCAGCAAGAGTGGTAGGACTAGTCATACGCAGCCATGTTTCTAACCTCACTAGCTTTAGGATGTGGTGCCATCAAAGCCTCTGCTCTAGGTGCAGACCTGAGGCTGCTTGGGAGAGTTTCCTTTCACATGATGTAGAAGTTTCCCCGTGCTGCCCCCTGAGAACAGAACCCCAGGACATCAGCCATGCGTGGTGTCAGCTGCAGGACTGAGCTCCCCTTGTGCCCTCTCCTCTCATAGCTGCTAGGAGTCCCAGTGTCTTAGCATCAAAAGCTAAGACGTATCTAATGTTCTCGCCTTACTAGCATCTAACAGATGAGGTCCACGGTGACTTTCAGTGTTGTCTCTAAGGAAAGACAACATGAAGGGTGATCTGATTCTTGGCCTTTGGATCTATGGTGAATCTCTGAGTGCCTCAGGTTATGAGTCACTGCAAAACCTTGGCTCATCTTCTGTGAGGTAGGACTGTGCATATTTGTCAGTGATCCCTAGGAAATTCCAAGGTGAGATACCGCAGACCCCTTTTCTTTTGTGGACTCTGTCTACCTGAAAGTTTTCTTCATGGCAGAGGAGCATTGCTCCTTGAACAGGTTGTTGGTTATTTAGAGCAGATGAAGCCAAGTGTTTCCCAGAGCATCAGTGGTCTATCAGACTCTGAATAGACGCTGTAGATGACTTCACTGCTTCGCTCCAGCATCCTCCCTGAGTGCAGGGCACTGGAACAGGCATGGCCTTGGAGAGATGTGGTATTTTTAGTGTGGAAGGTGGAGATAAAAGGCAAAAGATCCAGCATGGGTCAAGATCATGCAAGGGTTATCCCTTGCTTTCTGGGCTCCCACTTTTGCATAATCAGTTGTTGACACAGCCAAGAATATAACTGAAAAGGTCCCAACAGTGAATAAACCATGAAACGTGGACAGTGGAGCTGGGAGCTCTCAGGCTTAGGAACCACACTGGAGCAGGTCATGCTCTGAGCTTTAAGTTTATTCTCACCTCTGAGTCAGGATTAAGGTTGTTGGCTTGGTCCCACTCACAGGTAAATAAGAGCATCTGGTGTGAGGGCTCTGGATCTGCTGATGAGGGAAGCCATGTCCTAAAATATTACAGACTTACTGTTACAGTCAAAGAAAGTTCTGGCAAAATAAAGGTAGGCAGAAAGATCTGGGGCAAATGAAGTAGTATGAGATTCAATGAGACTTAACCTTAGAGAACTAAGTAAGCTGAGAGCTTGAGGATCCCCAAGTCAACAATCAAGGCAAGTCTGCAGGAGAGATATGATCCGGACTGGCATCCAAGGAAGGAGAACAGCACATGTCTGTGCCAAGGCCAAGGCTCCCACTTCCCAGACAAGTCAGGTACTTCTGTGTGTACTGGCACTGACAAAGACCCTTCAGATTCTTCACCTGCAAAAACTTCCAAGAATAGACAATAGAGTACAATCTCAGGGTATTTCCCCAACTTTCAGTAATGCCTCAATAGAGTATCCTTTGACCTCTATACCGTACCCAGAAAATAATCATGCTACCTCTCCCCCCCACACACACACACACAATGATACAGACAGACAGAGAGAAAGAGACAGGCAGACAGACTGAGAGGCAGGGAGAAAGAGCAAAGGAAAGAGAAACAGATGCAGAGACAGACAAAGCAGGAGTATCAGAGAGACAGAGAGACAGACAGTGGATAAGGAAGTAAGTGACTAAATATGTCAATAATATCAAGTGCTTGGCAAGGTTATGGGCTCTCAGAGCCATACCGTCTGTGAAAACTAGGGTAATGTCTGGAAGCCTCATACATACCTTGTAGCACTGAATTGGGCCTACTCAAAGAAGCACACCGTAACAGAAGGGCAGAGAGGCCGACCACTTGTTATCCTTTCTTGGAGGGAGGGGTTCC
Organism: Rattus norvegicus; assembly: GCF_021556685.1. Classification (NCBI taxonomy): domain Eukaryota; kingdom Metazoa; phylum Chordata; class Mammalia; order Rodentia; family Muridae; genus Rattus; species Rattus norvegicus. The sequence goes on along the minus strand of NC_141542.1, from coordinate 121,072,708 downwards.
ACACCTGGAAATGGACCTGGCAGAGGAAACAGAAAAAAAAGGATCAAATGAAGGCAGAGAAGTCTGCTGAGGTATCTTCATCTATGTCTGGAAGGCATTACTCGAGGACACGGTAGAGACATAGCAGTTATGAGCTGATGGCTGAGTAAAAACAGTGTCAGGTATAATGTGGGGAGAAACTGAGCTGGCAGAGAGAACACACTACAAGGCGTCAGCCTTGAGCCCAGGCAAAGTGAGAAGCTGAAGCCTCTAGTCCTGAGTCTGAGAGTTTTCAATGTTGGGAGCTGTGGTGGCCACTGGAGCAATTCATGGTCTTTAATCAGACTCTCAAGCAGTGCAGGAGAGGTGACCTGGAGGGAGAGTCTTCACAGAGGAGTCCTCTAGATGAAGTCCCCTGTGAGCATGTCTGTAGAGGACCTCTTTGATTACCTTAACTGACAATGGAAGGTACAACACTTTGGGTAGTGCCAATCCCTAGGCTTCTGTCCCAGACTGCATGACAGCAGAGAGCTCTAGATGAGCACAAGCAAGCAAGCCTCATGCAGGCCTTTCTTTCCCTCTGCTCTAGACTGTGGCTATGACATGGGTAGTCCCTTTGCACACGAGCCTTGGCTTCACATGGTCATGCAGTATAACTTGGAAGTGTCACGTCACTGTGATAGAAATGCAACTGAAGAGGGTTTATTTCAGATAATCGCACTGACTCTCAAACAGCCCAGGGCAACATAGAGATATCAATCTGTAGGTCCCAACTCATGCTCAGTGGAGCTTTGCCTCTCTCCCTCTGAGGGTCTCATCTCCAGTCATAATGTAAAAATGTCCTTCAGGGCATTCTGTCAAGGGTCAGAGGGACTTCTGTCAGTGTGTGCCAAGTGTCAGATTACAGCACAGGAATTTACAGTGACCCCGAGCACCTCCACTAATGACCTTCTGTGAAATACCAATCATATTGAGAGGCAAGCATGTGATACTCCCCTTGTTCTGTGTGCTACCATTTTCTCCCCAGAGCTTGATTCTGGACCGATTTCGTGGAGAGGCCTTGGAAATCCCTGTTTATTCTTTGCCTTAGAGCACTGGAAGCTCAGTTGGACAGGATCAGAGTTGCAAATGTCTGTGGTCTTCTCTTGGGGAGTACTCTGGAACACTGGATTAGCACAGACTTCAGGGCCGGTTAAGAAATATGCAGGGGGGCTGGAGAGACTGCTCAGTGGTTAAGAACACTGACTGCTCTTCCAGAAGTCCTGAGGTCAAATCTCAACCACTACATGGTGGCTCAACAACCATCTGTAATGAGATCTGATGCCCTCTTCTGGTGTGTCTGAAGCCCACTCCAGTACTTATTAGAATAAATAAATCTTTTTAAAAAGAGAGAAATCTTTAGGGACTTAAGTGCTCAAGCTTCCCGAGAAGCAGGAATTCTGTAATGGAAGGAAATATCTTCACCTTATTAGGAGATAGAATGAATGGGGGATGAGGGCAAACAAGGGCCAGCTCATGGATCCTATGTGAATGATTGTTATTTGGTCTTGGGGTACAGGGATTGAAGGCATCTGCTCAGGTCTTCTTTTGGGCAGATACCAAAAAGGCCTTGCTCTTGTGAATGGAGTTCCTGTGGAGAATCTGTATCATGTACACACTACATTAATGGCTTGACTGTTGTCTTACTGGGTAGGCATGCAGAACAAACGTGTAGGAATCTGGTCTCTCTCTTGTCTACAGATGCTGATGTCCATTCTTGGCAGACGCTCCACACTGATACAGCAAACAAGCAGCTCAGCACTGGGTGTTCTTCTCGACCGCAGGGAGATGCTGAGGTGGCCCATTAGAGCCTTGATCTTTGTCCCTATGCCGGGCACCACACCATCACATTATATTCCACCTGGACATTTGTTCCTGTGAACAACAGCCTCACATATTCCTGCATACCTTGCTCAGGGAGGAGGGTTTTACTCTGTGTTTCCAGATCAGCGTTGGTATTGAGATGTGATCCTCTGCAGTAATGACCACCTGCCCTCATCGTCAGAGAGCTATGTCCTTCCTGACCCCACATGCACCAGCTCCTGTAGGACGGAGGCGTCATCTGCAGAGGAGAAGCAGAGGAGGGAAGGCCTTAGATGCAAGGTGAGGGAACCCCAGGTACCATGGACAAGGGCAAGCCCACCTTTGCTGAGAACTTCCTACTGCATGAGATACCCCCGTGTAGATTACAACTCTGGTAAGAGCCAAAGCGCTCAGGAGGGAAGGACACTGGGGAAATGCAGAGACGGGAGAACTGATGGGCCATTGCCTTGTCCTGAATGACTAAAGCCTGCCCTTGAGACATGCAGTGGCCATCAAGAATAGCCAAGGCCATCGACTACTGGAGGTCAGCAAGTTGTGTGTCAGGAAGCTAATGGAACAGCACGTCCTTTAGGGCGGGGAGGGAAAGGGGTCACATGTGCCATTGGGCTTCGTCTCATGCTGACTCTGGGATAGGGAGAGTCCGGACCCTCTATGTCCTGTGCAAACTCAGGTTCCATAGGGAATTCATGACCATCCTCTGCAGATGAGGACAGCAGTCATGAGTCCCAGAAATGAAACCAATGGAGAACAGAATCGATGGGGCGGTAAGTGGCTGAGACACCTGATAGAGGACTGAGTGAAAATGTGACAGGGCACGAGGTCAGGCCAGCCATGTCCTGTTCCTAGAGTGAGGAGAGCTCACACTCTGAAGTGTCTGACAGGCTGGAAAGTGTTTTCGTCTCCCCATCTGGATTGGATAATTTTCTGTCAATTTGGTAAACTTAAAGTCATTGGGGATGAAAATGTCTTGTTGAGAATATGCCCTTATCAGATTGTGAGTGTGTCTGTCCTACATTTCATTATTAGTGATTGACTGTGTTTAGTCCAGTTTGGGTGATAGCAGACATGGGAGTAGCTAGCCACTTTTGGAAGATAAATGGTGGGTTTTTGTCTTCAGAGCCATGTGGAAGCAATAGAGTCTTGACAGGCAAGCCCTGATGCTCTTGTGCAATCACTTGAAGCACCCAATGTTCTGAGGGGGAGATGAGATTTCCTTTTTGGTCTTCCTCAGGTGGGAAGGGCCTTTTCTCTTCTGATATGCTGCTGCAGACACATGGGGTAGCTACAGCTCCTGAATGGAGGGCACAGGCACTAAATTGGCTCTTCTTCTTGGGACAATGTGAAGCAATGGCAGGCATGGAAGCCCTTCTTGCCATCTTGTGTGCTGATAGTGTCAGGGCAAGAGGCCCATGCTCTCCTGAGGGCCAGATGTGGAGGATGCCAAAGTTGGGCTCACTGGCCCTTCTTTTTAGGGAAAGGCCAGGCATAGAGTGATGTGCCCTTCCGGGTTGCATAGGGCATGGAATCTCAGGCTCGGCTGAAGTGGTAAATCTATGCTCGGGCCCCTTGTGACCTTTTTTTTAAAACTAAAATAGGTATCTGTCTGTTCATTAAAATTCCCCCCCCCCCCGAGTTGGTTACATAACCCAGGGCCTTGCGCTTGCTAGGCAAGTGCTCTACCACTGAGCTAAATCCCCAACCCCATTAAAAATTTTAGCTGTGATTCCAAGATCTCGTTGGCCTAAAGCCCCATGCTTCAGAGCATGTTCTATTGCTTTAATCTGGATAGGCCGCTGTGTGGTATTAGCTTCACTTCCATGCCCCGTGGATATCTCTTAGTGTCCTCACTGGAGGGCCTCATCCCTGGGGACTATGAGGACATGGTGAATTATGTCTTCAAGCTGCCCAGGAAAGTGAGCTGGACTGTCCCAGGTTCCCTTGGCAACCCTTTATCTAGGTCTGTCTGCTGCTTCCTCCAAAGGAGCCATACCTAGTGGTGAGGAAATGGACAAGGAAGTCCAGATGCACTCCTCTGCCTCCTCGCCAGCATATGGCTGCCCCATTATGCCCTCTGGGCCATTCAAGCTCTGTTCCCACTCTGCATTGCAGTAAGGTGCTGGGTTTGCACTCGATGTCCAGGACAAAGTTTGTTACATAATCCACATTACCTTCTGCATGTCCGAGGGAAAGCTGGGTCTCCTGCCTCGACGGACAATGTCAAGGCTGACACTGTCTGCCTGATTGTTTTCATTGCCTCTCCCTCCTCCTGCAGGCCATCCTCCACTGTCAGGTCAGAGAAGTGTCCTCCTGGGGCACACTCAGCAACAAGATGGACCCGACTTGCTGTTACTAGAGCCTGGGAGAGGCTGATGGTGTAGCATGGGGTAGTGACCAGCCCATACTTGTTGACACTTTCTTTGGGTCTGCTTCCTGTCTCTTTGAGAGGCGCCACATTTTGAAGGTAAATGGTGGGTGTTTGTCTTTAGAGCCCTTGTGTAGCCACAGAGTCTTGACAGGCAAGTCCTGATTCTCTTACACAGTCTCTTGAAGCACCCAATATTCTCCAGGGGTGGTGAGATTTCCTTATAAAGAGTCTCAGGTGGCCATGAGCATTTCCTCTTCTGATATCCAACTGCAGACGCACGGGGCAGCCACAGCTCCTAAATGGAGGGCACAGGCAGTAAATGCCTCTGTTCTTGGGACAACGTGAAGCAATGGCAGGCATGGAAGCGATTCTGCCTGAATGTTTTCTTTGCATCTCCCTCCTGAAGGGACCGTCATTCATGGTCAAAGAACTTGCCTACTGGGGCACACTCAGTAACTAGATGCACCCACTTTTATGTTTCTAGAATCTGTAAGAGGCTGATGATGTAGGATAGTGTAGTGACCAAGGTCAAGGTTGTGATGCGCCCTCCCATACTTGTCTACATTTTCCTTGGTTCTGCTTCCTGTCTCTTTCACAGGAGCCACATTTGGAAGATATATGGTGGGTTTTTGTCTTTGGTGTCCTCAGGATGCAACAGAATCTTCACAGGCAAGCCCTGATTCTCTTATGCAGTCTCTTGAGGCACCCAATATTCTGAGGGGTGGTGAGACTTCCTTGTTAGCTACTTCCTCAGGTGGCGTGGGCATTTCCTCTTCTGCTATGCTGTGCCAGACACATGGGGCAGCCACAGCTCCTGACTGGAGGGCATAGGCAGTAAATCAGCTCTTCCTTTGGGGAAAATGTAAAACAATGGCAGGCGGGGAGGCACTTCTTGCCATCTTGTGTCCTGACAGTGCTAGGGAAATGGCCCATTTACTCCTGAGGGCCAGATAAGGAGGAAGCCAAGTTTGAGCTCACTGGCCCTTCTCTGCTTGGAAGACCAGAGACAGAGGGATGTGCTGGTGATATGGGTGGCATAGGACATGGCATCACAGGCGTGGCTCAAGTGTTAGGTGTGTGTTTATGCCCCTCTTGTACCCATTCTTTGAAAGCAAATAAGTACCCATCATTCTGCCACATTATTGACAGGAATTAGAAGATCTCTTTGAAATTTAAAGCCATGCATGGCAGCATGTGTATAATGTTGCAATCTGAATAAGTCACATTTGGAATATGTCTACCACGTTTACTGTCCTATGGCTGTCTCTCAATGACTTTCATGGAGGCCTCATTTCTGGAGGAAATGAGATGTTGTGATGTGGGTTTTCAGGTTGCTCAGAGGCATGAGCTGGACTGTCACAGGTCCTAGTGGCAATCTAAGTCCTTGATCTCTTCCCTGGTTGTTCTTCTGAAGGGACAGTACCCCGTGTGAGGACTGCACCCACGTGTCTCCGTGCCATCCTAAGGCCTACTAATGCCAGCTCTGGGTCCCACACTGCCATTTCAGTAAGGCCCAGGATTGTACTTGATGGCCATGCCAAAGTCTATCACCTTCACATGACCCTCTGCCACTCTGAGGAAAAGCTGGGGTTTCCTGTCTCGATGGACAAGGTCAAGGCTGTGGCATTACGTTATTGCCGATTCTATCCGCCTGACTATTCTCTTTGCCTCTTCATCTTGGGGTGGGCCGTCCTCCATTGTCAGGTCAGAGAAGTTTCCCCCTGGAGCACACTTAGTGAGTAGATGGACCTGCTTTGATGTTACTACAACCTGGATGAGGTAATGAAGTTAAAATGGTGTAGTGCACGACATCAGTGTTGTGATGCTCCATGCCATATTGTTTACCTTTTAATGGGTTCTGGGTCCTTCCTCTTTCAGAGGATCTACTTTCTTGTAAGATAGATGGGGGCTTTGTCTTTGGTGCCCTCCCTCCGGAAGCAACACAGCTTTAATAGGGAATCTGTGATTCTCTAACACAGTGACTTGAAGCACCTAATCCTTAGAGGACATGATGAGATTGCCTTGTCAGAGAATTCTTCAGGTAGCACAGGCATTTCCTCTTCGATGTGCTGCTGCTGACACATGGGGCAGCCACAGCTCCTGAATGGAGGGCACAGGCAGGAAATTGGCTCTTCTTCTTGGGAGAATGTAAAGCAATGGCAGGCATGGAAGCCCTTCTTGCCATCTTGTGTCCTGATAGTGCCAGGGGAACAGGCCCAGGCTCTCCTGAGGGCCAGATGTGGAGATGGCCAAAGTTGGGCTCACTGTCCCTCCTCTTATTGGAAGAACAGAGATAGATGGATGAGCTGGTGATGGGGTGGCATAGGGCACACAAGCACAGGCTTGGATGAAGTAAAAGATCTGCGCTTAATCTCGTGTGTATGCTTCCTTTCACAATCAAATGTGTACCCATTGGTTCATCATACCTTTTTGCAGGGATTCCAAGAAATTGTTGACATTGAATGCCTTGTCTCTGAGCATGTCTATATTGTTTGATTCAGAATAAGGCACACTTGGGATATTTCCTTTACAGTTATCAACCCTTGGATGTCACTTAATGTCTTCAGTGGAGGGCCCTCATCTCTGGAGGAACTGGGAGAATATGGTGAATTAGGTTTTCAGGTTGTGGAGAGACATGAGCTTGGATGTCACAGGTCCCCATGGCAATTTTTTCCTCAATGTCTTTCTTGGTGCTTCTTCTGAAAGGGTACTACCCAGTGGTGATAGAGTAGCACACCCCAACTCACACATCTGCCTCTCGGCCATCATATGGCCACAAAACAACCCCCCTTTTCACACACTCTCGTTTCAGTAAGGTGTTGGTTGTACACTTGATGGCCATGGCAAAGTCTATTACCTTCACATGACCCTCTGCGTCTCTAAGGAAAAACTGGGGTTTCCTGTCTTGATGGACAATGTCAAGGTTGTGGCAGTGCTTTATGGCTGACACTGCCTGCCTGAATATTTTCTCTACCTCTACCTGTAGCAGGTCATCCCCCATTTTCAGGTCAACTTCTTTGGCACACTCAGTAACTAGATAGGCTCCACTCCCTTTGACTCAAAGAGGCTGATGCTGTCGTGACCAATGTCGAGAATGTGATGTGATATCCCATGCTTGTTTACACTTTTATTGGGTCTGGTTCCTGCCTCTTTCAGTGGAGGCTCTTTCTAAGTTGAGAAATATGGTGGGTCTGTTTCTGGAGTGCCCGGGAAGCAACAGTCATGACAGGCATGCGCGGATTCTCTTTCAGTCTCTTGAAGCACCCAAATTCTCAGTGGGTGATGAGATGTCCTTGTTCGAGGTTTCCTCAGGTGGTAGGGGATCTCCTCGTCCAATACACTGGTGTAGACACAAGGGAAAATGCAAAGCAGTAGCAGGCATGGAAGCCCTTCTTGCCACCCTGTGTGGGTTAGTGTCAGGGAAACAGGCCCATGCTCTCCTGAGGGCCAGATGTGGAGGAAGCCAAAGTTGGGCTCACTGCCCCTTCTCTTTATGGGAAGATCAGAGGTAGAGGGATGTGCTAGTGGATGGTTTGGTATGGATGGGGTGGCATAGGACAGAAAGTCACAGCCAGATGAAGAGGAAGATCTGGGCTCAAACCTCTTACATAACTTTTTGTTAAAGTAAAAAATGTACCCGTCCGTTCATTTTATTTTTCTGGCTGGGATTCCAGGACCTCATTGGCTTAAAATCCCATGTTTCAGAGCATGTTATATTGTTTCAATCTGGATACGTTGATTTCCAGTATTCAATTCACCTTCCTTTACCCATGGGTGCCTCTTAGCGTCTTCAATGGAAGGCCTCATGTCTGTGGGAACTATGAGGATATGGTGAATTAGGTTTTCAAGTTGCCAACAGAACTGAGATGGAATGTCAGTTTCCCGTGGCGATCTTTATCTGTTTCATGGTCCTTCTCTGAAGGATGATAACCAGTGGTGATGGTATAGAGTACCACACTCGGAGCGCACACATCTGCTTTCTTGCCATCCATCACATGGCTGCTGTAATACTCCCTATTGGGCATTAAAGCTCTTGGTCCCACATCTCAATTTCAGTAAGGTGCTTTGTCTGTTCTTGATGGCAAGGCCAATGTCTATTACCTTCACGTTACCCTCTGCGTCTCTGAGGAAAAGCTAGGGTTTTGAGTCTCCATGGAGAATGCCAAGGTGTGGCAGTACTTTATAGCTGACACCGTCTCCCTGAGTGTTTTCTTTGCCTCTTCTTCCTGCTGTGGATCATCCTCCATTCCAAGGTCAAAGCAGTGTCCTCCTGGAGCACACTCAGTAACTGGATGGACCTGCTCTGATATTACTAGAACCCGGAAGCGGCTGATGGTGTAGGATGGTGGAGTGAACAATATTGAGGTTGTGATGTACCGTCCCATTCCTGTTTACCCTTTCATTACATTCTGCATCCTGCCTCTTGCAGAGAAGTCACATTCTCAAAACATGATATGGTGGGTTTTTGTCTATGCAGTCCTGGGAAGCAACAGAGTCTGGAGAGGCCAGACCTGCTTCTCTTGCGCAGTCTCTTGAAGCACCTAACATTCAGAATGGGTGATGAGATTTTTTTTTTTTGTCAGAGTCTTCCTGAGGAGTCATGGACATTTCCTCTTCCAATGTGCTGCTGCAGACACATGAGGCAGCCACAGCTTCTGAATGGAGGGCACAGGCAGGCAGTGAATCAGCTCTTTTTTGGCACACTGTGAAGCAATGGCAGGCGGGGAGGCACTTCTTGCCATCTCGTGCCCTGACAGTGTCCGGGCAAAGGTCTGTGCACACCTGAGGGCCAGATGTGCAGAAGGCCAGATTTGGGCTCACTGCCCTTCTCTTTAGTGAAAGACCAGAAATGTGCTGGTGTTGTGTGAGGCGTAGGATATGGAATCACAGGCTCGGCTCAAGTGTTAGGTGTGTGTTCATGCCCCTCTTGTACCCATTCTTTTAAAGTCAAATATGTACCCTTCATTTTGCCACAATATTTTGCAGGGATTCCAAGATCTCGTTGAAATTTAAAGCCATGCATCAGAGCATGTCTATAGTCTCAATCCAGATAGGTCAGAGTTGAAATACTTCCTCCACATTTAATGTCTCATGGATGTCTCTTAAAGTCTTCAATGGAGAACTTCACGTCTCTGGGGGAACTGGGATGATCTCATGTTTTTCAAGTTGCTCAGAGACATGAGTTGGAATGTCATAGGTCCCGCAATCTATTTCCATGATCTCTTTCCTGGTGCTTCCTGATGAGTAGGACCCACTGATGTCGGAATGGAGTAGCTGTCCAGACTGTTGTCCAGACTGTACATGTCTGCCCCCTTGCCATCACATGGTCCAATAAGGCAACTTCTGGGGCAGAAAAGCCCTTGGTCTCACTCTGCTCTTGCAGGAAGCTGCTCGGTCTGCACTCCATGGCCCGGGCAAATCTATTACATCCTTCACATTACCCTCCGCCTCTCTGAGGAAACTGGGGTTTCCTGTCTCCATGGACAATGTCAAGGCTGTGGCAGTACTTCATGGCTGACACTGTCTGCCTGAATGTTTTCTTTGCCTCTTCCTCCTACAGTGGACACCCTCCATTATCATGTTAAAGAAGTGTCCTCCTGGGGCACACTGAGCAACAAGATGGACCCGACTTGCTGTTACTAGAACCTGGGAGAGGCTGATGGTGTAGCATGGGGTAGTGACCACTGTCAAGGTTGTGATGCACCACCCCATACTTGTTGACACTTTTGTTGGGTCTGCTTCCTGCCTCTTTATGCTTTTTTTTTATTTAAACATTTCAACATGAATGAACACATTAACTTTTTTATTTTCATTTCAAATGTTATCCCCTTTCCCAGTTTCCCATCCATAATTCCCCTATCACATCCCCCCTCTCCTTGCTTCTATGAGGGTGTTCCTCCTCCCCAACCACCCACCCCTTCATGCCTCCCTGCCCTGACATTCCCCTACACTGGGGGCGGGGTCCAACCTTGGCAGGGCTGCCCTGTGGTGCCTAACAAGGCCCTGCTTGGCTACATATGCAACTGGAGCCATGGCTCTGTCCATTTGGGTAGTGGTTTAGTCCCTGGGAGGTCTGTTTGGTTGGTATTGTCGTTCTTATGGGGTTGCAAACCCCTTCAGCTCCTTCAAACCTTTTTGTAACTCCTCCAATGGGAACCCTGTTCTCTGTTCAGTGGTTGGCTTTGAGCATCCGCATCTTTTTGTCAGACTCTGGCAAAGCCTCTCAGGTGACAGCTTTTATCAGGCTCCTTTCAGCATGCACTTCTTGGTATCAGCAATGCTGTGTGGGTTTGGTGGCTGTATGTATATGAGCTGGATCCCAGGGTGGGTAGGCTCTGAGTATCCATTCCTCTAGTCTCTGCTCCAAACTTTGTTTCCGTATCTCCTTTGTTTCCTTAAGAAGGACTGAAGCATCTGCACTTTGGTCGTCCTCCTTCTTGAGCTTCATGTGGTCTGTGGATTATATCCTGGGTAATTCGAGCTTTTGGGCTAATATCCAGAGATACAGGCATGTGCTGGTGAAAGGAGGGGCATAGTGCATGGAATCCAGGCTTGGCTGAAGTGGTAGATCCATGCTCAACCTCCTTGCATACCTGTTCTTTTAAAATCAAATATGCACCCATCATTCCGCCAATGTCTTTTTTTTTTTGGAGGGGTTCAACCATCTCATTGGCATTAGACAGCATTCCTCAGAGCATGTCTACACTGTTGTAATATAGAGAGACCACAGTTGGGATATTTACTTCACCTTTCCTGACCCATGGGTGTCCCTCAGTGTCGTGAGTGCAGGGCCTCATCTCTGAAGACACTGTGAGGACCTAGATAATTAGGTTTCAATGTGCTCAGAGATACAACTTAGAATATGACAGGTCCCCTGGCAATCTTTTTCCTGATACCGTTCATGTGGCTTCCTCTGAACTGGTGGCACCCAGTGAGATAAAATAGAAAAGCAAGCACAGACCCCACACATCTGCCTTTATCCCACCATGTGGCCCCTCTAGTACAATCTCTGGGGTACCAAAGCCCTTGGTTCCTCACTGCCATTTAGGGGCGATGCTAGGTCTGAGCTTGGTGAAGCAGCCAAAGCATCAGCTTGGTTTTTCTGTCTGCATCTTGTATAATGTTTTGAAGTTTAGCGTCTCAAACAATGTCAAGTTTGGGGCAGTACTTTGTGGCTATCTGCCCAAAATTACCTTTGCCTCACCCTCCTGCAGCAGGCCATCCTCCAATTATCAGGTCAAACAGGTTTCCTCCTGGAGCTCACTCTGTAGCTAGATAGACTTGTTTTGATGTTGTTACTAGAACCTTCAAGAGCCTGATGGAGTCAGCATGGTGAAGTGTCTGAGGTGTCATTTCTGACAGTGTTCTCCTGATGTGCTTCTTGGTTATCTCTACAGTTTTTATGGCCAGCACAGCTTGTGTTTGTCTTTGGCAGGCAAGATTGACAGTGCCAAATGTACCCTTGCCGATGGGAAGAGCACATGGACTCCCGAGTTGGTTCTGTGCAGAATTGCTGGCCACAAGGCTAGGGTTGCTTTGCTCTGGTGCATACCGCTGCTGAGGGACGACTGAAAGCTCCCACACTAGGTGCAGCTGATCTCACCCAACAACTAAACAGACAGCTGTGAGGGAATCCCACAGGTCGCCAACCACAGCTCTCTCTTCTGTAGGGACAGAACTACAGACAGCCCACAGCCTCCTATGGGGGACCCTCAATCTTCCATCACAGTAATGTCAGAGCAAGAAATGGAGCAAGTACAACACGGCATAAGCCACAGTGGCTGTCTCTACTTTGGGCCACTGGGACCTTTGCATTCTCTTGAAAATGAGATCAGCCTCTCCCAGTTCAGCGGTTCAGAGATGGATATTTACTTGTTTAAGAGGCAGCAGAGTGCTTCAGTGGCCTTTGTAGATAGATGTTGACCAGTACTCCATGCAAGCAGGGCCAGCTCTAACCTGCTGTTCAGGTAGGGTGCCGGTCACAATCTTTGGAGTTTTGCAGCTAGTGAGGGACATGGCCAGTTCTGTTACAGATGACCACAGGGCCAGCTCTCCTGCCTGCCACTGGTATCACGTGATGAATGAATGAAGAGGGAATCTCACCCTCACCTAGCAGACAAGAGGACCCTTGGGGCTTGTACACAACCCATACATCCAGGCCCAGCTCTACTGTGCTCCCAGGCAAGGTCTGGGGCCTGAACTCCAGAGTGCTGTAGCAAGTGAGTGTCAGGGGCAGCGCTCCTGCTCTGGTCACACCAGAGTCAAGTCTCAAGCTTGCTGTAGGTGGTAAGGCACAAGGACAGAGAAGGGTGTCCCTTTCTTTGTCCACACTACTGAATTGGCACCAAGTAGCAGTGCCAGCTCCCCCAAACTTGCTCTTCCGGAGAGCAACACACACCCTCCTCAGGCGGTGACTGTGATTTAGGTCAGTGTAGTCCCTGCTATGTCATGATGGGGAAAGCCAGTGGCAATGTTGTGCAGTGCCTCACATGCCCCCTAAGGTGTTTTCCTGGAGAGCATGCAAAACTCCAGACCTTGTCTGAAAGATTGTCCTTGGTTTGTAGTCAGGTGGCCCATTGATGTTTCCAGCAGTTTGAGACCTGGTAACTAGGATAAGCCAGCTATACTGACAAGCTTTCTGCATTGAAGTGTGGCTTTCTTTTGTAAGAAAACCCTTAACTGCCCAGACACACACTGACTAAAGACTTGCTACTCTCGTCAGGGACCTCAGTAATCTTGTTTTGGTCTTCTCCCTCAGGGAAAACAAAACCTGTACCTGTCTTTTCGGCCCACTGAATAAAACTGATCTTTTTGTTCCCAGTTATGACTGCTTGGTTGGTGTCTTCTTTTAAACCAAACAGTGCAGTCCAAAAAAATATCTCCACCTTTCTCCTGACCTGTATTTAGCCTGACTGGACATCTAACACTTACCAGGATCATGAGACCCTGGGCTGTTTCCCAAGCCTATTTTTTTAATTGATGAGAGTTGCTAGGGAATTTTGCTTTTGTTGTGTGGTCAAACCTCGGATCTTGGAAAAGAAACTTCAAAGATTTAAAGCTTTGATTATATGAATAGGTCCTTATTACTAGAGATTTCTCAAATAGTTTAAAATCACCATGACTGTGGGACAGAAAAAGAAGCAATAGATAAGAGAGATCCTAGAGGGGAAGCAAGAGACACCAGGAGAGGAAGGGGAAGGAGGACATCTGGTCCTATGTCGTGAGATTACAGAGGGGTCCATGTCCCGTGCTGTATTGGCCTTCCTCTGGGGCAACAGAAGTGGATGTACAAAACTCAAATACCCCAGCACTTCTCGTAGACCGGCACCCATGTCCTATTCTTTTAACCGCAGCCCAGCTAACGTGCTGCCAGACACTAACCCAGGGGAGCCTCTTCCAGAGAGCAGAGCAGTTGTGGTCATCACAGTCCCTCAGCCTTGATGGGGGAACAAGAGGAGGTGACTGGGTGATGCTGCAGTGGATGCAGACTGGATGCCTAGCCATGAACCACCATGAGGGGAAGGTACGTTCTAGGTTCTTCCCCAGGCATGTCACGTGTAGCTCAGCTCATCCAGATGGGCACTGACGTTTGGCTTCAGCTTGTAGGTAACCATGGGACCTCTGAGTGGATTGTTGACTGCTGCAGGTGGAAGACGGAGACCCCATACTGTGTACCTGATATAACATGGGACCTGGAGGGGTCGTATGCTTCCACCCCTAGCTATATGCTCACTCGTACAAGACTGACCTCCTGTTATGTTTGTCAAGGGAAGGTGTGTGTTCATAAGAACAATGCTACGTGTCGCTTTTCCCAGGATCCCCCTTCTTTGTCAACTTGGCATTCTTTGAATTCTCCCAGCTCCTCAATCTACCAAGTCTCGGTGTAAGCCATGGATCCAGAGATTCCCTATAGCTTCCTAAATGATGTTTAATCCCAAGGCTTTGCAAAAAAGTCTGAGGCTCAAGACCTAGTCTTTTGAAGCCTTTTGCTGGGAGAACTAGAGTTGTCTCCCCACATATTCTAAATCCCAAGACAGCAAGGCACGGAGAGCAGGTGTTGACGGCACATTCCAAGTTCAAGGGAAGAGTGAGGCTGGGTCCACAGATCCCCTGTGCCTGTCGGCTGGGAACAGCTCTGTGGCGCACAGATTTGGTTCAGGAATCCCCGGGTGGTTCTTTGGTGAGAGTGCTGCAGTCACTCATAAGACCATCTCTACTGTCTGGAGTTATCACAGAGAAAGGAGCCTCCCTTGAGGAAATGCCTGCATGAGATCCAGCTGCAAGGTGTTTTCTCAGTTAGTAATAAAAATGTTGAAGGGCACATCGCAGCTGGTGCCATCCCTGGGCTGGTATTGTAAGGTTCTATAAGAAAGCAAGCTGAGCCAGTAAGGGGAAGGAAGTCAGCCATGCACCACTCCTCCATGGCCTCTGCATCAGCTTCTGCCTCCAGGTTCCTGCCCTGTGTCAATTCCTGTCTTGACTTCCTTTAGTGATGAACAGCCATGTGGAAGTGTAAGCTGAATAAACCCTTTCCTGCCCAACTTGCTTCTTGGTCGTGATGTTTTGTGCGGTAATAGAAACACTGGCTAAGACACCATTTGAAGGAAACTTTGCTCTACTCTGCTCGGAATGTGAGTGAAGGGTTCAACTTCTCTGAGTACCTAGACCTGTAAGTCTTCTCTTCTCTGGTGGGGCTGGGGCCACTGGGCTATACCTCTAAAGCATGCCACAGGATAGGAAACCACATGGCCTGCTGGGGGTCTATAGGTTGTGGGTGGATTAGTTGAAATCCCTCTCCACCTGGCTGTGTAGACAGAGAAGTAGGAAGCCATGATTTGCTTAGTGTCCTGGTATCAGCCTGGGTTGGATCTCGGAGCTAAAACAATTTTTCCAAGTGGTACCTCCTCCGTTGTGAGATCCAGAAGGCCATAGAGTTGTAAAGGGATGGGACAGGGATTAGTGGTTGAGAATATATTGTCAGAAACGAAGAGGACAACTCATTCTCACCATCATGCCTGGTGCGGGTCGAGCTTCTTTCTGGCTTCAGGAGGCTGTACCAGCAGCAGCTTTGTGCCTTTTCTGCCTTGTGGGGAGCCATTCTGCCTGCTTCTGTGAAAGCCTGCCTGTCAGGCGTAGTCCAGTCGGGTCAGGGTCTACTGGCAGATTGCCTGCTCTACTGACCACAGGAGGACAGGGTTTCCACTTGAAGTTCACGTCGAGGAGCTCAATGTTCTATTAGCCTTGGAGGAAGGAGGAGTGAGGGGGAGGGAGGCCTCCAGATGGGTACAGGTATTGAATGTACGTCAGCCACTGTCTCTGCTGGCTTGGGAGTTTCCTTCCCACCATACTCTAAAGCCTCTGAGAAGCTCAAGGCTGCAGCAGCACTGACTGGACAGCCCTCTCCACCTCGACCTCTGTCTCTCTGTCTTCTCATCCGTCTTTCCTATAATCCTCACCCCCCATCTGAAGACTACTCCACTTCCTACTGGCCTGACCCGTACACTGCAAGCCTGCCTGGTCATAGGCTCTCAGCATGACGTCACACTTTCAAGTCCTCTGTCACCAAGTCCGCTGTGTTTGTGGTGAAGTATCCCTTGCTTCGCAGTAGTTACCCCACCTCATCCCTCAACTCTTGTTTGAACCAGCTCTGACCACCAGGGCAGGAGGAAAGCATACGCTCTGCTGAGCCTTCTGTATCTTTCCAAAAAGGTTACCCTTCTTACCCTAATGGGCACTGTTCACAGGGGCTGAGGCCTGCAGTTGCCATTACCATTGTATGTCTCTCCTTTCTCAGTCCTACTAAAGCTAAATAAAGTGCACTGGGCTGGAGCACGTAAGGAAGTCACTTGCGCCATTAGTTCTGACACATGGTGGACACAGGTGATGGTCCACCGAGGACAGTTGTCCAGCCACTCTGCCCCATGGACACAAGAGTGTTAGACCTTTTCTTGCCCAGCAGCCTCTCTGGCCTGTTCCTGCTGAAGTAAGGAAGGCTGCAGCCTGCTTAGGGGGTCATGGTCCAAAATTAACATTATATATTTTGTTGCTGGATAGACAGTTGGTTCTTCTATTCAATTTTCGAGACATGATTGGTCAGAATTTTCAGTGAAAGATACTTAATCCATTTTGATTCCTTTGAATTCAGACAAGGAAAATGAGATCTGTATCTGCACTGAGGTCCCCATTGGGAGGGTCCCAATGTCAATCTAAGGGAAAACATTCTACCACGAGATGCCAGGATTTATATAGAAGGATATGTGTCTTTTGGGGGGATCATTTAGGAATGTCAGAATAAAGAGGGCATTTACCTATCAAAATTGGGAAGCACTCTTTTAATATGGGGCAGTTCTTCCCATAGGGATTTTCACCTCTCCTTAGTAGATGCCTCCATGGTAAGCCAAGCATAGTTAGACTCCAAGTGTCTAATCTCTACCTGTGGAAGACCCCACATGATTGTGAGAAGAGTAGTTGACATAGAACATTGTCACCAACTGCCTTCCTCCCTGTACGTTGGGCCTCTCTCTCCAGCCACCTTCCTCCCTGTACGTTGGGCATCTCTCATCACAACATCCCATCCTGCCTGCCTGCCTGTAAAAACCTTAACTGGAAACAAATTCTCTGTGAGGGGTCATGAAACAACCTCTCAGAATTGACCTCTCTCAAAGACCATACTAAGAGTCCGAGCAGGAGGAGACAGGAAACTTCTACTTCAGGGTAGAAACTTTCAGTTACTTAGAATGCCAGATAAGGGTTATCAAGTTGGATCTTGGAGGTATTTGTTCAGAGATAGACGTATCCCAAGCAATCTGTCCAATTCCTAGGTATCCTACCTGAAAATGAGGAAAGTTCATGTAAGAAAGCAAGAGGAATGGATGGGAAGCAAGGAATAAACTGTAAAGTCCTGTCAGGAGCCATTTAGGAAACACTAAGGCTAGCAGGTGGCCTTCCTGGAGGAGGCCTCACTCTCTGCTTGAACTAAGATGGCTGAGCTGTGAGATGCAAGGCCTCAAAGAGACTTCATCTCGGGATTGCTTTTGGCAAGTGCTGTGCCTTTCCTCTCATTATGGAATTAGTGTAATAATCCTTGGGCTTTAACCCACCCCATTGAGCAGATTTCCTGCAGATCAACCTAAAGATGACTTCATGAATCAATACTGTTCAGATGAATAATGATTTTATTGAATTCCTGATTTGATCTTAGGAAGAAAGTTTTAAGAGGTGGTTTTAGTTGGTTTCCTGGGGATACATAATCAAGAATAGAAATGTTCCAATTCCTAATTCATAATATTTAGTAAAGGCTGTATAATAAGAAATACAGTGAGCTTTCATACCCCAACCAAACAGACGACAAATAGACTTGGGAGAAATCTGTGATCCAGGAAAACCATTCTAGTTCATGTTGGCAGTGAAGCCCCTGGTGTGCAATATGGCGATGCAGGCCCCTGGGGAAGAGGTGCTTTGGGTTTATACAGCTCTTACGGGACAGAGCTGCTTGCAACTCCTTATCTACATCCTTCTGTCACTCCCATTCTGTGCAACATTTATCTATGAAAATGCTAGAGAACAGAAATAAAGATGGTGGGGTTGCACTGGGAAGCTTTGCTCCATCCATCCATCCCTCCATCCCTCTATCCCTCTATCCATCCATCCATCCTTCCATCCCTCCATCCCTCTAACCTTCCAACACTCCCTCCATCCATCCCTCCATCCTTCCATCCCTCCATCCCTCTATCCCTCTATCCATCCATCCATCCCTCCATCCCTCCATCCCTCTAACCTTCCAACACTCCCTCCATCCATCCCTCCATCCTTCTATCACACCATCCCTCCCTACATCCAAAGGTATCTGTCTGTCTGTTCATATGTACCTATGTAAGTATATGTGTATACATGCAAGCATGCATGAACACTTGTGGCATTGAGACTGATTGCTGGGCTAGAATGTATTTGTATCAATGTATATGTGTATGTGCAAATTTGCCTGTGTACAAAAATTTCAGTATTTTCCTTTCTTTCCTCTCTAGTTCACAAAGAGGTAACTAGGCAGACAAGGGCTCCTGGTTAACTGGCCAGAGAAGGGAGCACTAGCAATAAATCCTTTACCTTACTCCTACCCCACAGACCCAGGGCCCTCTGTTAAGAAACAGGTGTTACTTTGCCTGAAGCCATAGGTTTCTGGCCCCAGAATAACAAAGAATCAAGGGGAGTAAATATTAATACTAAGCAACTTTTACTTTTGCAAAACCCAAGTTTTGCCTCCAACAATGTTCTGTCACCTCAGCTGACTTCTGGAGCGAACCAGTGCTCTCTGGTCAGCTTCTGGCAAAGTACGACCACACCGCAAATAGGATGCGGGTTGTTTTAACTTTGATTTGATCTGTCACCAACAGTAACTCAGAATGAAGTTTTTGGACGGTGACACTGCAGATATTAAATAACCGCTGGCCATGCACACAGCTCACTGCTGCTGCCCTTTCAGAGCAGCAGCCATGGGCTCAATCTCCAACAGACAGGTGTTGGGTCTTAAGGAGTAGCATTAGGTAGAGATGAAAAGTATGCGTTAACACACGCGTGTAGAGCTCTGCTATGGTCAGGCTAACCTGGGTACAACAGAGAATGAGCAGGACTAAAGAGGAGAGTTCCTGGAGTTATGCACATGGAGGTGAAGGATGTCACTGTCTGGGAAAACCAGGAACCCAGGCTGCAGGCACACGGGGAAACCCTGTACATGAGCACTGCAAGCTAGGCTGGATTTCAGGGCAGTACAGGAACCTCACCATGGACAGACCGTGGGCTCTCACCCTACAGGAATGACCATGGAGCCACAGTCTTGACAGTGTGTTACATTTTGTTAACCCAAACTTTGAACAGTATCCACATCCTTTTAGTTTCAGCTCCCACTACCAAGGAAAATTCCTCTTACACTTCCTTATCCAAGTGAGAGCCTGATTAATATCGCCTCTCCCTTTAAGACAGATCTCTGGTCACCTAAGGCCTGGTGAGATACCAGGCTGCACCTTGGGCCTGGCAGCTGCTCTTCCCTCCTTGGGAGTGGAGAGAGCCCAAGCTGCTCCTGTCTTCAGTGTCAGCATGGTTTTAGCATTCCTGAACCTTTAGTTGTCTACACTGACATAAGAGCAGTCCATGCGAAAGAACTCCCCAATCTTGAGAAGGCAGGATTAGGAGCCATGTTGGGTGTAGGTAGTTTGTGTGAGCCTCGACAAAGAGGCTGCTTTTATAAGAAATGTGGGAAATGGAGTCACTTCTATAATGCTGTATCACTAGTTTTATACATCACCACCAGTGTTCTTGTTAAAACCTAAAACTCAGCTATAATTTATACACTAAGAGAGAAGTGAACATTTTTTAAAAAGACTTATTTATTTATATGAGTACACTGTCGCTTTCTTCAGACGCACCAGAAGAGGGCATCGGATCCCACTACAGATGGTTGTGAACCACCATGTGGTTGCTGGGAATTGAACTCAGGACCTCTGGAAGAGCAGCCCGTGCTCTTAACCACTGAGCCATCTCACCAGCCCCAGAAGTGAACATTTAAAGTGGGTTGAAACTAAGGAATGAACCTAACACACCACCCCATCTCTCTCCCCCCGTCTCCACATTCTCTCTCTCATCCGTCCTGTCCCTCCCATCCTCCCTCCTCCCAAACCGTTAGCTCCGGGGCTTCCTGTGTCAGGCTCACGGCTCTCCCACCCACTATGAAGAAAGCCTCCATGTTAGTGCACTTCAGAAGGTCCCTCTGACAGAAGCGCTCCATGATTTTCAAATCAGACTGTGCTTATCTGTTCCTTTGTCTACTAAACTGCCTCAGCTTCACACGTGAGGCCAACAGCACTCTGGAGAAAGCTTGCCTGACCCACTGTTAATATGGAGCTGTCCTTACTGAGCATCCTCACCTTGTCCTCCCCACCTTCATCCTCCCAGGCCTCACTCAGTGTAATCAGGATCTGGGGCAGGACGGGTCTAGAGGACAATTTCCAAGTTGCGGATCAAAAGTTCTTATCAATAAACCTGTGTCTTCCCACACAAAAGAGTTACCTGTGCACTAAGCCGCATTCCTGTGAAGACACGAGCAAGTATCTGTGTCATCCAGATGTGGTTTAAGCAACAGACCGCAGAATTATTCTACCCAAGTCAAGCATACTCAACCAGTGGGTTCACGGGAGCTTTATAGTCAGGTATGCATGTGGAGTCAGTTAGAAGGAGGGGCCACCCTTGGACAAATGATCTCCAAATGCCTGACCCAGCGCGGTCTTCATCTTAGAAAAGCTGCATTTCTGAAGCTGCGTATGAATGGGCATCAGGCCATACTTGTCCTTGTTGAGGGTCCTAAGTACCCTAAATGGGGGGGACCATGGAATGGCTCTCCCTTAAATAACCTTTATAGCAGTCCCAAATGTTACTACTCAACAGCAAAGACCATTAAATATCTAATGGCTTTGACTTCTCAATGAGGAAATGTCAGCGCGTTTGATCCTCTAAAGCAATAGCTACTAAGGTCTGCGTCTTCCTTCCTTTTGCTGTAGTAAGACACCATGACCAAGACAGCAGACTTAGAAAAGTGAATTGTAATTCAGACTCATAGACCGAGAGTCTACTGTGGTACAACAACGCCATTGTGAGAGGAACAGCTGAGAGCTCACTTGGTCTGCATGTGGGAGGCAGAGAGGGAATGAGTCATTGGGAATGGCCTGGGCTTTTGAAACCTTCAAACCCAGCACCAGGAACACAGCTCTTCTCAAGGCCCCACTGCCCAACCCTTCCCAAACAGTTGTACCAGCTAGGAACATGTATTGACTCCCAGGACCCTATGGAGACCAACCTCATTCAAACCCCTACATAGGTCCATAGCATGATCACTAGGAAGAAAAAGGCCCTCAAGTCTAATATCACCACAGCCACTATGCCCATATGGTGAGGGGGCGACCTCCACTTCATGTTCACATGGAGCATCGATATGTGTGTGTCTGGTTTGCAGTTTTGTATTCAAGGGAGCTGTGTTTTTTGTTTCTTTTGGGGCAACCAAAGGACTCCTATGTACCTGCTTTGGATTCATTTCTAGTCCAGCTGTTGGAAAGGGAAAGAAAACTGCTATGTCTGCTTCCTCAGGTCACCTTGTTATTCTTTCCCAAGTCAGCATTCTCGGTGACTTTTATCCAGTGCAGAACCTGCAACACCGGCCAGGTCAACTGGAGCCTCAATACTGCCCCTTAATACTGCCCAACTGTGGAGGCCAACAGGCTGGGGCCTGGGCACAGACTATGGAGACATTAGGACTTAACTCTGGGAAGAATCCAAACTTGGCTCATTCCCTCCCACTTCCCTCAAATCCCGGGGGTTAGGGGTCTCCACGCCGTCTCCTAAGATCCCAGGGGCAAAGGAAGCCTGCAGTTGCTCTGAACATCTTAGGATATCGCTTCAGGCCGACCATCACCCTGCTGTGTAGAGTGTCTGAGACAATTCCTCCTGCCCACCTGAAACTTTGTTCCCTTAGGCTTCAGGCCTGCTTCCCATCTCCTGCCTTCCCTGTGCCTGGCTCCTGGGGGTGGTCACTGTGTTCGCCACATTTGGAGGTTGAACTGTTAGAAATGCCATGAGGAAGCCTTGTGGGGGGAGGTGCACACATTTAATCCCAGCACCCGGGACTCAGAGGCAGGTGGATCTCTGAGTTCACTGCTAGCCTTGTCTTATTGAGGGAGTTCGAGGATACCAGGGTTACACAGAGGTCTTGAGTCCACCCCGCCCCAAAGTGAGAAATGTCATGTAGAGATAAAGGCAGAGTATCTGAATACCTCATCTCGGGCTCTGGGCTAGTTAATGTAAGTTAAACAACAGTTTGTGGCAGTTAGGGTTTGCCCATCCCCCAGAGTGCTATCCACCAATCCCCTTTCTGCAAGGGGGCGGGCCTATCAGCCTCCCTTCCTTCTTCATTCTCTGTCCTGGAACATCCACTGCCTGATGAGGACCAGTGTACAAAATACAAGTGTGTCGTAGGCTACTTTGCATCGATGTGGCAGACACTATGACCAAAAGCAACACAGGGCACACAAGCTTTATGAGGCTCATGTGTCCTGATCCTTGGCCGTCTTTGATGAGAAGTCAAGGCAGGAACTCCATCAGGGCAGGAACCTGGAGGCAGGAAGTGAAAGAGAGCCTTCAGAGGAGGGCTGCTGACTGTCTTGCTAACCTGACTGTCCTTCTCAGGACATGCTGCCCAGTAGTGGCGGATCCTCCAGAGGGCTATGATCCTCCCATACCTGTCACTGAGGAAGACACCACATCATTCCTGTAGGCTATGTGATGCAGGCATTCTCTCAATCACACTTCCCTCCTTTCAGATGTCTCCTGCTTGTGTTGTTGACAAATGGACCAGCACAGGGTCAATGGTCACCATACAAATGGAAAGAGCAGGACTAGGACCAGGTGACATGTCACCAGAGGTGGGAACTCAGGTAGAATGTCTTAAGTTTCAGAAGCAGCTGGCTGTCCCTTGTAGCTCTCAGGACCTATTTGAGGCAGACGTGAGAGCCTGGTGGATTGCACTGGAACTCAGTGCTCACTAGGTGGAGTGGATGTGTGTGGCACAGCCTGAGAGAAGCTATGACTCTGACCTGCCTGCTACAGAGAGCCCTAGGCAGAGAGAGGCCCTGACTGCTCCTCACTCCTGTCAGTGAAATGGTCCCTAACCTGCAGGGACCAGGAGAAAGTTGAATGGGTGAGGTCCTGTTGCAGTCTATTTTGACATGCACTTGGCTTAACTAGGACTCAGAGACCGGGTGTCTCATCCTAAATTGGGAAGGACGTTCCTCTTACGTGCCCGGGTGAAGAGCACAGCTTTGCTCTGGAGTCCAGTCATGAGTGTGGCTGAATGACTGATCAGTGCGTGCAAGTTCTAGCCAGTGTGGTTTCTCCCCCTGATGTTTACAGCCTGACACTGATCATGGACAGACACCTCCCACCCAGGCTAGCTAACCCCTCCTCCCGTGCTGTACCAATTAAACAGCCTGAGATTCCTGGCAGCCACAGGCACACTTAGAGTTCCCAGCTGTTCCCAGCTTCACTTTCAATGTGACTTTCCTTCATTTCCTCAGCAGCTCAGGAGAGCAGCCTGAGTCAGGTGACCCTATGGACATACCCTTAGGAACCTATACCCTCTCCCTAACCCCTCAGAGGGCTGACTGGTTGTTTTGTTTTGAGACATGGATTCTCTGTGTAGTCCTGGCTGTCTTGGAACTCCCTCTGTAGACCAGGCTGCCCTCAAACTCTGAGTTTCACCTGCCTCTGCTTCCTGACTGCTGGACCTAAGCTAAGGCCTGTACCAGCCGCACCGCCCAAGCTGCTGTGTTCTTAAGGGCAAGCCATTGACTTTGTAGGATTCCAGGAAGCCAGAGAAGGGAAACAGATGAACTGGCAGCTCTCCTGCTAGTCAGAACTCCCCGCACCGGGCTTAGCAGTCCAGATGCAATCCATGGAGCAGGCTGCAGAGTTGAGACACCCAATTATACCCACAGGACCCAGGTCCTAGTTTGATTACTGTTCGATTTCCCACATTTAATGAAATGCTCTACTTATTTCTATAATTAATGAATGTATTTCTTAGCAAATACAATTTCAACTTTATTTCCAAAAAATTAAAACTTTAACTTTATTTATACGGCTGTTTGACGCTTTGTGAAATGCTTAGAAGTGTTTTGCCAAGTCACAAACAATATCTTCAAACTTAACTAAGTACACACTGGGCTCGGCTTCAGCCTGGTTTATGACCACGCCAATTCTCTTGGAGGCATCGTCTTTGGTGTATCCCACATGTTTGCCTATCAGGGCATCCATAAGCTCAAGGTTGATGTCTAAAAGAGGCAGCTTTCTGCACCCTGCCAAAATACAGAGGTCGCCCTCTATATAGTCTTCTAGAAGCTGGTACATGTACAGCACAGGATCTTTCTCATATGTTATATAAAAGCTGGCATCCAAGATAGGAGTTTGGCCCAGGACCATGCCCCTGCAATCACCCTCATCGCCATGCTCACCCTCAAATACATGTTCCACTGCTTTGCCAATGATGGCATCAAGAAGGCTGGTGTCAGTGACTTGGGATGATGCTACCCTGTCAGAAGGAATTTTAAGGCACAGTACCCTCTTGTCTTTGTTAAATTCTAGTCCACAGACACGGTCAATGCCATCGCATTTCAGCAGGTGGAGAGAGGTCTTTACAGCCACCTGATCCAGCACAGTTCCTTTCCACTGTGTGATGGGCTCATGTCCCTCCTTCTGCCCGAGAGAAATTCTACAGCCCATGATGTTCCTTCGGGTCGGGGTTGGAGAAACTTTTCCTCTCCCTGACCAGCTCTCTTCTTGGCCAACTTTGCGCTTCCCATGTTCTGTTATGCAGCTTTGCTGGTGTGCTGCCCTTCTGCTTCCTGGGTCCTGGAGGGTTCCAAGGTTCTTCCTAGCTTGTACTGTCTTCCTGCCTCGGGGGATAGAGGCTGTCGGAGGGGGCTCTAGATATCTCTGCTAAAAGCCGGAGGCGAGGGCGTCCAACCTAAGGAGTGCTCCACACAGAGCTGAGAAGGAGGATTAACGATTTTATTAAACTTTTTGTCCCATACAACGCAGGGATTTGTAGAGTACAACTTGGGAACTTTTTAATATATGCTAAGAATTCAACAGCCATTGGTATGATTATCTCACGCATTGCAAACATGATTCCAGGAGATTTTCAAAACTTGTAGCTGTGCCTGAAGGAACTCTCATCCCCCACACCAGTCACCTTTCCCTGTCTAACACACCACCCCTTCATGAGCACTAGCATGTCTGATCAGTATGAATTTGATTATAGCTTTTACTCTTTAATTACCTTTGCTTGTGTGGCTGTGGTTCTGTGTACATGTGTGTGCACACGTGCATTTCTTCATGTGTGTATGTGCATTGGTGTGCTGGGCACGCACAGTAAGGGTCAGGGTTAGAGGGAAGTGTTGATGGTGAGCTCTCTCCTTCCACCCTGCTGCTCTACAGTCCCCATTGATATTGTTGGGTCATATATTAGCCTGGCTGGCCTTGGAGATTTCAGTCAGTTCTGTTGTCTCTGCCTCAGGCTTTGCCGTGTTTGCATATTTTACTTTACATTGTTTGCTACTCAGTAAGCCTTTTATTTTTGAGGAATCTTGGGATGTTGTATGGTCTTTAGGCTAACACACCTACCCTCATTATATCCTTGCTCTCGTTTAGCCCTGGTTTCTTTTTTTTTTTAATTATGTTGTATTTTAGGTTTCTTCTTGAAAACCAATTGAACGAAATGTGCTCCTTGTGTTTGCGTGTGTGCATGGAAGTTTGTGTGTACCTATGCATGGATTACACCATAGTTCCATCCTCTTCCCAGTGGCCTGTTCACTTTCCTGAACCTCATAATGGGTTTCCTTCCAAGCCCAGCTATTTCCTCACTGCGATGTTGTGTCATACACATTACATTCGGTGCCTCCTCTTCTCGCCCACAATACCTGTGTTCCCCTCTCAGAACTGGTCCACTCGTACGTTTATTGTTTTAAGAGTGAAACACAAAGGCACACAAACAGTTGAGCAAGACACTCTCAGGCATTCACACACACACACACACACACACACACACACACACACACACACATTTCTGTTCCTGAGACTGGCTTATTTCACTTAGCATCTTGATCTCAATGTCGACACATGTCCTGCTTATCTCAATTTCCTTCACATGTAATGATGCGTCAGTGTTGCTGATTTCTCATCCCCTCCCACATGTTTGTGCTCATCCTGTCGGTTCCCTTCTGAGCCATAGTGAACAGGGCAACCATGAGCCTGGATGTCTGAGGATCCCTGCCTTACATTGACGGATCAGACAGCAGTCCCCTTTTCCTTGTTCTGAGGAACTTTCATGCTGGCATCCAGGGTCACTTTCCCGGTCTCACTTCCCAACATCAGTGTGTGAGCATCCATGATTCTCCCTGTCCTGCCTGTCATATGTTGGCCTTGGTTTCCTCGTTACCAGTCATGGTGGAGGGGGGACCTGTCACCTCAAACACCATAATTCCCTTCCCGGGATGGTGAGGATGCTGAGCATTTGTTGAAGTGTCTACCTTTGTGGGTCTTCTTTTGAGGGCCTTCTCTTCAGTTCACTACCCCAAGTATTGATTAGATGCTTTGGTTTTTGTTGTGTGGGACAGTGGGGGTTGACACTAGACAGAAGACTGGGCAATGAAGTTAGTTAAAAAACAAAAACAAAAAACTCGGAATTCTCATAATTGCGAACACTAGGTATTAGTTCCAATTCAGGTCAAGGCCTACTGGTTTCAGAACAAGTGACGAAAACATTCCACTAGAAGGATCATGTCACTTGGGACAACACCTGAGGCCCTCCCCCATGCATATAAAGCATCCCAACCTCTCAAGACTGAGCCAAACAGAAGCATCTACCCCTGGATCCCAGTCCATTCCTGGAATGTGGAGGAGGCCTCTGTCCACAAGGGAAAAAGTGCATGAGCTATTTCACCAAGAATCATCCGAGTGCATCTGTCTTATGATCTGTAATACTCTTGGGAACAGTTTTCCCTGAGGAAGCCTTCCTTGCTGGATCTTGTCCCCACCCAGCGTTCTGGGGAGGCTTCCCTGCAGCTACTTGGCTTGACACTGAGGATACCATTGGCTGTAATTGCACTCCACATCCTGCCACTCCCTTAGTGGCTCTGGCTCCAGTCCTAGGGACATAGTGAAGTGTGTAAAATGCTCACTGGGCAAGCACTGGTGAGTCAGGGTTCAATACCTTGGGCCCACGTCAGCTTTGATCTATGTTTCTTTGTGGTGGGGCCCAAGTGTGTGCTCTTGGACAACTCTTAGGTGAATCTTAATTCCTCTCCGTGTGTGAGCACAGGGCAGAGTCTAAGGGTGACACTGAGATCCTTTCTCAGCCCCTACTGCTCCTTCACACCACAGAGGAAGTGTCGACCAGGAAATAGGGAGCAAGAGGAGCTGAGGGAGGGGCCTGGCTTAGATGACCACAGAGTACCATCCTTGATAAGACTGCTGAAGTGAAAGGTTTGATTTGGTTTCTAAGAGCAAGAAATCTGAAATCTGAAAGTCAAAACACTTTCTGAATGGCCTTGTAGGGCATCAATGGCAGGAGATCGATGCCGCAGAGTAGGGGATGCCAGGGCAAGGGGTGGGAGGGAGCGGGTGGATGGGTGAGGGAGCACCCTCAGAGCTGCAGGGGGCGGGGGCATGAGATATCGGGTTTCTGGAGGGGAAACTGGGAAACGGAATAATATTTAAAATGTAAATAAAAATATCCAATCATAGGAAAAAATTCCTTTCCTGACACACTCTGGGAATGGTCAGAAGACCGGACCCAGGGTCTGATGTTCTCGTGTCCCTAGTCCAGCTCATAGGTAGGAGAATACATTGTTGTCCTGTTTGCATTGATCCGTTAGTATTGGAGTTTCAAGAGTTTGTTAGGCACACTGTAGGTGCTGGGACTCCAACCTGGGGCCTCTGCATGAGCAGCCAGTGCACATAACCACTGCGCGGTCTTGACACCACACCCATATGATCTTACTGAGGATAAACTCAAATGCCAGATTAACTTGTGGGTTATCTTCTGCACATTGATTAAATATGTCCCTACAGCATGGACCAAGGTTACTTTAGTGGATATGAATAGTAGCCCCTACTTTCTTTTTTTTGTCCTCGGATTGTCATGGGATGGCCTGAGTTCTCACCATGGCACTCAGAGTGACATAAAATTTAAACTGCTGTCTTTCTTTGTACAATGTCCAATTAAATGTTTATTTCCTTTTTCAAAACATTATTTTTAGTTTCTCTGCCTCTCTGCCTCTCTTCCTCTCTGCCTCTCTGTCGCTATCTCTCTGTGTCTCTGTCTGTCTGTCTCTGTCTGTCTCTCTCTGTCTCTGTCTCTGTCCCTCTGTCTCTCTGTCTCTGTCTCTCTCTGTCTCTCTCTCTCTATGTCTCTGTAAGCTATGCATGTACATGCAGGCACTTATGATGACCAGCAGAGGTCTCTGGATCACCTAGGAGCTGGAGTGACTCATGATTGTTAGTCCCTGGGCGTGAGTGCTGGGAACCAAGGAGATCATCTCCAAAAACAGTCCAAGCTCTCAACCGTGAGCCCTTTCTTCAGATGGCCCCACTCTGCTTCAAGAGTAGCTATTGATGAACTGCACTTTACCATGCAGTGATTTGTCAGGACGTTCCCCCCAAGAAGAACCAGTTAGGCTCTGACTAAATACTACGTAGGTCTTTAGCAGGAAAGACTTCCCAAAAAAGGACACTCACTGTTCTAGAAAGTGGCACTGAAGTGTCCAAATGATCACTTTTGAGAAATGAAAGAACTGACTGCAGCACAGAGCAGAGTGACCTCAAAGTGAAGCCAGAGGAGAGGGTACGAGACCAACATGTGTCCCACACTGCAGACCTTGCTGCCTGAGTTGAGCCTGTGCGAACTTTGATCAACCATAGATCTGATTATTGTTGTTGCGGTGGGTTTTTTTTACAACTCATTGAATTTCTACTTGACGCAAAGGGGCTTTCTTCCTGAGTGTTAGGACTGAGAATCTAGGACCAGGAGAGACAATTGTAGACAATCTAGGACCAAGAACAACCTGGCCTAGAGTGTTTCCTCAGCCCACCCAATTGTTTTGCCAGAGAAACAACAGTACATGTGCTGTTCAGGCCAGCTGCTATGCCAGGAGCAAGAGTCAGATTTGCCTCAGGAATGACCCTGCCTCTACCATGCTCCTTGGTTGATATCCACGCCCTAACCACTCGCAGTATTCAGTGGTTACAACCTCAGATACTGTTCCACAAAAACTTCGGCTACAGAGACATCTGGGATACAAGGTCTGCAGCTTTCCAGAGACTGAAACCAAGCAAGACATGCAGATGGCAAGCCACAACAGGTAACATGGTGACTGGGTCAGACCACAGGATGGAAACACAAGCCAGGAAGAGTCAACGCCTCCCTGAAGGTAACCAGTGGGAAGGCTCACCTGGCTACCCTGTAAGAGCAGACTTGCACACTTTCAACAAGGGAGCACGACCTTTGCTGACCTGACTTCTTGTGATTGATGCTTGGGGTTCATGCTCCTGATAGTGATCTGCCAGAACTTCCCTCTCTCTGGAAGGAGCCCCTTGGCCACATATGGCAAGACAAACGGGAAAAGCGCTGTCAAAGGACCGCCTGCCACATGTGCCCAGATGTTCCTATTTCAACTGGGAGAGCTGAGGGCATTGTCCCAGTCCTGGGCTCCGAGGATACTTCAGGCCCAGTGCCCACAGGGGAACAGTCCCTAGGTTGGAGAACACAGGAGCCAGCTGCCCTCTGTTCCTGTCTTCTGCCTTTCTGCTTGCTTTCACCTTGATCTGGAATCTGAACCTCAGGGAATGTGTCTGTCTATCTCAGACTGTGGCACCTGGGACATCAAGCCCAGAGTGAAAGCTCCGTCCTGGCTGCTATCCTCTAGTGAGTGCATTCCCTGAGCACGCGTTAGGTAGGGAAAACTGCTTCTGAGACCTTGTCCAGGTTGGAGCCAACCAGTCTCTGGTTTTCTTTTTTGCAGGAAGTTAGGGAGCTCTGGGATGCTCTGTCTTCTTGTGCCTTAGCCACGTTCACCAAAGTCAGGATGTCTGGACTCCATGGAATGGGCCTACATAGAAATCACGCACATATGTGCATTCGCACTCACACTGGCACACGCACACGTTCACACACACACACACACACACACACACACACACACACACACACACACATCCAAACTTGTCGCCTCAGAGAACCCAACCTCTGTCTACCAGTCCTTTTCCTGATGTTTCTCCAGGACACTTTCAGAGGCCCAGTGTCATTACAGGCATTGACTCAGCTGGAGCACTGGTTCAGCCTTCCACATCTGCTGAGCTCTGCATCCTCTCAAAGGGCTGAGTGACAGGGCACAGGTGAGATTAATGAGCACTCAAGGAGTCCCACGACTGAAGGGTTCATTCTCAGCACTGCATGGTTGTGGATGCAATTGATGAGGTGATCTTTTTTGAGGTTTGCTGTCCGCCTAACATTCTGTCTTTGTTTCTGTTATGATCATGATCCACACTTAATGTCTGACTTGTAGACATTTGAGTGCCGAATGAAACCACTAACTGGTTGTGTGTAATCCTAGTCTCTAGTCAGCCACCTTTATCCATAATTAGGGGATGAGACACCTCTGCACCGGTGCAGAGACCCTCACACACAGCACAGCAGGTGGTGGGGTTGTCCACCTAAAGATGTACATTCACAGGTCCCCTCCTCAAATGAGGCTTAAGTCAGGACCCTGAGTCGATTTACCTTAGATTCAATTCAAGGAGTTGGAGGAGGGACAGAATATCAGTGGGAAATTCTGTGCTCTTAAAGCCTTGGGTTCTAAGCAAAGTTGGGGTGGCCTTGGTTATATCTTTGCACCTTGGAAGGAAGTAGACTTACACTGAGAGAAGGCAAGAGAACTGGATGGTTTTGTCAACTTGACACAGAGACACGAGGAGAAAAAAATTCAACTAAGAAATTACCTCCACTTTTCTTCCTGTGCTTACATCCATGGGCTATTTTCTTGGTACCTGAGGAGTTCCATAAAGACCACTGTGGGCAGCACCACTCCTAGGCAGTGGTTCTCTGTCATACAAGAAGGCAAGCTGAGGAAGCCAGGGAGAACAAGTCAGTGGGTAACTTTCTTCCATTTTTCTTGCCTCTGATCCTGCTTGACTCCTTACCCTGACCTTCCTCAGTGAAGGGTTTCACTGGGATGCCAATTAAACCGACCATTTCCTCCCTAACCAAGGCTTTTGACCTGGCGTTGATCACAGCCTTAGAATTCAAACTGGGACAACAAACAGCCGAAGGCAGTCCCATGCACATGGATTGCTGCGGGATATTTGATTAAACTCTTAAACCTTGAAACCAGAGACTGCGCATTTTTCTTGAATAATGTGTTCCTAGTTGTGGTATGGCTCAAGCTTAGTTCACACCTTTAATCACAACAGAGAAGGTAAAGTAAGTGCAGAAAGTAGCATCAGGTTTAACAGTTCCGTCTAATTGAGTGGCAGACGAAGTGATGAATCTAAGAGAAATTTAACACAAGCATATACGCCTCACTCGCACAAGAAGAGAGAGGAAAAAGAGCTACTTAAAAGAGAGCAGTGCAGAGAG
Organism: Rattus norvegicus; assembly: GCF_021556685.1. Classification (NCBI taxonomy): domain Eukaryota; kingdom Metazoa; phylum Chordata; class Mammalia; order Rodentia; family Muridae; genus Rattus; species Rattus norvegicus. The sequence goes on along the minus strand of NC_141542.1, from coordinate 121,041,272 downwards.
AGAAATGACAAGGAAGCAGTTTTCCTGGGTGAGTTTATAAAGAGGAAGAACCAAGAAGGGGTGAGCTACTTCCAAGAAATTCTTAGAGGCTGAAAACATTCTAGGCCTAGATAGGAGCATGTGGAGGCTCCAAGCTTCTAAGACGAGGCTTAAGCTATCGTCGGAGTCTACAATTACACTAAGAGAATGAACAATGCATTTGCAGGGGAGGAAAAATGCAACACCCTAGTCCATTGCTTGAGGGGGAGCAGGTCCTGACTCTGAAGGAGACTATGAGGAGGACCAGGGATTTGGATCAGGACAGAGTGGATCTTTTATTGGGTCCCTTAGTCTCCCAAGTCCTTATGAGCTAGTCAATGACGCGAAGACAAACCTGAGCGTGACCTCTGGTTGAGCATGAGATCCTGTCCCACAGTCAGAGCAGTGTCTCAGGGAAGTAAGAACTGGGAAAGAAAACACATTTTTCCCAGAAGCAGACAAGACACTGAGGCAGTTCTTCGGGAGGTGTCCTGACATTTCCTGAAAAACCATCTGAGAGCAAGCCAGCACCCAAGGTCACAAGGGAGAGCTAAAAATCCATTCTCTTATCTGTAAGGAGTCAACTTAGTTGTTTGGCAGGACCCTGTGAGGCGAAGAGGCATGACAGGAGCCTGGAGAGGGGTGTGCTAAGACACCTCGGTGCTTCTAAGACTAGTATCCACATGCCTACAAGACTCCAGTTGCGGCTGCCACCTTTCCGGGCATTCCACATCTAATGATGCCCTTTAATATACACTGGAAGCAACATTGTTGGCCAGAACCAAAAAAAAAAAAAAAATTCAAGTTAGAGAGGGCCAAGAGCTCCTGGTGTCTTGAATCTTTCTGCCTTTCTTCCTCCAGGTCCCAAAATCAGAAGCCTGTGAATGTGGTGTTGACAAAACTCCCTTGTAGAGAGACTCTCCTATGTCTCCGTAGAAGCATCTCCTGCCAATAAGTAGTCATCCGATTGGCTGAGGCAGGAAATAGAAGGGAGATCCACCAGCAGAGAGAGTGGAGGGAGGAAGGGAGGGAAGGGGTAGGGGGAGAGAGGGAGGATTCTGGGACTGAGACAAGAGCAGAAGCTTGGCCCTGAAATCTGAAGATGTTGGACTCCTGAAACTGAGGACAGGTAACCAGAAAAGTGGCAGACATTAACTAGAAGAAACAAGTTATGAAAGGTACAAGCTAGCCTGAGAATGAGCCAGGGCTTACGGCCTGGGCATTTATTCATAAATAAGTCTCAGCATTGTAATTCTGATGACAGAGATGGTGGGTAGAAAAGGCAGCGGTTACTAATGGCACACTGAATGTGAGGTTAGAATCCAGGCTTAGAGCCTGAGAAATCTTGGTTGCAAAACAACTTCCCAGGCAAGCAGCAGTAAACCACAGAGAGGCAATGCAGAAGTCACAAGCTATAATAAAATATCACCATCACCACCACCATCACCATCACCATAGCAACAACAATACTTTTAAAAACTTGCTGAAAACTTACTGAGAGGAAAGGGCTCTTCTACTGGCCCCTCAGTGCAGCTCCTGGGTGCTGCTCCTCTAATTGGTGAGTACTGAGCCCATACAGCTGGAGGGTGCAGTGCTGATCAAAGGTCTCTCTCAGGCCACAGCTTTAATGCACTTCCCTGGTGCAGCAGAGCAACTGAGCAGCCTGGGCCTGTCAGAACCCAGCATGCGCCTATGGGAGGAGCCTGCAATGGCCCCTAGACAAAAACAGTGCACTGGAATTCTGAGAGCCTGATCTACCTTCCCAGAGAGGGCAACAGATACAGGGCATAGAGCAGCTCCAGCCCCTAACTGCCAACGGCAGTCTGCTGGACCAAGCAGAGATGGTAGCCAGCAGCCAGAGACATGTGCTGGCCTCAGCAGCCTGCAGAAAGGCAGAAAGGCAGAAGGACTACATATACTACTGTTTTGACTGTGAGCAAGAAGTGACTATGTGCAGGAGTGATTGGAGTTTTCTAGAACAACTTTTAAGTTCAGAATAAAGCAGGCGTAACTAAGAGAGGGATGGGAGGTGGAACGCTAGGTCAGAGGCCACAGAACAAAGGTGAGAGGAAACTTTAAATCAGAATAAAGAGTCTTGAAAGGTTCTGATCCGGAACCTAGAATGAGAGCAGAAACTATTTCCAGAAGAGAAAAATGCATAAAGGCTTGAGGAAGGAAAATGGCTGCCAATACAGACTTAATATTCTCAGTCAAGAATCCAGATACTGCTTAAACATGACACATTAAAGCAGCATCCTATAACAGATTACGTGTCTCATTTTGTAGATTTCAAAAATTTAAAACATGCACGTATGTTGATATATCATACACTGGTTATACATTCAGACTTCCACACGGCTTCTGCCTTGAATTCTGCAAAGGATGATTCTGAAATTCTACACTTATTACCCATGATGGCTATCTGGGAAATGCCTTCGCAAACTCGACCTGATGATGCCTTAACATGTGTATCCCTTACACAGTTTTAAAGACATCGTGGCATAGAAAACGTCACAGAAGTACGTTACCAACCTACAGGTGGAACAATTATGGAGAGCTCTCACAGGACTTTAAAGGAAGGGCTCATACAACAAAGGAGGAATATGGGATCTCTCAAAGGATAGATTGCATACTGTTTCATTGGGTTTAAATGTTTTAAATGCCAAAGAGGCAGATAAAACACCAGCTAAAAAGCACTAGGTCTTAGAAAGGACTCCGAGTCAGATCAGAATAATATCTGATAACCTCAGAATAGAAGGCAAGAAATGTGGGGCATCAAGGAAAAGAATATGCTCCTGCTTCAACAGGAAAAGGGAAACTGTCGGGTCCTTCAAAATTAATAAATGTCAGAGTTAACTGGGAGAAAACTCCTGAAGATCCTGACTACAGACAAAAAGAAAGTAATCACGTCACCAAAAGGGTAACGTGATTGTCTGATCCCTCTACATGGGAACAGCACTCGACGGACAGAGACGTGAAGAAGTCTCCAGCCAAGACCTCGGGTGAGCATGGCCAGTAAATCTTGTTGGCCACAGACTCCTCAGGACAGATCCACGCCATTCAAAATGGCATGTGTGAAAACTCACATTAAACTTTGGTTATACAGTCCAAGATTACATTTAAAAGAAAAACCAAAACTTTACCTGCTCATCAAATCCTCCTTAACCGATTGAGCACACCTCGTACCCCATCAGTGTGTGGTTCATGCAAAAGCGTACATTACCTATAGGAGTCTGTATACTTACAGTCACCAATGAAGTAAAAGAAGCCATGAGAAGATCTGCTGTCAGGGTGCTGAGTATGATACTATGACCCTGAGACATATTCATTCTATCAACCTGCTAGGCTCAGCCTCAGACTGCAGCCAAAGCCATTTCATCAAATCCCCTTCTACATCAACTTCAAAGCTGCTGGTTCTAGTTGGTCCAGCCCTTCAGACTGTCCCATGAATGTTTTGATTCAAGCCCCACACTTTCTCAGAAGTCAGAGACTGGACAACTAAAGTTATAGCCAGCTTTCTTAACACAGGCCGAGATTCCAATTCTTTGGGCACCCACAGGTAAAAGATACCACCAAACGGCAGGAAGCGATGTGCAGAGAATGACACCCTATTCACAAAAGGATGGGGTGGGTGATTTTGCTTATTTATAAGGTAGTATATGTTTGCCATCTTTTAAGGGGGCCTGGGTAAAAGTTGTCAATGCTCCTGATTAGGGTGGAAACAAAGGAAAGGAGTTTAGACTCAGTGATTTCTTTTTTTCCTCTTCCTTTTTCTTCTATTCCTTTTCCTGTCTCCTAACTAATGTTCAGGTGGAAACATGGGTAGAATGTGTGAAAAGAAAACCGGAATATAAAAATAATAGCAATGCACACACACACACATATGTATATACATATGTATGTATGTATATATGTATGTATGTATGTGTGCATGCATAAGAATACAAGTGTAGATTATGGAATCTACTTTTAGACCAAAGAACATCAACAAGCCAAATAATTTTACATTTGGCCTGGGCTTTGTATCTCGATGCAGATGGAGGATTCTGTTTTGCTGCATTCAACTCTTGTTTAATGTACTGTACCTATGTAATGCGAAATTTTAGTCCTTGTAGGATGGAGACAGAATGCAGTCTAAGGCGGGGACAAATAAGACACAGGGAAGTCGTTGGCCAAGCTCTGCCAAGACAAGGTAAGCAATCTGTCACAACTCCTGCTTCACAGAAAAGTCTGTCAGATATTCTGGGCTGGAAGGCTCAAGATGGATGCTGCAAAGACTCCTGCACACTTTGCGTGACTGTCTGGGCAGTCAACTGTCCAGCTATAGATTTGGAGCTTCATGATCTGTACTTCTAGCATACGCAGGCCATTTTACTCCTCAGGTCTCTGATGGGGTTGAAGACTAAGGACATTTAACCTTAAATTACTTAAGATTTGAGGAAATGTTTTAAGGCCTAAGGAGATATTCTTTGGTTTATAAATGCATAGAATATAATAGAATATGCATGTAAATAAATAGAAAATAATTTATTTACAGAAAGCCAAACTCAACTGCCAAGATAGGAATAATATTAGAATACTGTTCTAAGGTGGCTAAATACAGTCAGGCTGGACACTGTAAATGCAGTCTTACCTGTTGGATTTCACAGTTGTTCCTAAGGTACGAAGTTTAGTGATATTAGAGAAAGGGCCTTTTATTGAACTATAAGCGGGAGATATAGAATCTCTTCCAAGGTCTGTGTAAGCATCACCTGTAATAAAAAGCTGATGGGCTATTAGCTAAGGCAGGAAATAGAAGTTGGAACACAGGGCAGAGACACATAGGACTTTGGGAAAAAGTCAAGACCTGGAGATTTGCCCCAAAGGCTGAAGAAACCAGAAGCATAAATCTGAGGAGAAATAACCAACCATGTGGCAGACACAGACTAGAGTAAACGGGTTATATAAATTACAAGCTGGTTGGAGAACGGGCCACAGCTTATAATCTGGGCATTTATTCTCAGAGTCATGATTCTGGAAATAAAGAGTCTGGGTAGAAACGCTCCCAGTTACACTTTGTGTTGACTTAGCCTCTCTCTTTGCAGAACACTTGTCCAAAATGCACCTCATTCTTGAAAGTCCAGATGGTTAGTTTGACATACTCACTATCCAGCTACAAAGTCCACTGAGGTACTCTGCTGCGTGTAATTGCTAGACTTGTGAATATCTATCTGTCTGATCTGCAGAAGCAGAAGCTCAGAGAGGGCATTCTCATTCTCATAGAAATGGAAAGGTCCCTGGGCCCAAAGTGGAAATAGCCACTCTGGGTTATAGCGTGCTGTGCTTGGTCCATTTCTGCCTCTGACCTCACAAAGTCCACTGTGATAGAAGAATGAGTGTCCCCTCTATAAGGCTGTGGGCTGGCCTGTGGTTTTGTCTCTACTGACCAGGTAGCTGTTTTGGGTAACCTGTGGGACTCCTTCCTCGGTGTCTAGTTTGTCAGTTGTCAGATTGAGGACCTCAGTTCAGTACACTGTGTGGTAGTTGTGAGTTATTTTATATTAGAATCTGACGTGTGCACCTGAGCACAGTGAATACCTAGCCTCATGGCGAGGCACTCCCAAAAGAAGAGCATAGGGAGTCAGTATAAGATGCTTTCTTCCATTGGCCACGGTGAATTCGGCACAGTGAAACTCGCCTGCCACAGGAAAACCGAGGCCCTCGTGGCAATAAAGACTATACAGATCACAGAGAGGCACATAAAAAGGATCCTGTCGGAAGTATCAATACTCAAGATGCTACACCATCCAAATATTATTTGCCTCTATCAAGTGCTGGTAACAGCAAAACATGTCCACCTTGTGACTGAGTTTGCTCCTGGAGGAACCTTATATGATTTGATAGCTGAAGATGGCCCCCTTCAGGAAGAAGTGGCGAAGAAACATTTTGGACAGATTGTGTCGGCAATCAAATACTGCCACACACTCGATATTGTCCACCGGGACATTAAACCACAAAACATCATGGAAGATGAAGATGGGCTCATGAAGGTCATCGATTTTGGCCTTGCAGCACATCAGAGACCTGGCACCTTACTGAGTGATTTATGTGGGACCAAACGTTTTGCCGCACCAGAGATTTTACTTGGGGAGCCATATGATGGAAAAAAGTCCGATGTGTGGAGTCTGGGCGTGCTGCTCTACTTTATGACCGCCGGGTTCGTCCCCTACAAAATAGTTACCAATAAAGATACTGAGGAAGAGGTCGTTACACGGACCTATGCTATCCCATCTTACTTTTCTGGGCAGCTTGAAAATCTTATTCACCAAATGCTCACAGTTCCCATAGAAAAGAGGCCCTCCATTGAAGCTATTGAAGAACACCCATGGGTCATAAAGTCTGAACAGAGTTTGTCACCTAAGACCTACCCAGACACCCAAATAATAGATGTGCTCTGTAGCATGGGGTTTAATGCCAGTGAGATTAGAGAGTCATTGAAAAACCAAAAATTTGATGCACCAATGGGGGCATATTTAATTTTGAAAGAACAAGAAGACAAGAGGGTTGAGTATTCATCAATCACATCATCCAAGCCTCTGAACCTGTGCCCTACCCCACCCCCATCCGAGTCATATCCCTCTGTCTCTGGTCTTCCCCTAGTGAGAAGTGAACCCAACTTTTGCCCACTCCACATCTGGCCCTCAGGAGAGCATGGGCCTGTTGCCTTGGCACCGTCAAGATACAAGGTGGCCAGAAGTGTCTCTATGCCTCCCATTTCTCTAGATTGTACCAACAAGAAGAGCAGCACTTTTAGCTGTTACCTCCATTCTGGACATGGGAGTGACCCATGTATCTGCAGAAGCCTATTGGAGGAGGAATTGCCTGTGCTTCCTGACCAAGACTATGACATTGAAACATCATCTCCCCCTCAGCAGATGGGGTGCTTTAAGAGACTGAGGAACAGCATCAGGGAGTGCCTGTCAAGACTCAGTTGTTTGCCCAGGGCTTGGAAGAAAAGAACCCAGCAAAGATTCTCCAAGAAAGTGGCACCCCTGAAAGAGGCAGGAGGCCAAACCCAATGAAGGGTTAGCAGGCATCAGAGGCGCAATCTCTGCTTTTGTGTTGTGTGTTCTCTGTCTTTATTAGTGTCTTCTTGTTGGAAAAATCAGAAAGGTGTACATTTCTAGGGTCTCCTGGGATGGTCAGATGCATTTCTACTCCAGCTGGATTAAACCCTGATCCTGGGCTCACCACCTCAAGAGGAAATCCGGCTGGACCATGCCTAGGTGCTATCTGATGCAGCTACACTAGCAGTAATCAGCAAGAGCTGTGGGTACTGCCAAGGTGAAAGGGGACGTGTGCAGCTGTTGTCAATGGGGAATATATTCTGATAGAGACTCTGCCTGGGGACCTAGAGCCTGGCAGAGTGACCATGGTCAAACACAAAGGGGCCACCTGAGTGTCCCCCTACATTTGCACTGGACAGGCAGAGTGTGCTGAGCCCTGTGAAGCCTCACATGGTTGCTTGGATGCCTACATGGGGAAACTGAGCTGGATGCCCACTTACTGAGTATCGTGGGTACCCTATCCAGTGGAGATGGTTTCAGTGTCACTAGAATCTCCACAGTGGCATGTAGACCCTTGGCATACCATTGCATGCTGCTCTTACCAACCAACTCCTACTCAGGGAAGACTAGCTGGCAGAGGATCTTCACGGCCACCAGGCTCAAGGCAGCAATGCCTCACAGTGATTCCATCAGGACACTGACCCCTGGCCTTCTCAACTCTCCCTTCTTCTCGTCATCACAGGTGAACCCAACAGAGGCCTGCTCAAGAGCAAGTAAGGAGCAGAGATGGGAAGCATCCCACCACAGCTCTGCTCTGCAATCCATTCAATGCCTGTGCTGCCTTGGGCAATTCCTGTGTGGCCACAGGACAGGCTAAGGGACACCCATCCAACATCCCACCCCCGTGCATACGTAAGAAGCACCTTGATGGCCTCTCACACTAACCAGGCTCCCTCAGGTCTACACTGAAGCTCCAGCAGCCTGTGAACTTCCCATTGTCCTGTGAGTCCCCCCTGGGAGACGTAGGACATAGTATATGGCTGACAGCAGGAGGCTCTGGGGTTATAGGAGATGGGCATCAGTTGTGGGAGCATGAATGGACTCCAGGATCTGACCCAGAACCAAGTCCCAGGAGTGCTCAAGCTGTGGACATGAAAGGCTTCTGTCTACAGTGAGTGTGTGGTGAGTCTACATTGCAGAAGGACCACACACAGAGGTTGAGGGAATACAAAGTGAAAGGTCAGCCGCCATGCAGTTCAGTCAGCCTGTGTGAGCTGCTTTCCTGTGGGAAGGGTTGGGGCAGGCACACAGCACATCTGTCTCTCTGAGCCCAAGAAAGCTGCAAACCTTGTGAGTGAACCTCGAAGGCTTCAGTGACTGAGAAACAAGAACTTTCTGACCATCTTTCTGACACTCAGTCTTCCACATCTGAAGAGCCTGGAGGAGGGTCTCCTCTTATGTGTCAGATGGTAGCCTTGTGACCAATGTCACGGGGTTTCCTTGGGATGTTGTTCCCAGGCCGTGGGCTGTTCGGCACGGCAGGGCTTGGTGTCCGAGCCATCTGGCTTGTTCTTTGCTTTCTGGGCTGGGCCCGCCCATGTGCTCCCTCTACAGTCACCTGTGCCCACGTCATTGCTGGAGTTGTCCTCTTTCACGGGCCCCACTTCACTCTACTTAAATGCTCGAGACTTCCAGTGTGAAAGCGGGGTCTGAAATCCAATCCCGTGTTCGAGGCTGACTCTGTCAGGCTGTGATCAGTGCTCCCGTCAGAAGACATTCACGAAACCTGTGCTGTGTGCAAAGCCCTCACTACTTGCTGGATCCCGGGATCTTTAGGCCTGAAGATCTACCTGTCGCCAGCAGCAGACATACTGGCAGAGTCCAGGAAAAACAGGAAGACAAAAATGGTGGCGTAGGGCCACATGAAAACATCTAACAAGGTAAGGGACAGAGAGAATGCATGGTAGTCCAGGGAGCAAGGAGACACTTCTGTGAAGGCCACAGCCGGTCAGAGCCTGGGAGGGAAGAATGGAATGGACAGAGGACCATGGGAGAAGCCATGTGACATGCTGCCAGCCTGAATCCCTGGACATGATGGTGTCTTTCTGTGACAGTGCAGTGTTTGTGGTCACCCAAGGGGAAGCTGTTTGTACGTCTACTTCAGGTGAAACGTCCAGAAACTCGTAATACTGCTCAGGCTCTGGCGTTCTTGATGTCCACACGAGGAAAATACCCAAAGGGTTCTTGCCCTGTGCCTGAGGATCAGAAAACACAGTTCTGAGAGGGGTCAGAACTGTGGGAAAGAACAGGGCCAACTAGAAACGGGGATCATAGTGGCATCCCAGAATCTAGAGGCTCTGCTCCAGCTGTGGGGCTCCACCCTCTCTCACTTATACCTGTAGGTGTGCCAAAGCCAGTGGTGATTCTAGTTAAAACGTGTCACCAGGACCTGCGTATGCTTCCCCTCCAACTCGAAGGATCTGTAACGTGAGGTAACTACTTCAGTGTCCTAGGTATTTCTACGTCCTCTAAGATGAAAGTTTCCAAGATAGACAGGCGTATTGATCAGGCTATTTCTCTCCTGTCTCATCAGCCAGCCCTAATCTCTCTAGAATTCCCCCGCTGAGGCATTAGTACAGTAGGAAGCTGCCACAAGGCTTCTGGGATGAGGTTGCCTGAGGCTGAAGCCAAAATCCGACAGGTGTGTGCCAAGTCCTCCTTGCTCCATGACTGCCATGAACACAAGAAGCAACAGGTCCTGTTTGGCTCTCCAAGAAAGTGTTTCTTATCTTCACACGCATGCCTATAACTACCCTGAAAGAAGTCAAGAGTAGTAACTGAAGGTAGGAATTTAGAAGCAGGGACAAGAGTAGAGACCATGAAGGGTTCTTTTACTGGCTTGTACACCATGCTTTCCTTAGCATGCTTCATATTGCCCAGCTGAGCTACCATCCAGACTGGATTAAACACAGTGAGAAATCATGAAAATGTACTGCAGACTCACTTGTCAGTCTGAAGATGGTATGTTCTTAAGGTTTTCTTCCAGAATGACATTCACCTGACTAAATAGTCAGAAACTTGTCCAACACAGTTGGCAGAGGCAATCACATCCTGGCAGGGCAGACACTTCAGGGTGTAAGGTGTCCTCACTCTTGGAACACTAATCGGCCTGACCTTACCTCCTGTCATATTTTCACTCAGGCCTCTTTATCAGGTGACTCAGCTGCTCACCCCCACCCTCCAATCAATTCTATCCTCCATGTGTTTGATTTCTGGAATTAGTTGCTGCTGTCCTCATCTGCAGAGGATGGTCATTGATTACCTCTGGAACCTGAGTTTGCACAGTGCATACAGGATCCGGACTGTCCCTATCCCAGAGTCAGCATGAGACGAAGCCCAATGGCACATGTGACCCTTTCCCTCCCCGCCCTAAAGGACGTGCTGTTCCATTAGCTTCCTGACACACAACATGCTGACGTCCAGTAGTCGATGGCCTTGGCTATTCTTGATGGCCACTGCATGTCTCAAGAGCAGGCTTTAGTCATTCAGGAAAAGACAATGGCCCATCAGTTCTCCCGTCTCTGCATTTGCCCCAGTGTCCTTCCCTCCTGAGCACTTTGGCTCGTACCCTAGTTGTAATCTACACGGGGGTATCTCATGCAGTAGGAAGTTCTCAGCAAAGGTGGGCTTGCCCTTGTCCATGGTACCTGGGGTTCCTCACCTTGCATCTAAGGCCTTCCCTCCTCTGCTTCTCCTCTGCAGATGATGGCACCGTCCTACAGAAGCTGGTGCATTGAGGCCAGAAGGACATAGCTTTCTGACGATGAGGGCAGGTGGTCATTACTGCAGAGGATCACATCTCAATACCAACGCTGAACTGGAAACACAGAGTAAAACCCTCCTCCCTGAGCAAGGTATGCAGAAAAGATGTGAGGCTGTTGTACACAGGAACAAATGTCCAGGTGGAATATAATGTGATTGTGTGGTGCCCGGCAGAGGGACAACGGTCAACGCTCTAATGGGCCACCTCAGCGTCTCCCTGGGGTTGAGAAGAACACCCAGTGCTGAGCTCCATCAGTGTATCAGTGTGGAGTGTCACCCTCTGGAGAAGTGGGAGAGACTGGACTCCCACCACAGTGGACTGCATTCTGGCCAGTAAGACAGCAACCAACCCAGTAAGGCAGTGTGTGGACAATGAGACAGAATTCTCTACATGGACCCAAGTCACAAGAGCAGGGCCTCTTTGTCAGCTGCCAAAAACATTGGTAATCAGGGAACAAATCTGAGCAGATGCCCTCAATGCCTCTATCCCGAGAATAAATGTCACCCATCCTCATAGACACTTAAGCAGTGTTCTTTTCTCCTATTCCCCCATTGGTTCTATCTCCTATCAAGGTGAAGACATTTCCTTCCCGTGGTCAGACCTGAGTCTTTCTCCAGACGTCAGGTAACACAATTGAAAAGAGGATCTGGACCTCTCTGTGCTCGCATGTCTGTATGGACATGCAGGACTGCACAGGCTCTGGAAGACTTTTTTTGCCAGCTGCAGGACCAGCTGAGGACCTGCGCTCTCCACATCTACTTCTGAAAAGCTTGTACCACGTGTCCTCTGTCAAGGCCATTCTGTGACTGACAGTGATGTAGTGATACCCTAGTCTCCATATGAACATACCCAGTCTGCCCCAACAGGGTGCTACTGTAACTACGGGGACACTGAGGACAGAAGGACTATGACAGTAGGGCGCTGGATGCAATGATGATGGTGGCACCTTGTAATGCCGACAAAAGAAGCTCAGGCCACAAAGGAGGTGGACTTCACCTGTGAGACCTGAGTGACTCCTGGATCAGAGTCAACACCAACACCCAGGAATCCAGGAGCTTTGCATGGTGGATGCTTCGGTCCACAGTGGGAGAGTGTGAAGTCTGGGGTGCACTCAGTCTGTGTAGCTGCATGGGGAACAAACTAGGCTTATCTCCCTGGACTTCAGGGTCCCAATGAGAAAAATAGGAATCATAGGCTTTTTCATTTGGGGAGGGGAGTCCCAGATGATAGCTATATCCTGACCACTTGTAGGTCTCACGAATTCTGAGGGAACCTTTAAGGCTTGAATTACTGTGAAACATGCTGCTGTGTGCACCAGGATCCTGCCTGAGAGTAGCATTCACACCCAAATGGCCAGAACCCAAAAGTAATGGTGAAGGAGGGGACAGGTGTTCTGGTGACCTCTAGCACCACCAGGATCCCTGAGGCTCATTCCTCCTAAAGCACACGTAACCCACACCAGTGCAGGTCACACCAGGACAGCCGTCGCTGCTCCAGAGATACTGCTGACAGGAAAGGAAGGAGGCCTCCTCTTCCCTGTCGCCCTTGTCTTCAGAAAAAGCTTGAACACTTGCATCCCTGCAGATTTCTTAACCTGGCCTGACCCCTATGCTAATCTAAGGTTCCATATTCTCCCTGTCTGTGACTAAAGAGAAGACCACAGACATCTGCAACTCTGATCCTACCCAACTGAGACTCCAGTGCTCAAGGCAAGAGTGGACAGAGACTTCTCAGTCATACCCAAGAAAATGTCCAAAATCAAGCTCTGGGGGAGGTAAGAGTGGGAGATGCTGCAGGGCTGTGGACAGGTCTAGAGTCTAGGGAATGAAGTCTGTCCTCATTAGGGCCAGGAGACAAAGGAGGAATGGGGGAGAAAACACAGATGACATTGGTGTCCTGATGTAAAGCCCAAGATCAAGGGGAGATACTGAGAATCCTGAGCCCTGTGAGAGTGACCCAGGACATGAACAGTGGGTGGACCTGGTCCCCTTCACTTCAGGCTGCAGTGTTGTTACCATGACCTATAGAAGCACATGTCCCAGTGAACTATCCTCTGGCAAGGCTATTCGGCCCTTCAAGCTCATGGGATGACTGCCCTGACTCCATAGAGGTCAACTGGCATTACAAGTTGCTACTGTCACTGAGGTGACAGTAAGGAAAGGAGGAACGTGAGAATAGGAGGCTGCATGTGACAATGATGGGGAGGCCAACCTATACCTGGAAGCTACATGGTGTAACCCCTGAGCCCGTCTTCAGGCCTTCATTCTATGATGGTGTCCTCCTAGTCACAACCCTGTCACCAGAAGACAGCAACATCTTCCCAGAATCCCTTAGCCTTGCTTCTCAGTCTTGAGATTGAAAAGCCTCCAAGAGGCCTCTACAGGTCAGTCAGTGGGTGGCCCCTGACCACTGCCACTGCATTTCTGCATTTCCTTAGAGTTGTGTTCTAACTGTGGGCTGACTGAGGAGCTGGCCTCCCAGTCCTCATCATACAACCTGTTCATCATGACCTGGACTGTGCCTGCCCCTGTTCCCCTGTAGCATCATGGAAGCCATCACTCCCTTCAGAGGCCTGACTTCATTCTTACCCACAAGGATTTAGGGTGAAGATTGGCTCTGAGATGTGACCCCAGCTTCCATCCTGTCTCTATACATTCATGTGATCTGTCCTTTAGTCAGTTGCCATTCACTATGCATAGTGATGTGCAAGGCCCTTGCTAGGGGCTGGATCCCAGGATCACTGGTGTGGTGGACAAGCTGTGCCCAAGGAGCTGACAGTTGGGCAGGGTCCAGGGCACTCGGGAAGACAAAGGTGATGAGGTAAGTCCACATCAAAACAGGTAAAAAGGGTAATGAAATTGGGAGTGTTATCCTAGTACAGGTTGTTGGGAAACTCAGTCCCTGTGAAAAGAGCTCTGCCATGAGGACAGTCATGAGACAGACAGTCATCATAAATAACTGGACCTGAGGAGGGGCTGTGATAGTGTGAATTTTATGGAAACCCTGTGGGACATTTATTGTAATTCATTGCTTGGTGAAATGGTGTTCTCCACTCAGATATCAGGCCCTGGGAGTGTTGGGTGTAACAACATGCCAAAGAGCTGACGTGTACACTCCTCTTTTACAGGAGATGGGAAAGTCAGAAGATGAGGAGGCCATCTTGATAGGATGACAATGTTCGAATCCCAGAAAAAAGAAGCCATGTTCCTGCCTGGGGCTCCATCATTCTTCACATATATATGCATGTTGAGTTTCTAAGCAGGTAATGGCTGCAGATAAATTTCACCATGAGGTCTCCTGGACCTGAGGTGTCCCTCAGCCTTTAGCCTGCTCCCTCTCCAGGCAGACAGTCAGTCCTTGCACATACCCTGTCCCTCTCCAGGATTTTCCTTAACTATGAAAATAAGACACTGAGTAGTACAGGTGGGAGGAGTTATCTTAATCCTCCGTGTTCTGACCTTCTGTCACTGTCTCTCTTCAGATGCCTCCAGTTATGATTCTGACCTTAAGTAAACAGTGAAGGGTCACGAGGCTTTTCTGACAGGAACAACACAGGACGGAGCCAAAATCCTGATTCTGTGCACCGAAGTCCTTCCCTGTTTCTGGTTGCTGAGGACGGTCTGAAGAGAAAGACGGGACCTGCTGTGTCAATGAATGTCCAACCTCTGGAACTCTGTGAGTTGGAACTGTAGTTGCTGCTAATGCTGCTGCCTCTGAGGCAAAAATCTAGTTCAGCTTGTGAGAAGATGAGCTTTCCATCCTCCAACCTGAACTTTCTGTCTCAGAGCAGACGGTGTGTACACTTGAAAGGAAAGACCAGGTAAGTAACATGGTGAGGTCCCAGGTGGCTCTCACCGTGTGCTTCATCTCAACCCACGAACCCAAGTTCCTTCAGTCCCATCTCAATATTACTCATAGTTCTAAGATGAATAGCGTCCAGGAGGGCTGATAGGACTGAGGGATCCCTGGGTGGCATGTCCCCTGCACAGACTCTTCAGGATCTCCTGTGAGGGCCTGTCCCTCTTCATTCATTACCCATCCTGTGGTGTGAATCCCTGAACACGCTGACACTCACTGCTCAGTGTGCACACCTGCCCGCCACTTCCAGGAAGTTCTCCCGCTGTTGGATTCTGGGTTCCAGCCTCCTTTTCTATAGAACGTGTTTAGTGTAGTCAAAAAGGAACCTGACTAAAACAGTGTTTTGAGTAGCTAGACTTCTATGATGCCTAGAGGCAGCATGAGGTAGGGTCCCTGGGAACACTTAGCTTTGTCTCTCTCAGTAAGCTACACTTTCGACAGGCATCAGCTGATCACAGGGAAGAAAGACACTTACTGTGCTCCCATCTTCAGTGGGCAAGTCTTCTCTGAATGGCATTTCCCTAGTATCAGCATGCTTCTCCAGGAACAGGGCAATATCCTATGATGTTCTACCATCCATGCACTCTCTCTGCTGTCCTCTGTGTCTGCACACTTAAGTCCTGTGACTCTCTTTGTGAGGAGCTCATCCTCTGGTCTGTTCACACTTCTTCTCTGCAGAATCTCAGTAGTGTCAGGTCAGGAAGCTATGGGCTGGATCATGACCAAGGTACTGGGGACTCTGTCCTTCTCATCCCATGGTATCCCATCCCCTCATGTCTTCCTTGCAGATCCTGGTGGTTTTGCAGTCTGGCTGGGGCGGTACTATGCTAATGGGATGGTTCATGCTGCACCAATCTCTGGAGGACAAGTAGCTGGGATGACAGTGGGGTGATAATGGGGTGACTCATGCCCCGCCAATCCCTGAAAGAATATTAGCATACTGTTGTGTATATGAGTCGAGCGCTTTTGCTGCTCGCGTCCCCATGTCAACAATGAAGGTGTCCTGCAGTAAAGGCTGTTGAGAAGAATCCAACTGTGTTGCGTCTTCCTTGCTGGCCGAGGTGGGCGCGACAGGAGACCATGACTGCGAGCTGGCCTTTTTGAACACCTTATCCTCTAGGGACTTGAAGCAATGACGTTGGGATTCCTCTCAAGTGGGACTGGCCCATGCTCTCATAACAGAGTTCTGTGTCCTTTTATATCTTAGGGGACAGATGATCTGCCTCTCCCACAGATGTGAGCTGGGTTTAGGACTTCGCACACTGGGAGAGCACACATTCGATCAGAAGGTAGCCTGTTTCTTCTGGCCCAACAGGGAGCCATGGATCACCTCTCTGATTCTTTCTGCTGCCTGGAGATCTCAGGCTCCTCTGAGTTTAACATGGCATGACACTGGACTACAGGCCAGTGCGGTCTCTGATGCAGAGAGGCCTCCTTTTCCTGCACATTCTGCCCACATGCCAACCCTGCTCTCTGGCTTCTCAGGAGGCTGTCGTTCTCTAAGCTTTCCCAGTGCCTCTGGAGAACTCCATCTGGCTCGTTCTTACCACTTCCAGTGGAGGACGTCACCTGGAAAGACACGAGCTTTGATTATCGCATGCTTTTCCTGTCCTGTTTGGTATGTGTGAACTTCATGAAGATCAACTTAGAACTCTACACACAAGATGTATTTGGGAAATTGTCGATACTGTTGTCGTCCATTGTGCCCCTGAGGTCCTGCTCCACCCCCGACAGGTTAACTCCTCACCAAGATTTGCTGTCTTTCTAGTATTTTTTTAGTTGCATCTGGCCCATGTTTCCTGGGAATATCTCCTCCTGGTTTCTAGCAATGACCCAGCTGCTTTGAGCTGGCAGACTGTCTCAGTTTCTGAGGTGGTTGTTGAGGTGACCATCTCGCTTGTCTTATTTGATGTGCAGTTTCCAGTATAAAACAGCTTGCAAGGAGGAATTGAAAAGACCACATGTAAAGTTGTATTAATGGGCACAATTTTCACAGAAACTTGTAGACATGAAACACATGTGGCTTA